>NW_026901254.1:2400000-3000000 GCF_033783945.1 Neopsephotus bourkii | reverse complement strand
AATAAAGAGGTAATCCAGGTACGCACTTTTCCCATATTCCTCAAAATGGTGATTCTGTTTCTGTTTCTTTACTTGACTTCAGATTCCAAAAGTTCAATACTTGTCATAGCTATAGAAAGCTTTGCCCGTGAATTATAATCATTAAGTTGCACATACTCTTCTTGAAAGCATTAGTTTTGACCCTACCTCATGCACCAGTCTTACTGATGTTAGAAATACCTTTGAAAATTGTATGCTATTCCCTATGTACCACAGCCTCAGTATTTGCACCTGTGCCTGCCAACAGTAAAGTTGGTTGAATATACACAGCTAAAGGCAATTTATATTTTCAAAGCATGTAAACAATGCCTGAGTAGGAGTCCAGTCACCACAACTTGATTGTCTACACAGTATTTTATTGTCAGTACACCCTTGGAAAGCATTTAATGCAGACTCACTAAGACCCTCACAAATCTTTCCTGAGAAAGCATTACTGCAGGAGCCACATAGGCCAGGGACTGTTTCTGAGAGACAGCTTGGGTGAGCCACCTTGTTTTGTAAGATTGAGAGTTTAACATTATCGATGCAGTCAAAGGCAGAAGCTGGCCTCAGGTGCAGCAGGGAATGATCACAGCATTGTTTGGAGCACTAGGATAAATGTAGCCTAAGCATTCAGGGATGCCCCATTTCAGCTAAACATTTGTGAAGAACTGAAAAGAAAGTGCTTGTTCTACTGCTGGGATAAACATATGCAAGCAAGAGGACAGTGTTACAATTATTCATGAGACAAAATGCTCTAATAAGACTGCTAATGTATCTGCACCCGCTGTGGAAATGTAAAAACAGACACACACCTGAAGGAGAAGGAAATGCTGGATAGACTTTCCTAAACATCAGTTTCTCATTCTGACAGTGAAAAGAAATTACTTACAACTAAACTTTGCAATTTTCCTTAATTACAGAGATATTTATGGAATAAAATTATCCCAAAGGGAAATGCTTTTAAAATATTGCTTTGATGGCTTGAGAGATAATTCCTGTACAGCTTGCTGACATTGTTAATGAATGTTCCTATATATATATTCCCAGATCTTTTCATTACATCCTCATGAAATTCTTAGCAATCCTACCTCAACTATTCTATGATTCTATAAGTAGCAATACTGTGTATTTCCTAGACATTTGTGTTGGGTCAACCTTGGCATTTTCAATAGGGGTTGTTTCTCAGGGTTGTTTTACTCACTCCTCTTTCTCAGACGCTACTGCACAGTGTTTTTTGCCCTTTCTTACACACACTTCCCCAGAGGCACCCCCATCTGCAGGGTTGGCTCAGCCATGCTCTGCAGTGCTTGGGTTGGATGCGTCTGGAACTAGCTGTGTCTGGCACCCCTGCATTCCCCCTGTTAACAAAACCTGGACATCAGTACCCAGTGCAACATCACATACGTACATATTTTCTTCAAAACAGAGTAAGATGTTCATATGGGAAAACACCCTGCATTTCAGCACAAAGTTTGTAAGTACTCTTAAGCCTTAGTGCACCCCTTGCAAGACACCTGTAAGGCAAGTCTTGAGGCTTTCTTCTGTGCAGACACAAGATAAAAGGCTGATGTTTATAACATATTTTCTCATATTTAGAGTACATCTAGGGAAGAAAACACACTTCAGAAGTCCACAGCCCTGCCAAAGCTGTGGGCAAAGGTAAGCCTTTGGAGAGTATCTTTAATTTCCCAACTGCTCAGACTGTAGATCTTGCCAGAGCACATGAAAATTTATTTCTGCCTCACATGCTCAGATCTCCTTCCCATGCAAATCAGGATAGGAACAAGAAGAGGAAGAAGAGAGTAGATTATTAATTTAAGCATGCAGCTATAGCTAAGGCACATTTTTCTTCACAGCTTCCTGAGGCGGCAAAGTGGAAAGGGAGGTGCTGAGCTCTTCTCCCTGGTACCCTGGAATAGAATGCATGGCAATAGTTCAAAGCTGCATGAAGGGATGTTTAGACTGGACATTCGGAAGCATTTCTTTATTGAGAGGATGGTCAAACCATGGAACAGAGGAGGTTGATGTTCCAAGCCTGTCAGTGTTTAAGAAACTTTTAGACAATGCCCTTAATAACATGCTTTAACTTTTGGTCAGCCCTGAATTAGTCAGGAAACTGGATTATATTTGCATATATTAGCACACCAAGCTATATTAACATATATTACCATAGCAAGCTAGATGGACCACTTGGGTCAACTCAGGAAGGTAACACATGTTTTCAAGATAACTGGCATTGTTTTGAAAAACTAAAATTCTTCATGCTGGCTTCCTACGCCAGCTTGCTGGAATGTCTTCTGCTTTCAGTTAGCAGACTTTAAATCATCACAACATGTCTTTTTAGTGGCAAGCAGGCAGTTAGCATCATCTTGCATGGCAAGACTGTAAAGAACTTTTGGTTCAGTCTAGAAAGTATCTCCCATAGATCAGCTAAAGAAATCAGAAGCTACATGGACAAGTTAATAAAACCTGAATACTAGAGATACTTTAGCCACTAATATAAACAAAGCTAAGACATCAAAAAAATAACCCCAAACATTAAAATTTGATTGTACAATCTGTTCAACCTCCAGAACATTTTTTGGCAGTCTTCCAGACAATGTCTGGGTAAGTCTGGTGGCTAGATCAAGAGTTGATTCCACGTAAAAAGACATCCTGGCATGGCAATGGAGAGGAAATATATTTTTATAAAGACAGCTTATGGAGAGGCTGTGGGGGAAGAGAGCTTAACTGTATAAATACAGTTTATTTATTCTATATTGCCTCAGAACTATAGAAAAGTCTTGCAGTACAGACATCACCACAATTTTGCCTTTGCTTCTTTTGGATCCTCATGAGTATCGTGCTAACAGATCTATGAAAGAAGAAAGTATCCAACAGATTGCTCAGAACAGCTTTCTCTCAGGCAAATCTTTCTTACACCTCCAGGGAACATCTCTAAAGATGTTTGACATTATTCATAAAATGTTCTGAAGGATGTGTTCCTTGAATGCTTGTTTAGGGTTTTCAAATTTATTTTTTTTTCTTCAGGTAGTTTACTAAATTATTTACAACCTTGATATGTGCAAAGCTTCTGGGAGACTTGTGTACTATTTCCAAGCAGCTCAGTGGGCAATTAAGTTCGTTCTTGTCTGCTGCATCTGTTCAGAGTAAATATACTTTCATGGATCTGCACTGCGAGACCATGGAAGACAGGTCTCCAGGACAATGTGGACTACGTATTTTGCCCACCTACTCAATTCTCTTTGATCTAAAAGGAAAAGAGCAGGCCAAGGTCTTGCAGTGTTTCACACATGGTGGCAACATAAGCATGATTTTATGAGTAAAGATGGAGAAAATGCTGCAACTTTCTAATACTGTTTAGGATTTTTTTGTTTTACTTATTTCTTGGTCTAATCCAGTCTGTATTTGCTAAAAAAAAAACAAACCCAGGTATATAGCCAAGATCTGAATTTCTGCATTAATAAAGCCAATACTTAAAGTATTTACGTACCCCCCACCCCACCCACCCACCCCTTTATTGTATCTCTAAAAGCCTTTGAATTTTGCAGGACTTTGCAGGAAATGTATAACTTCAAATTGAATTCTCATACTTAAATAAGGAGTCTCTTAAGATGATAAAAATGGATTAAAATATGGCCACCAAAATTTCATCCATAACATTATCTTTAACCTCCTTGTGAGAAGCATTCAGTGTAAATAAAACTAGTAAAATCAAGTTAGAAACATAGACAGCATTTTCTGACATGTTAAATGGGTTTCTGTGAGATCCCCAGAAAGCAAATTGCTAACTCAGTTCTGAATACTTGATGATTTAAAATACCAATTCACTCTGAAAATTCAGAGACACAAATTGGAAAGAGTAATTTCATGTACACTCAACACTCCACACGAATGTCATGATTTTCACTACACACAAGAACACAGCAGCCATTATTAAGAAAAGACAGATTATGTCCATGCTATAGAAAAGCATGCTAGATGTTCTAAATCTGTAGGTATTTAGGCCATGGTTCAAAAGCTACCTACAAAGAATTAAAACAATTTTATGTAATTACACTTTTAGACAATATCACAATGCTACATGTTAGCTTGCTTTTTTTTCTATTCATATGAGTGAATTAATTTATTTCAGAATAAAACCCAAACCAAACCAAAAAAACAAAACAAATATACAAATGAATAGTTCTGTGCAAGGCAAAGAAAATAAAAACGTACCAAAAAGGTACCAAAATTAATACCTGTCTTTTGTTAAGTAATCACTGTGCTACACATAAACATTGCTGCAAAGAGAAAACAATATAGACACATAAGTATTCAAAATCCAAGTTAACATTTTAGGAATTTTTTTTAGATTTTAATCCACTGTAAACAGCCTAATACTTCTATAAATGTGACTAAATTCTTAATGTCACCTATACTTTCTTTGACTCTAGTATAAATAATTGAACCTAGTATAAAGAAAGTGAGGCTTTCAACATAGAATTTATTCATTTTGTGTGAGGAAGTGAAAGAAATAAGAAATAAAACACAAATAATTGGTGCTAAAGGCAGAGTTGTTCATGCAATATGAATATTGAGCATGGTAGAAAGTAAAATTATTTTTACCTTAACAATATCTCCCTCATGCAGCTGAAAGCTCCTGGCTCTAAGATGGATCCCTTTTCCAGCCTCTGTTTCGATTTTATAGATACATTCATGGTTGTTGTCATAATTAGATGGGAAATTAGGAGACAGCAATGTTCCTTCATTTCCAGAGACAGTTGCTCCACATTCAGCTAAAGAAACAGACACATTTAAAAAAAAAGAAGTGAATTATCCATTTCAAGAAAATATGTGTTGTTTGCAATAATTTTTAGACTCCATAAGATCTCTAATAGGCTATCTAGCAAATGTATATTTGTACTGGATTTCATCTACTCCCAGAAAGCCTACTAAAGTTGCTATCTACTGTGTTTGATTGGGTACGTTTATTAGGTGCACATCGGTGCTTTTACGTGATTCCCTTTACCTCGTAGTTATCCCCTAGTCCTCCTGACTAACCTATAATGCGATTAAGCCAGATTCCATAAAAATTTGATGCTTTGTTAAAATATACTTATTGTGGAAACATTTCAAGTGCATGTAACAGTGATTTTACTTCCCTATTCAGCCTTATAAATAAGTATTAGAAAATGCTGAGACAAAAGAATCTGGCAGTAATTCAAGACCTTTCAAACATGTTTTTCTCTACCAGGAATAAAACAAAATGAAAAAAACTCAAAAAACCAAACCAACATTTATTGACATCAGTCAGGGCCAAGCAGACACCTTCCTTCTTCTCTGGGTAAAGAGTAGGTGAGTCTTTTTCACAGCCATCTGTGGTAAGAATTTACTGGCACTTTCAGTAGGCATTTTTGTCATTTCTGCCCAGCAAAGAAGAGAATAAAGTGTGTATGAAGAGTGGTATGCTTCCAGCCCATGGGCTCAGTTTGAGTTCTTAATGAAGACTAATAAAATTATTCCAAATATGCAATATAAATTTCAGCACTTAAAACATCCAAAAAAGTAGAAAGTAATATTGGTGCACTGCTCAAACAAATATTCAAAATGCTCAAAAATGGCCTGAAAGCACCTTATAAAACCCTACAGTAACATACTATATTAATCTACTTCTTTTTAAGGTGGATGAGATTGGTATTTATATCTCCTTGCTCACTCTGAAGATAAAAAATGTTGTGTTAAATAGATTTTGACCTAAACATTATTCAGGCCTCATTCAGAGTATGGTAAAAGCCTGTTATAACAGTTAAAATGTTAAATTAATATATAATTATAAATCAACATATATATATTTTACCAAAGATGTGATCAGTTTGAAAAAAAAATGTTTTTTTTTTCTATAAATGTTATTGGAAGTGTGCTTATAATGTTATATAAAACTGAATATAGCTTAGAAAGTATTTATGTAAAGAATTATTTTGAAAGTATAATGTAAAGATAGACAAGAAAAATATATGAGAAAGTAATTAATTTGAACATATTCAGGGAGAAATGTATGTTTCACATTTACAAATCAACAATCTTAATATTTTGTATTTACATTTCCAAGGCCTTCACAGAAACCATCAAACTTATGTGCTTCTTGCTTTTGGAAAGTCTAAAACCAGTGAATTTTTCTGTAATGTAGACTTCCTTCCTATAATAAATCTGAAGAAAAAAGGCAGGAAGAAAAAGAAGGAGGCTAGGAGAGATGGAAGGAAAAAGGAAAGGAGAGAGGGAAAGATGAAAGGGGGAAGATGGGGAAAGGGGGATAAGATAGTCACAGTCTTACTCAGGGCCTTATTTCTACTCTACACTGCATATCTCCTTAGTCCAAGTGAAGAAGGAAATCATCAATAAGATAGCTCAGAATCTTTCATTCAACACATAAGTTGGAATCCATTTGCTACTTTAAAACAGAGCTTTATGTTCTCCACTGCCTTAGCTTCCTTAGGCCCTGAGCTGCACTGTGTTTAACAGGCAGAAGAGTGCTGGGGAATAACAACTCCTGCCACCAGACTTCAGGTAGATGAACTCTTCCTTTGTGAGGGAGTATGGAATACATCAGTTATTTCTAACACGCTTAAAGTCACTTTAAGTTTTCTATATGTTTCAATGAACAGTAGCAGACAAACTAGATTTTTAGTTTGATACTTCTTTGGTAAAGGATTGCTCATATGCAGCTGTTTTTTCTTTGATTTTTAGGAAGAAGGTGGAAATAATTAAATTTATATAATTCAAAGCAATACCAGTATTAATGCCAGACATGTTTAGACCCATCCGTATATCTTCTTGTCTTTATGACACCAGAACTCTACACAAGCATTCTGCAAGTGTTTGCTTAAGTAAAGATACCATGCAAAAATATGTATATTCCCTTTGGCTGCATTGGTATCTTACTATCTACCTCCTTTATAGAACTAGAAAATATATAAGTAAAATGCTGGAGAAGAAAATAAGGAAATATTATGGATCAATTCTACATTTTGTTTCAGTGACTGATTATAAACCACTAAGACATATGCAGTAATAAATGTACAATTTTTGCCAATGTAGACCTGGCCAAATTTCCTGCTCTGGTAAGTCTATATTCCAAAGTTCAAAACCATGGCAATTTGACTACAATATTACGCCTCTTCTAAATTATAGCACATTCTCCAAGAAGCAGACATGTTCTCTGCTATAAGCAATTAGCTATTCACTGAAATTTAATTACTTAAAAAAATTCTTTGAGCTCAAGTTGGCACTCATATACCTCCAACCCATGCTACACAACCACATTCTGTTACCAGCACATACTACCTCCTCTCAAATACCTGACAGCTATGAAGTTTCATCAGGCCTTGTCCTTCCCTTTGTTAGCAGGACAAAGGGTTGCTCAAGTTCTCTGATCAGTCAAGATTCTTAGCTCATCTCATGTCAGTCATTAAATCACTGAGAGCCCCCAGAAAGAGGTTTCCAAAGAAAAGCAAGCCCTTCTTTGTCAACTGCCCTCCCTCAACAGGAAAATTATACAAAACATGTCACAGTTCTAGATAAGGTTTTCCTGTAGATCTCTTCTTGGAGATCAGGTGTCCTAGCACCTGAAATATTTCATCTGTGATCAGTGTCCAGATACACAAAGGAATATTTGCCCTAAGGACTTCAACTTGTTTTTTTATAAGCATTCCTGCACAAGCTCCCTATACACAGTGAGGAACTAAAAACTCAAAAAGCAGTCATGAACAGCAATACTGAGTCTGGTCTCACCAGCAGGAAAAGCTTAAGCAAAGACATCTCTCCCCTTCAAGGACCTAATCTTTTACTCAGTAATATAGGAAATGATATGTGGGGTTTTTTCTTTAAAAATGTCTACAGTAGCTGATACAGCTACTGCTTTCTTGTGTGGTAATTAACATATGCAGCCAGAATGTGTAACACTTCAATTCACTTTGCCTCTGGGGATTTCAACATGAATCTCCTGTGACTTCTGTTGCACATAAAGGGATTAGAAACCCAGTTTGTCACAAAGGGAGCAAATGCTGGCTAACCTCTTTAGCATAATGGGCTGGGCATTAAACAAGGAATACTTCCTTAAGGAAGTTCATACATTAAACTGTTGGGAAATAAAATTCTGAAATAACCCCCAAATCATCATTCACTCTTACCATGTGAATTACTGTTACCAAGTACTAGACTGGAAAAATATATTAACATTCACTTCCACTTTTATTGCCTCCAGTTAATCTTTAATTCTTTATGTAAAATGAAACAACAGCTGTTAGCCACATTGGCAAGATCATTCTGCAAGATTATATCTGCATCAGATATAATTTAAAATTATTTTGCAGAAACAAGGGAAATGAGTCCATATCTTAAATTTCGATGAAAGTTTTGACTGATCAAGTTTTGTACAAAGAAGTTATATGTCTCATCTGCCTATGGTAACTGAAAAATAAATACCTGCCAATCACTCTTGAAAGGTCATGCAACATTCCTTGTCTAGCACATGTGCTCTATGAGTAACTACTCATTTTAGTACCTCAGGTTAAGCAGACAGATCTTCTCATATGATACTGAAAAAGCTCTTTAGTTCTTGGCTACAGTGGACTTTCTTTTACTCTTTCATGACACTGCTATACATCAAAGCTTTTCATATTCCTTCTGAGTTCAAGAGACCTGCCCTCATCCTGAGGGAATGATCTGCCTCCCCAACCCAAAGAGATGAAAGATAAAACATTTCTCATGCCCCCTATATAAGAAAAAAAAATAAAAATCTCTTATCTGCTTGCATTCTCATTTATTAAATATAATTCACATGACCCCTTTCTCTGATAAAAATAAACTGTACCACTATTAATAAGTCTTCAAATTGTGCAAACATTGACAGCTACAGAATTTGCCATGCAAAATAATCTTTACTGATCTTAAAGTAATTACAGTTGATGTTCTGTTTCCATACTTTGATCCACAACCTTGCCTTGGAAAAATCAGTGTGAATTTAAATGAACAAGCATACTATAAAATAAACACTGAACATGTTCCATGTTAACAGTATTTTCAGGACTATCTCCTCCAGATATAGCCTTTAAAGAAAAGGGATATATTTCATAATGTTCTTTGTCAGATTATGTGATGTGCTTAGACTATAGCACTAGTGTAGGTACAATTTAAGAACTTAAAATCTGCTTATGATGTAATACTTAAAAATTGCTATAAAAAGATGTAGCACCAAAATTTGTAATATGATGTAATACAGATGTCTTCTTTATTTTGCTTTCCTATCTTTCCTGTAGTAGTATAATTTTTTCAAGATACAAAAGAAATTAATTCAGTTACCAGGATTTTTATTATCAATATGGTCACTAGCACCTAAATCCACTTTTTAAATTAAATGTAAAAGATACACTTGTCATTTTATCATAAAATTATTTCAATTTTCTCAAGTATTTTAGATTTTTTGTGTGTCAAAACACAAAATAAAGATAATAGCAGCAATTTTTCAGCAGAGAATACAAATAAAAGTCTGGCTTGAGTGAAAATAGACTAGTAAATAAAGAAAACTAGCAGCAAATTCTATTTTATGAAAGCAAATGTCTGATTATTCTTAAGACGTCATAAGAAATGTTGAAAAAGCTTCTATTCTGAAGGATAAGAGAGACTTCTCTTTCTTCTAGGAAGGGCATAGGGGTATTAATGCAACTCGTATATAATCATTTTGAGTCTTAGGGAGAAAGAAAGGTAAGCACACTCTTGATGAAACAAGAAGAAATAGTACCTACTGTGTTCTGAAAAGATGCATAAAATTAAGAGGATATTTTCATATTAAAAGGATCTGATTGAAATTGGAGTATAAATAAAAAGTGAGGATAATTTAAATATGAAAGTTTATTGAGACTGTAAAAGAATTAGATTCTAAACAATGAAATAGCACTAAACACACATCATAAACATCCTGGATAATCTAGTTTCCTAATTTGAAGAATTACAAAACAATCATTCAAACATGAAAAGAAACCCAGGTATGCATTTTTATTTCCATTATAAAACATTAGATTTTAAGCATCTGTATTTTAAAAACGGGATAACTCTGTGCTGTCCTCAATAAACAGCTGTGCATCCTTAGGTAAGAATGAAGAGCAAGGGATAATGACCTTAATTACTTCATTAAGAATATACTCTTTTGTATGCAGCAAAACTGTTGTAACTGAATTGTAATGTATACTAATTTAATGTAGCTAATTTAAATAAAGATGTTCTCATAGTGCTAGAGATGTTTGTGCTTTTGTTTCTAAACAAAGAATAAATTCTCTAAAATCTAAGCTCTCAAACTCTTTCTACACAGTTTGCCTGTAAGGGCTTAAAAAAGTTACTACTATCACATCTAAATGGCTCGTTAAATAGCTTAAACTAGCACATACTGAACAAATTTTCGTCTTTAAATGTCAGCTGCTTATATGGTTCCAATTCAGATTCTGTATTTCTCAGATCTGCCAAGCTATGGAAGTATGCCAAGCTACTGCATCCAAAAGACACAGTCCCTTAAACTCTTCTTCTAAAAGAAAAATCTATACGGTACTGGCTCTATGATTCAAAAGGTAAAAACTACATAAAAGCAGATGAATCAAATTCTCTATTACAACTTTTGAATCTTGTGTGCTTTTAAATTTTATTTATTTATACTAAAATTAAAGGTATCCAACTTAGAATTCAAAAGGTATACTCTTACTTAGTGTATGCCACCTATGTCCACCTGTAAAAGGTTTTAGAGGAGGAACTATATGCTTGATTTCCACTACAGTTTCTGAGTGTCTGTTATAATCTTGCTGCAGACGCTGCAAACTGGAAAAAGTTACCTTATCAAACTGTTCTCTTATGAACTTGCAGTGAGAGCAATCTGTCTGGAACAGCTACTTGACCCTATTTCTTTGTTCTTTTGCTTAATAAAGTTACTTAAATTCTATTTACATAAGTAACCTTTTTCTTCTACTTTTATTGTCTCACTTGAAATTGGATAAAAGGAAACTACAGAGGGTGGATCATCAAACACTTCCTGAATTTGAACACAAATTCTATAAAACAAACAAAACCCAGGGTTTCTTGAAATGCTTTGAAATACAGTTCATGTAGAATGTAACTGTAGCTTTGTTTAATGGAAAAGTCTGCTTTATTATTTTTCTTCCATACATCTTGCTAAAAGGTTTGACAGGATCCTAAGCATCTCCAATGCAGAGATCAAATAAAAGTAGTACAATTGCCAGATTAAAGTCTTCTCTGGCACAAGCATTCTACTGAGTGCAGAGCAACTTTTATATTTACAAAACTGTGCAGCAGTTCATAAAATAGAACAATCTGAGCTCAGACAGACAATAATTCTTTATGTTTCTGCTGGACAATATTGCAACTCTGTGAGATGGTCATGCAATGTTAAAACAAGAGTAAAGGGGATCCTGGATAAAGCCGAATCAAGCATCCTTATGCTCTGTCTTCACACACACACACACACAAAAAAAAAAAAAAAAAAATTTTCTCCACAGTCACTGAGAGGTCTCTAAAAGCTGCGCATCTGACTTCTGCAGGGCAGACACAATACATGGCTGGACTCAAGCACAGCTTCATGTACAGTGTCGAATGCAGTGTAAAGAGATGAAGCTTCCTTTTAATGAGAATTCTCTATCAAGCAGAGGTGCACACACAGTGTTTCCATAGCACCTCTGTGACACAGTGCCTTAATCTTTGTAATGTTAGTCCTTCACCTCCAATTCTGCAGCCCTTCACTTGTGAGCCTGTAAACTTTCACGTACACACTGCCAGGCTGCCTTGACTTTGGTTCAAGTGCTCTTGTTCTCACCTGGCACTGCTGAATTCAGAACCACTGTTAACACTGGGTGTCTCCTAAAAAGTGACTGCCATTGTTTTTTAAATCATACTTTTCTCACCCCACTTGTCACTCTTTCGCCTTGTAGCTTTTAGCCTGTAACTCTGCACTGAGATCAACATCGCTCCAAATCTGGTGGCTTTTAGCCTGTAACTTCATACTGAAATAGAGCCTAGTAGATAATGAACAGATAATAATGCTAATACACAAGAAATATTACACAAAAAATATATGCACAAACCTTAACTACTATATAGTCTGCATCACCCGCTCACATGCTCCATTCAGTGTTAATATTATCATAAGCTATATAAGAGCAGCTTGAGAAGGTCTGAAAAATACATCTGTTCTAGGGAGAAAGTAGGAGTATTTTCTCTTTCCTGTCATTACTATCATCATTGTTTCCGCTACCTTTATTGGAGAGATAATTGTCTAGGGACTCTCCTTCCTCCTCCCAGCTGATGCCTGAAGAGTGGCTTTCGCTTTTCTCTCTTTCTTCTTCTCTTTTTCCCACTCCTTGTTTACTTCTCTAAAATAGATTTCAAGTAAGTCATCAGCTATGGACTGAACTACTAAAGGATGTGTATGTAAGCCTCCCTCAACATTCTTTAAGCATCCCCTGTATGATGATGGTGAGGTTAGAATACCTCACTATGAACCTTACTGAAATGCCTTGCTGAAAACAATCCTTTTGTTACATATATTTCTGTACCTTTGCCTTGCAAAGAATAAAGGAGTAGGAAAGGAATGACTAAACAGCAGGTAAAGCCTTTTACAAGGTTTGCTTAATTAGTTTTCGATCCATATGCTCCTGACAGAATACACAACTCAGGCTCACAAAACAAATCTTATGATTTTAATTAGCCTCAAGGGGATTGATAGCAGAATCCAAGGTGAGGGCATTTTTTTTTTTGCTTTTTTTGAGATTTTTGTGTATTTCTTCTAATATCACCTAACAATAAGCCATGACGATAACATCCCTACATTATTTATCTTATGAAGAAAAAATATTTAGCATTCACATTCTGTAAATGTATGCCATCCAGAGTGACCTCAACCTGCTTGCACCGTGGGCCAATGCCAACCTTATGAAATTCAACCAAGCCAAGTGCAAGGTCCTACACCTGGGTCGGAGCAATCCCAGACACAGCTACAGGTTGGGCAGAGAAGAGATTCAGAGCAGCCCTGCAGAGAGGGACTCGGGGGTGTTGATCGATGAGAAACCTGAGCCAGCAGTGTGTGCTCACAGCCCAGAAAGCCAACCGTGTCCTGGGCTGCATCAAAAGGAGTGTGACCAGCAGGTTGAAGGAGGTGATCCTGCCCTTTATTCTGCTCTCGTGAGACCTCACTTGGAGTATTGTGTGCAGTTCTGGTGTCCTCAACATAAAAAGGACATGGAAATGTTGCAACAAATCCAGAGGAGGGCCACGAGAATGATCAGGGGACTGGAGCACCTCCCATATGAAGTATCGGGCTGTTCAGCCTGAAGAAGAGAAGGCTGAGTGGAGACCTCATAGCAGCCTTCCAGTATCTGAAGGGGAACTACAAGTATGCTGGGGAGGGGCTCTTAATTAGGGACTGTAATGACAGGACAAGGGGTAATGGGTTAAAACTTAAACAGGGGAAGTTTAGATTGGATATAAGGAGGAAATTCTTTCCTGTTAGAGTGGTGAGGCACTGGAATGGGTTGAGCAGGGAAGTTGTGAACGTTCCATTCTGGCGGTGTTGAAAGCCAAGTTGGACAGAGCCTTGGGTGACATGGTTTAGTGTGAGGTGTCCCTGCCCATGGCAGGAGGGTTCGAACTTGATGATGTTAAGGTCCTTTCCAACCCTAACTATTCTGTGATTCTATGAAAAGGGTGACCAGAGACAATCGTTATTCCTTCTGACTATAGGCAATTGAAATTTCATGCCAGGTCACACTATGAGGTAACTAAGGGTTCATACAAATCACGCTTTTGAAAATAGTCAGAGTGCTCACTATTCAGCAGCTGAAATTTGCTTTAGTGATTCATGAATATTAAAGTTTCAATTTTGAAATAGAGGCAGCTCAAATCTGTAATTATTATATTGCATCATATTCTGAGGATTCCTATAAACTAAGGCTTAAGCACTAACTCAAACAAATCTTCGAGAATGCCAATGTTGACACAAAAATGAGGGGGGAAAAAACCAAACATTCACTGGTATTTATAAAAATGCAATGTTATATATTAAAGAAATAAAAATTGTTAAAAATCTATTAAATAACATTATTAAATACATTGTATGAAATTGAAAACAACCTAATTATCTAACAAGTTAAACGTGACAGCATTTAGAGTTCTGAAATACAGTGGAATCTGGATACATGCACATCCTTACAACTGTTGGAAGGTTCAGAGATTCAGTCACTGATATTATATAAGATTTCTTGCTGATAAGCAGATCTTAAGTGAGAACTCTCTCTGCCTAAACGCTAGCTAAAAATGAATAGCAATTTTCAGACATAGTTTGACTTCTAAAGGTGATCTCAAATTCAAATTTTATGCTACAAAGAATTTAAAGGAAACAATGAATGTCAGATCTCTAGGGTAGCATAGAAATCTCCAGTACTACTCAGGCTAACAAGGTTCCCACTTATGTTTCAATCTCAATGGAAATTAACTCAATGCTACAGCATGACAAAGTATATTAATTATAATTGATGATTTTGCAATGAATACTAACTAAACTACTTAAAAGTAACAGCTTATTAAAGAGTGTCAGCAATTTATTGTAACACCCTATCATTAACTATTCATGTAGTATTTCTTATAACAAATGAATATGATAAATTAATGTGATATTAATGTGAATACCAGTGAAAAAATGCCTCAGTGAAGATTTTACTCAAATACTGTACTAATGCACCATTAAAAATCAAGTACCATGTAAAATTTAGTAAAGCAGCAACACCACTTAAGTATGAAATGAAAACAGTAAGTCGCTGTTTCTTCTCAGCTTTACCCTTCAAGTGTTTCACAGCTTGCTTTAGAAACACTCCATACAGTTGAAATGACTGATGGAGGACAGGAACATAATGCAGGTTAAAACCCAAACCAATTAAAAAAAAAACAACCCAGCATTCAAACCCAAGTTTACTGTATTAATGCTTGAACTGTATGCGATGCTTATCATTAGAGGCTAGTTTGAAATGAATACAGTATACACTTCTTAGTGTAAAAATTGTATTTTCATGATAAATCCTAGGTAAAATTTATCACGGTTTCTTAAGGACAGAGTAAGCAGGGAAAGGCCAGACAAATAGACAGTAGCAGTGTGCAAGTCAAGTAACTGAGTGAAAATCTTAAGACAATCTCAGAAAGGAGAGATGAAAAACTAGTTCAAACTTTCCTTACAAATATCATGTGATATCTGAATGCCTAAAACCTGGAAGAGATAGTCAAAGTGTTCAGTTACATGTCCTTGTGAACAGGGGAAAACAACCATCTCTAATAATAAGTAGCTCTTCAGCCATAATGCTGAGTAGATAGACTAGGTAAAGGCCATTCCCATTAGCCAACATGGTAAGGAGTTAAAAGAAAATTATTAGTAAATACAACCAAATATTCACTTTTATTTTGTCTTATAATCTTAATACTCCTATTTTGCAATTAATTTTACAGTCAGAATATGATGGTATATATTTTTTTTTTTTGGTACCTAAACTGTTCTTATAGCAGAGCCTTATCTATCAGAGCCTTCATTGTATCCCTCTCAGGTTGATAAATCCAAAGGGGTGAACTAGCAATTTCTGAAATACTTTTTTGAAAAGAGAAGGTACCTACACTTGGGCACTGTATCTTGCAACTAAAAAGGCATCTCTGCTCAGGTTTCTACACATTGCCTTCACTAATCAGTGAACAGCACATTTTTGCCAAGTACAAAGGAAAGAATGAAATGTCTCCCTTCTTTCAGAATTTCATCAGCATATCATAATCCACTATAAAGGAATGCCAAAACTGACAGGCTCAATCCTCACCTGTTGAAGGATCACTGCAAATGATAAAGTCACCTATCAAAAACTATGCAGGAGATGATTTAGGTGTACATCAGATGTGTGTGTTCAACCCTGCAGTCTAAACTCTAGGCCCCTACTTATCAGCCACGCACATCTGGAAACATGTATCTTGTTACATATCACATTTCTCTTTTTTCCACATAACTTACTACCTGACAAGCCTGAGAAGATATTGTCACTGCTATAAAAAAAAAAATAAAAATTAATCAGAGCAGCATTTAATTTCTCTCAGTACTGGCAACTGCCTTTGAAACCTACTGCCCAGGGAAGTGGTTGAGTCAGCATCCTTGGAAGTATATACAAGATGTATAGATATGGCACTTAGGACATAGGTCAATCTTGGAATTGGCAGTTGCGGTTGGACTCCATGATCTTAAAGGTCTTTTCCAACCTAAATTATTCCATGATTCTATGAGAAAGCCGTGCCAGTATGCAGATGGTAAAATAAAATTCATAAGGCCAGGGACAGCATTCTGAACCGTGACAGTGAAACCTCTGGAGTAAGGCACTGAGAGGGAGCATCTTCCCGAGTCATCTATTTCTAGTATTCATTGCATTTGTTCACTGAATTGTTACATTCAATTAAAAAAAAAAGAAACCACTTATAGAATCATAGAATCATAGAATCACTTATAGGAAAGCTTCTTCTCTTAACCTATGAGTCTTCCAATTCCTTTTTGAACAGTAACACAACCTCACATAGTGATAGTAAGCTCCTGACTAGTTGGACTTTAAGCAAACTGCAAGGTAAGAAAAGTAGGATTAAAAGCATAGTCCTGGTTTGCTAGATGACACCAAGGAAATCTGCCTTATTAATAGATTTCCCAGACAAATAGTGTGATTCCTGTTTAAAAGGCTAGTGACAAGATAGCAGCAGAAACAGGAATATGGCTGCCTCAATTAGGCAGGCATTAGCCTCAGAATGAGGGACTTCAGCAGACTACAGTCTTCTTCCACCTCATTTCTAGACTCCAGTATTCACTTAGTGTCTGAGATTCACACAGTTTTGGGGATCTGCCGAGCTCCATGACTGCCCATGAGCTATACTCTTGGCTCTGTAATTCTGGGGGACCAAACCATTAAAAACTGGACTTTGTTGTCAGGAAAAAGTAGCCAACTGTGAAATATAAATGAAACTCTAAAAAGAATTACGTAATTATAGGTAGAGGAAAAAGAGCTATTGCTGGAAGGAAAACTGGGAAGAGTGTGGATGTATGCTCTGGCAATTCCGTTCACAGAACCATGAAATAAGTATATATTTATATATTTCATATATATATATCATATAAATATATTATATTTCATATATATATGAAATAAGTATATATATATATATATATATGAATTTGCAAATTTGCAATGACAAATAAAAGCTCCATCCTTGGTAGTAGTCAAGGCCAGGTTGGACACTGCCGTGGAAAACATGATCTAGAGTGAGGCATCGACATTCTTGTCTCTAAATAGGAGAGACATCAATTTGATGGATGGACCACTCGGTGGATAAAGAACTGGCTGGATGGCCACACACAAACAGTTGTGGTCAATGGCTCAATGTCCGGCCTGAAACCAGTAACAAGTGGTGTCCCTCAGGGATCGGTGTTGGGACCAGTCTTGTTTAACATCTTCATCACTGACATGGACAGTGGGATTGAGTGCACCCTCAGCAAGTTTCCTGATGACACCAAACTGTGTGGTTCGGTTGATACACTGGAGGGAAGGAATGCCATCCAGAGGGACCTTGACATGCTTGTGAGGTGGGCTGATGCCAACCTCATGAAGTTTAATCATGCCAAGTGCAAGGTCCTACACCTGGGTCGGACCAACCCCAGACACAGCTACAGGCTGGGCAGAGAAGAGATTCAGAGCAGCCCTGCGGAGAAGGACTCGGGGGTGCTGGTCGATGAGAAAATGAACATGAGCCGGCTTCAGTGTGCGCTTCCAGCCCAGAAAGCCAACCATATCCTGGACTGCATCAAAAAGAGTGTGACCAGCAGGTCGAAGGAGGTGATCCTGCCCCTTTATTCTGCTCTTGCGAGACCTCACTTGGAGTATTGTGTGCAGTTCTGGTGTCCTCAACATAAAAAGGACATGGAACTGCTGGAACAAGTCTGGAGGAGGGCCACGAGAATGATCAGGGGACTGGAGCACCTCCCATATGAAGACAGGCTGAGAAAGTTGGGGCTGTTCAGACTGAGAAAGTTGGGGCTGTTCATCCTGGAGAAGAGAAGGCTGCGTGGAGACCTCATAGCAGCCTTCCAGTATCTGAAGGGGGCCTATAGGGATGCTGGGGATGGACTCTTCATTAGGGACTGTAGTGACAGGACAAGGGGTAATGGGTTAAAACTTAAACAGGGGAAGTTTAGATTGGATATAAGGAAGAAATTCTTTCCTGTTAGGGTGGTGAGGCATTGGAATAGGTTGCCCAAGGAAGTTGTGAATGCTCCATCCCTGGCAGTGTTCAAGTCCAGGTTGGACGAGGCCTTGGGTGAAATGGTTTAGAGCGAGGTGTCCCTGCCCATGGCAGGTGGGTTGGAACTTGATGATCTTAAGGTCCTTTCCAACCCTAACTATTCTATGATTCTATGATCCCTGCCAATGGCAGGGGAGGTGGAAGAAGATGATCATAAGGTCCTTTCCAACCCTAACCATTCTATGATTCTATGATCCCTGCCAATGGCAGGGGAGGTGGAAGAAGATGATCATAAGGTCCTTTCCAACCCTAAGCATTCTATGATTCTATGATAAAATGGGAATAAATTATGCATGTGGAAGTAGTGACAGTAACCCATCATAACCACAATTAGTAATCAAATGCATGTTTTTAGGAAAAAAAAAAAAAATTTTTATTTTTCTGGGGAAAAAGGAATAGTAATTGAAGGGATAACTAACAAAACAATGAATAATAACACAGGATGAGATGAGATGTCAATGAATGAAGGAAAAATTTTTTTTTTTGTTTTCAAAACTCAACTAGACAAAGGATAATCATGAGAAGCTTGTCTGTACTTCAGTAGCTTGGTTTTTCCCCCACACAAGCACAGCAACAAACAGAAAACCAGTAATTTAAAATTATAATTAAATTATTCAGAAGTAAATTTGGGAGATTAAACCTACAACACACAGACGAATGTGCCAATTACAGTAATGTGCCAGATGATAATGTTAACAACTTTATAGGTGACAAGCTGCTTCAGAACAGTAAATAAACAGTTGCCTATATTAGTACTCTCAAACCTCAAGATATGGGCTATTTCAGTGACATTTCTTCTTCAAGAAATGTGCATGTTTGTTTTCAAAGTAACCTCGTGCCAGGATTGCTAGGAGGGTATTTTTACGTTGACATTATCTATGGAAATGTGCTCCTATCTCTAATAATTTTGTGCATCACACAAAAAAGCAGCAGAGCATTACCCTCTTCATTCCTCTCAGTTACAACAAATTTTGAGGAGAGGAGTAAAAGAGGTTGCTGTGAATGTACATTTAGACATTTATTAAAAAACACTTACGTAAAGGTAGCCAGCTAGGATTTTTTTCCTTCAGAAGACTGTCAATGTCCTTTATACTGTAACTGCAGAAATTCCTTACTGTAGGATACATGCTGGAGTGTCATCAGTTAAGTAAAGACTGCAGGACAGCTCTTCCAAATGCAATCACTGTGTCCAGAAAAGTAAGAAATAGTGTGCTTGTGTGAAAGGAGACTGCACTGCCTTATCTGGAGATACCAGCTACTAGTACATTTGACAGGGAAGCCATCACAGTGCTTTTGAGGAAGCTTTTACAGTAAATGAGGTTTCTTTATAAATGATTCCACTACCTTTCTTTTAAATAATTCAGGAACACACAATTCTCCGTGAGGAGACTGGCAATCCTGGAATTTCTACAGTAGATATAAAAAGGTGGAGGGAATGGGTCTTCCAGAAAAGCCACATGATGTCAATGTAAACAAAGTGCTCACCACACAGTAACTCCTTCCATAGGAGCAGCACAGCTTTAAGATTAAAAAAAAAAAAAAACAACTAATCTTCCAGGATTGGGGGAATTTGACATTACCTTGTGTAATGATCGTGTCTGTTCTTTAAACAGTGTGCAGGGAGTCAAGCCAAGGGGCCTGGATCTTATCCACACTTTTTAACTGTTAACAGTAAAACTCTTCTCATTAAATACTAGCAAGTAGACAGCTGTAGGCACAAATGGCTTTCTTGACAGGAGGGAGAGATCCTATTGGAGCACACATTTAGAAAAGGAGTGATGACCCAAAGGGAAGCTCTAGGTAGAGTCTTCAAAACTGTGATGGCCTACAATAATACTGCATAACCAGTTTAGGTACAGAACTGAGATAAGAACTAAAATAATTCTAATTAGAAAGACAAAAGAGTGAAGGGTTGACACAGGGAAAAAAGATTTTCAAGGACACCTGATTATGAATGTCTACCTAATTTTGCAGATAGACTTGGCAGTGTCTTTTTACTGTGAAAAGGAGAGTCCTTACTGAAGAAGAAGGGATGCTGTCTTATTCTGAGCACCAAACACCCTCCAGGTACTCAAATAAAGATCTTTGAAGTTCAGGGGAAGACCATTTACCTTTGCAGCATGAACAGGCCAGTGAAAAGGGTGATAGTGCAGTACTCATGGGACTCAAAGTTTTGGACTAAAAATGTCAGGGTCATGATGCTAGGATAAACAGATCTCCCAAGCTCTGGTTCTGCCTCACTTGGAAAATAACTCTTCAAAGGAGAAGCAATGATGAAAAGGCCCAAGTGGTTCTATGATGACAAAAATTTCAGAATATGTTGGAGAAGAACCCTGAAGGAAGGACTTGAAATTATTTACTTGGATGGAGAAGGGCGAATGGCAATACATTCAGAAACCATGTTGGTTGGTTTGTTTTTTTTATTACCAGCAGATGAAATCAAGTACTAATTCTGTGGTACAAATCAGTTGTGCTTGTGTGCATGTGTAGTTTACAAATCAAATGCAATTAAATTTGAAAGGCTTTCACCCTGAATCTGATGAAAAGAATCATGAAAGTATATGTCATCATGTGTCCTAGAAGGGCCAAAGAAATCTTTGTTAATATAAAAAGTTAATGTGTATAAATCATGTAGATGAGTTTGATGTGTAGAAATGATAATAAGGAAGAAATAACCAAGAGGCTACTGAACCTAGTAATGTACTTATGAATTTGTGCCACTGAGTTGAGACTAGCTTTAACTTCTGAATATATACTCTAAAGCCAGCTGATTTCAAGATGTCCTGGGTTTAGCAGTAGCAGTCATTTTTCTCCTTCTTGGTAGCTGGTGCAGTGCTGTGTTTTGACTTTCAGCCTGGGAACAGAGCTGGTAACAATGATGTTTTGTTTTGGCCAAGGACTTTGTTAGCCTCATGCTCTGCCAGGGAGGAGGGGAAGCTGGAAGGAAGCAGAGACAGGACACCTGACCCAAACTGACCAAAGAGGTATTCCATACCACAGCACGTCATGCCCAGGATGTAACTGGGAGTTACCCGGAAGGGCTAGGACTGCGGGGTTGGAGGAGGTATGGGTCGGTGCTTGGTCGGGCTGGGGTGGTGAATTATCGGTCACCTGGTGATGAGGTGTTGTATTCTCTTCCCTTGTTATTTTCCTTATCATTATTATTATTGGTGGTAGCAGCAGTGATTTGTGTTATACCTTAGTTACTAAACTGTTCTTATCTCAACCTGTGCGAGTTGCATTCTTTCTGATTCTCCTCTCCATCCCTCCAGGAGTAGGGGGAGGGCAAGAAGGGGGGGAGTGAGTGAACAAGCTGTCTGGCTAGGTTTAAGCCACGACACAGGACAAGTCATTTCTTTTCATTCTTTTGAGAAAGAACTAGTCTTTGTGTGAACTCCTGTTCGAGGTAAGATGGTATCTTCAACTCTAAAGTCTCAGATACCCTTGCAACAAGAAATGGGACCTGTGTAAACATTCTTGGTGATAAGAATACTGCACAATTAAAAGTTTTATTCAGCAACAGGAGCTCATAAGGCGTGAATTTTCCATTCATACCTATGGACAGCTACAGAATAGCAGAACACTCCTAAAACTGAGGGAAAATAAAATGAGAGGTTCAAAGTGAGTGTGTGAATATTATTCTAGTGAAATTTGTACACTAAATCAATATGGACTGAAGGAATTAGATCTCTTCTTCCAGGAGAAGGTTCAGGATCCTTATTACAGTGTTGCAGCAATAAAAGTGTGACTACAAAGAGAACAGAGGCTCTGTCTTCACAAGGAACCACAAGGAGAAGACAAGGGGTAAGACACACAAATTGCACCAAGACAGGATTCATCTCAATATAGAAAACATATCTTTTACAGTGAGAACAGTCAGTCACTAGAACAACCTCCCCAGAGACATGTCAGAATTGCTACATTACAGTAGTTTTTAAGATGCAACTGTACAAGGTGCTAGATAATCTAATCTAGGCTCCCCTTCCCACAAAAGTGACCTCTTGAGGTCACTTAAACCTGGGCTGCTCTGTGATTCTGTGATATAGAATAGTGCATACTTGGTTACCCAACATTCATAGACCAACAGTGTTTAGAAGCCAGTGATATTTCTAAGACAAATCAAGCTGAAAAGCCTAAGACTTAAATCTAGAATTTCTAAATTAGTGGCAAACTCCATATCATACAGTCATAGAATCATAGAATCAGGTTCCAGTATTTTTCCATCCTCATTGTAAAAAAAATTCTTCCTCCCGTCCAGCCTGAATCTCTCTTTTTTTTAGTCTTAAACCCATTACCCTTTGTCCTATTTCAACAGGCTCTGCTAATTACGACTGGTTTCTTTCTCATCTGTAATTTCTTTCATCATGGGTTAAATACCTTCATGAGTTAAATAATCATCATGGGTTAAATAATGCCAGGTTTATAAAACAAAATTAGTAATAGTTTACTTTTTTCCATGAAAACTATACACTATATGCATCTTACGTGCATATACAATGCAGGTGATACGATTTTCAGATATAGAGATCTATCCCTTTAAAAGAAACACAAGAAAAAAAGTTGAAGCCGAGTTTCTCCCTTCATGAAATAAAATCTTATTTAAAACAAGAGCCCTCTTAAGGAAATGCATTTAGAAGTGCATGGAACTATTTGACATTTCAGAAGCATTATGTCAATAGTAGATGATGAGATTCACTTGACATGTTGGTGATAACACCATCTCACAAATCAAATACAGGAACTGTACAAATTTTGTAAAATCTACTCCCAGATCTTTTCCCAGAAAAGAACTGTTCACTCACTTTGAGCATACAGTTCCTGATTTTAACAGCAATTTTTAAAATTAGTTTACAATGCTGGAATGAAGTTTATAGTTTATAAACTGGAAAAAAAACACCCAAACCCCTCCCACTCAACCAAAACACAGCTACCAGTTTAGAGTTACAAGAATACGAACACAATATGAAAAAAACAAAGAACAACCACCTTAGAACCAAGCCAGGGGACTCTAAAATAGGTTATTTTCACCTAAAATCTCTAAACAGTATTTCTTTACCCTGAAAGACAAAGTATGAAATTTATATCTTAATTATGACAAACATATAGTTCAATAATTAGTTTTAAATTTTATCTCACAGGACACTTTGATACTATTTTCTATCACAATTCTAACTATTCCTCTTTCTTATTTTTGTTCTCCAAGTAAGAGAGACATGCATTACTTTTATCTTGCACTGACTGAGTTCATACAGCTTGGGGATCAATCCTTTCAACCCAAGCACTTTGTTCTCTGCCCAGTATTCTGACACATGCCATGTGCTATTAACGATTTGATGAATGAAATGAAAGCATGTGACCACCTACCCACACACCTTGGCAGAGGTGCACTCCATACACGCCGACCACCTCCCAGGCAGGTAAGTTTGTTAGCACCTTCCAGGCGATATCCAGGGAAACAAGAAAAGATCAAGGAATCTCCCACACCAAAATGAAAACCAATTCGCCTACTGAAGGCAGGAACACCAGGATCATCACATGGCTCCAGATCATATTCTGAAAACAAAAAAACGTCATATCTAAATAAATGAGGCAGAAAATAAAGATAAAATACATTTTAAAATGCTTACTAATTTAGCCGCCTTGTGTCAGTATGGAACACTTGGAAAACATATTTCTGAATTGTGTTCTCTACTAAAAAACAGCACTGTTTCTGTATATCTACTATGGCTAAATATACTGTAATAATGTATCTATCATGTCCCACCCACAAATTTTTTTCTTTTTAATTTCAAGGGCTGTAATCAGCTTATACTGTAAGTGGTTTACTCTAATTTTAATTACATCCTTTGTATATAATACTTGGCTCATCTGAACTTCCAAACAGTTTTAGAAGAGAGACTTACAGTTAAAAAAAATAAATTATGTAACGAAGAAAATCTAACCAAAAAAAACAATGAAAGGGTCAGGTGAATAAAAAGACAATGCCCACATTTTCAGGAAGTGCATTTGAGCTTCCTAAGTAAACCAACACTCTCAATAAGCCAATTCCTATTTGTCACCTTTTAGAAATTCTACAGGTGTCACTCAACTGAAAATACATATATGTATGTATGTATTTTAAAGATGTCTCAAGTGTCTTTTTTTTTTTCTTTTTGGTCTTTTTTATAACTATGCATCAGGAATGATTCAGGTAGAGACAGAACAAATTAATGGGAAAAGATTGGGGCTGTTATATAGAGAGGGACTAGATCAAATTTAGAAAATGTCTGAACTACACATTCTGATTGTATGAAAATAATGTAACACACTCACTCATCTGTGTCATAAGCTTAATGTACCTGGTAGTATTTCTGAAAATAGTTATTTAATATAAATGGTGGCACATGATGGCTACCTATGTGTATGTCAGCTATAAGTAGGGCATAAAACTCTGGTTTTGTTCAAAAAAATTCAATGCTTACAATTTTTCCCCTTCCATTCATAATATTTTGTGTATTTTTCTCCAAGTTACCTAGCCCTCTACCATCTTGAGTTATTTATACACTATCAGAGATTTTTAATATTCACATTTACATTCCTAACTTTCAAAACTGCTGAATTCTGATTTAGTTAGTCCAAAGTGCTTTTCTCACCTTTAATTTTCCTCCAAGAACTATTGATGGTTCTCTGAGAACAGGGAAAACTCCTTAAAACAGTCACATCCCCAACATCCTTCTCAATCATTTAGCCACATATAAACCTTAGCAACTTTTCTATGATAGAGACTATATGATTTCTACCAACTTTTTACTAGCGCTTCATAATGTTTCTGCTCTATACAAGTAAAAATATTATCTGGAAACAGTTTCTAACTGTTTAAGAGTTTAAGAGTTTCTAACATTCTGTTCAGCAGAATGGAATTTCTTACCTGAAAATGTAATGTTGAAGCCTTCATAAGAAATTGAAAAATCAGATATAAATCGAAGCTGTGCAGTAAAATTTCCAAACAGACCAGCTTTAATTGTAGGGGGTAAGACTGAGCCAGTTAACCTGGCTACTGGTTCTGTGAAGCTGCCATCTTCAGTGATAAGCAAATAGTCATGAGAGCTCTCAAGGTGAAAGGTATGAAAAATCAGCTGTACACCTTTAAAAACATTAAAAAGGGGGAAAAGAAAAGCATTTAGTAGGAAGTTTTTACTTCATACATGTCACAAAAAGTGAATCTCACATTATATGGAAAGGTTTTTAGAAAAAAAACACATATGGAATGAAACCCTAAAACTCAGGAAAAAAACCCACCAAACAATCTTGCACAAAGCATTTGGGCTCAAACAATATGTGCAGTGTGGATGTTTGTTTAGCTCACTGTAAATCAATAGCTCCCATATGAGAACTGATAGGATTTGGTGTTATTTGTACACACAGCACTCTAAAAATCTGAATTTGTATTGTATAGATTTCATTCAAGTTCCTGTATGCATCTCTAATTTATAATCTCTGCCATGATCTCACTATTCAGCTAAAGGCATACTTTAATAAGTGACTAAAATTTCGCATTCATGCTTTTTTTTTCCATTTCCTCCATAACAATTCTGGTTTTTACTCTGAAAGTAAAATAATACAAGGACAAAGCATGTACAAGTTTCAAGTACAGTCTTCCATATGCAGAGGTTCATATTTTCTGGGACGAGTCAAGAAAAGGACTGTTTTTTTTTAGTTGCCAATTTCCAGTGTAGTGATGAATGAAATTTTGAACTACAGTTAGGTTTTCAAATACAATTATTTACGCTGGGGAACAACACTCTTCTTAGAAAGTCTTCTCTTATATTTTACATTAAAAATGCCACAAAAGTTTAACACAAAATCCAATTTGCAAGAAGATTTTTAAATGGTCGAAACTTCCAATGCAGTTCTTGGACTATTGCTCATAAAGACTATCACAAAGACTTTCTATGACAAGAAAAGGAGATTGAGGAATATTTGTATTATCTTTAGATTCAGTGGTATGAAACACATCATAAGTACTTCCTAGGATTTTTTCCTTAGTTCTTTTACACATTACCCTATCAATTAGGCTAGGAAGCTTAACCGTGCACACAAATGTTAATCAGCTGTATATGTAACAGAAAGATACATCATTTTTGGCCTTAAAAATTGAAGTCTAGAATGTAAGGTTACTAATACACAGATCAAATCTGTTTATTCATGCTTAGTAACGAGGAAGAGCTATCAACAAGGTCTCAACAGCTTTCACTGAAAAACTTAGTGCTATTTAACAAATAACTATTATTTTCATATATTTTACTTCTTCAATTTTCTGCCCATTTTTTTAAGACTAAACCACATTTCCTCTGGTAACTGTTAAAAGTATGTTTCCTTTGCAAAATAAACACAAAGTAGAAACACCACATTTGAACCTATTTATTTTGGAAAATTAAACTTCTTCCTCAGGAGTGGCAGAAAGCACTAATTTAACTCAGTTCATGAAAGGCATTCTATTGAATGTATGTGTTTGATGTATTTAAACACAGATATTATATATACATATGAAATTCATATCACATTCTTACCCTTGCCATGTGACACTTCAATAGTCCAAGTACAGTTTAAGGAGTTCGGATAAAAATCAGGAAAACCTGGTGAAAGAACAGTTCCACTCCTCCCATGAATGTATCCACCACATAAAGCTTAATAAGAGAAAAAAAAAAAAAATGTTGAGGAGAAAAACCAAAAGAAGTCATACTGAAGTCCTGGATTTTATTAAAAAAAAAAAAAATCAAGCTCACTTTTTGAACTCCCCTTAAAATTAGGATTAGGGCCAAGTATGAAAATAAGTTAATTCATGCAAAGCCATGACACACACATTTGACAACAATTTGTTTTTTCATAAATTAGTCCTTAAAAGGGAGTTTATTTTTCATCTACAGTCTCTCTGGTTACCAGAATACAAAATTAAAGAAAACTTGGCTCTGGAATACTGCAAGTATTGCAGTATTTAAGAAATAAAATTCGGGGATTTTATGTAAACGAAAAAAAAAACCAACAAATATCTTGCAACTAATTTTCTTGCACTACGTATTTAGAAAAGTAAATATTACTTCAATTATGGGAAATAATATTATTTCCAAAACCAAATGTTTTTGGTTTTTTTTAATAACAGAAAAGTTTGTCCCTATTTTACTTCTCATGCAATAGTCAGGGGAAAGAAAAAGTAAAAAAGAAAGTGTATTTTCCTGTCTTTTAAAGAGTCAGATTGTCCCATCATAAGTAATTTATTTGGAACTGAATATTTTGAAAGACACATGAATGACACCCGGAAACATTTTATGCATACTAGCATTTGCTAAACTAGGCTGCTTAAATGTGCATGACAAATTAATTAAAGTTTAAGATTTTCATGCTGAATTGCTCACTAATCTTATAAATACAGTATGGCTGTGCTTTTTTACTCATTGGTTCCTGTTCATCTTTTTAATTCTTCTTTTTAATTTTAATAAGCTAAATATTTAACTAAGTTTTAAGATAGTTTTAGTCATTCTCATGCAGGGTGATATACTTTGCCATAAACTAGATGGCAAATATGCATGATTAAAATCTTCAATAAACATGCGGTATTTGTATGTAAATGTATATATATTTAATAAATACATATATACATGCAAACAGGTTTTATTTTAAAGAAAAACTTCTTATTAGACTAAGTTGGTTTTTAAAGTTTTTATTTTTTTTAATTTATGCATTATACATATTTGAAAATAAGTAGAAAGAAAATAAATGTTTCTAGTCTGGCTTTCCTTGCAGATATGTATTTCTGCACGTAAGCGTGAATGACAATATGCATGGCTAAATCCATAGTAAACACACAGTTGATAACATTACTTAATAATAAGTAACATAATTACAGATATCTGTTTCATAATGTCAGAAATGAATGGTAGTATACATTCATTCAAAATCCCTCTTCTGTAAAACTTACAGAAGGAAGAAAAATGTTTGACTATGCAACATTCCTTAAAGCAGATATTAAATATTTACAAACAATTTACATAGTTTTAGTTTAAAATTTAAAATACGCAACTGATCTGGTTTTATTTAGCTCATCCTTTTTAAAACTATTTTCACCTTGACATTATAATATTCCAAGAATGACATATTATTTAGAACTTTAGCTATTGAGTCTCTGTACTCGGTTCTTTTTCTTTGTTGGCATGAAACAAAGCAACAAGCTTTTCCCCTCAGGATTTACTCTGCTGATATAATTTCTGAAGTTGTAACTTTGGTGACTTCGAAATGCTCAGTTAAATCTGTCGTATTCGAAAAATTTGGGTCACAGCGGTTTGAGTGTCAAAAGGCAAATACACTAACATAATGATTACCTAAAATAACAGGAGTTACATTTTGTGTTTTTAGACCACTAAATTCAATGTAGTTGAATATGTGAAGAAAAAAAGCAGAAACTGAGTGTAGTCCTTGTATGCTGCTTGCCTGGAGGCCCTACTCTAGAAAGGCTTTAAATTTTCTATTACACACTTATGCTGAAAGTGGATGATGGACCTGGGGAATAAAGACTCTCTTTCAATGAGAAAAAATAACTACATATTTCCATAGCTTAATGCTCATATACATACAAAATAGTTGAATATTAGTGATTTAACTCGAAAAAAAGCATTCACAAATTTTAGTAGAAAGTAAATTGAAAGAGAACAGGATATTAATCAAAGCTAAGATTCCTAAAATAGTGTTCTTAACCCACTGCAGGAAAGCAAACAAACAAAAGGAACCCATAAAACCACTGGAAGAATTCTAAAAATGCTTTGCTCATTTTAAAATCACAGCTTATAATAAGATTGCTGACACTCCAAAGCTCATCAACATACAGTCTAAAACCTGACCACAAAATGCAGTTGAAAACAACTGTTTGCTTCTGTCCTTGCAAAGGAGGAACAAGCTGTAGTGCTTACAAGGTCAGCAAGTTTGAATGGTAGATTACTTTGCTTTGCAGTGATTAAGAGCTTTTAACTATGTGATAATATTTTGGTAGTTCATAGGTTTTGTGTATGGAGCCAGAAGGCCGTAGTGTTTCATGAAAGTTATAGACAGTTTCATATTGCATATCCCCCAAAACAATTAATGAACTAATAAAAATTTCAAAGCAAAAATATGTCAAGAAAATTATTAGGCTGATGATGATCTGATTTAGTACTGAGTATCCTAAATTTTGAGCAATCATTTTGGTATTCTTTGTTCCAAGTTAAAAATAAAAGGCTTTGCTTTGGAAATGTTACTTGCATGGCACCATTTTCATTCACACTTGAACAGTGGAACCCTCTGAGAATTTTGATTTTTCTATTGGTGAATATACAACTGCAAATTTCACTGTACATTACAGTACTTGACTGAAAGTTGATACAGAGATGTGAAGTAAGGCTTTTATTAACAGCAAAATATTTTTTTTTAAGTGTGGATCCTGGTGTAATTAAGGGAGGTAGTACTAATAATAAGCTTAATTTCTTCTCAAAAATGGATTACTTTCCTTGGACTTTAAAGCTGCCATCTGAAAAACTTGATACTTACCATCACAGCTGGGTAATGCATGATTCCATTGATGGTTTCTTTCACATATGAGTGGCTCATCATCACTGAGTGTATATCCTGGATCACAGCTAAAAGTTACTGTGGAGCGGATGTTAAAGTTGTTACCATGGCGATGCCCATTCACAGGAATCCCTGGGTCGAGGCAGGAATCTGATTCCAGAGTAACACCTGAAACATAGATTGAATTTATTTCCCCTTTTAAAATAAATAAAATAATAATAATTAAAACACAAAGGCAGCAAACTAAGACAGAAGGAAGAAAGAGTTACCAAAAGACATCTGTTGGCACTGATTGAGAACTGATAATTTTATCTAGCTGTTGTTGGAGCATAATTTTTCCATTTTCAGTCTCAGAATAGAGAAGCCCAAATGAAGAAAAGGAAAAGATTGGAGCTTCAAAGTATAATTTATCAAGCAACGAAAAAAAGCCAACAAAAGCACTGGACATCTGAAAGTACAGGAAGATATTTAGGTCCAAAGTATGAATACAAATTTTGCTACTATATAAACTTATTTGATTATTTCATCTATTCAATTTCTAATTCTGTGGGACAATTCAACTTTCTTCTGGCACAGTAATGATTACTTGATTTAGCAAAAAAAGCAGTGTTGAAAAACTGCAGCTGATAAACTCAGAAAAGACTTGTTAGCTCCTACAGATACCATCGTAAATATTAAAAATAGACAATGAGCATAGCTTATGTAATGTGTAACTCTTAAGTGACAGAGTCTTTTGTAATTATGTCTTATAGCACAGATTGAAAAGTGTTTGCTCAATAAACCTGAAGCTATACACTGAACAAGGAAAAAAAAAACCCTCAAAATTATCAAATGGAGGCTTATTAACACAGCATTATCCATTATGCTTATAGTGATAGGAAACATTTGTGAAATTTAATCGTATAATGTGCTATAATGGATACACACAAGGGAAACAAATAAGGACTCTCTATTGGGATGGAAGGAATTTCTTTTATCTTATGTATAAAAGGATTTGTGACCCCGCAGGGGGACCCATACTGAAGCAGGCTCCAGCCTGAACCTGTTTGTGAAGAACTGCAGCTTGTGGGAAGGATTCACACTGAAGAAGTTCACAGAGGCCAGTCTGCCATGGGAGGAACCTCGTGCTGAAGTAGAAGAGTGTGAGGGTTCCTCACCCTTAGGATGAAGAAGCAGCAGAGACAGTGTGTGATGAACTGACCACAACCCCCATTCCTGTCCTCCTCCATCTCTTGGGGGAAGGAGGTAGAAAAAACTGGGAGAGAAGTTGAGCCCAGGAAGAAGAGAGAGGTGGAGGGAAGGCATTTTAAGATTTGGCTTTATTTTCTCATTACCCTACCCTGATTTTAATTGGTAATAAATTAAATACATTTTCATGAGTCAAGTCTGTTTTGCCCATTTTGGTAATTGGTGAGTGAACTCTCCCTGTCCTTATCTTGACCTACAAGTCTTCTGTTACATATTCTCTCCCCTGTCCTGCTGAGGAGAAGGAGTGACAGAGCAGCTTTGGTGGGCACCTAGTATCCAGCCAAGGTTAACCCACCACAATCCTCCTCTTTCCAGGCTCAACTTCTTCCCTCCATTCACAACTCTACTACCTCCCCATCCCTCCCCAGGCAGTGTGTCAGGAATAGGGAATGGGTGTTGTGGTCAATCCATAGGAATAAAGTAGGAGAAGTTAAAAACTGAGATGAAATAAAAAAAAAATATATATATATATTATCAGGGCACAAAGTAATGGGTTTAGAATTATGAGGGTTGGAAGCAGGACTATGAACAAAAATATCATAAATAATGACGCTCGCTTGCACAGAGAAATATTCACTGTAGCCTCCAGCTATTCTTACATCTCAGTTAGGATTCAGATTTGAAAGCTTATGATCTACTTTTCATGAGGTATCCCTGACATACTTAAATTCTTGATGAATAAGCTTCTATTGGACTTGACTGCATGCTCTTAATGTAAATGTACCATGTTCGCTGACACAGTGTATTTTTAGATTCCCTTCACCTGGATTAAACAGTTTAATATAGACTCAAAGAACACTTTTAAGTCTGTAAAATTTACTGCGTATGTGCCCTTAATAAATACCATTTGTGTATAAAATTTTAACTTTGATATACATTAATTTTTTGCAGACAAACTACACTTCATGTTTTGAGATATGTTAGTGTAGATGGAGGTCCACAGAACACTCTCGAAATTTCTTCCTCTTAGGGCACCCTTTTACCCCTGCTTCAACACACCAACTGCTCTGGGATTCTGAGTCACTTAAAACAGGTAATTTCATCAGTTTCTTTTTGAAAGGATAACTCTAGATTACACTGACTACACTGTTTTTGATTTTTGCAAGAAAACCAAAAGCTGTAGCAACCCTATCAGCTTCAAAGTTCCTGACTGAAATAGTGGTGCTGTATAAATCAAAAAGTCAGCTCAGGCAACAGAGCTTTATTCCCAGGGGAATACACTCAGTCTGTAAGTTTTAGCAATCATAAACATAGCTAAAAAGAAAAAAAATAAATCTTTGCTTAGGACAAAGATTTGGGTTTTTTTCATAATAGGAGATAACATAAGACAAGCTTAATAATGGGCAGTACTGAGAGACCTGGCTACAAAAAAAACATTATTAATCCATATATGAGAAATTCTGCCACCACAGTGATAAATTTTAGGCTCATATTTGGAAAGAATTGATTTAATACTATTCATAACAATTGTCTCAGTGTGTGTAAGATGAAAGTTTGGGTGAAAACCATGTCGCTTCTCTCCCACCCTGCATAATGAAGTATTTCTTAAGTAAAGCACGCTCTGTAGCTCCCTCAAAAAATGCTCCCTCCACTTCACTCCATGTAGCAGTGCGAATTAGATAAGTAGATAGCTCTATCCTACAATTTAATTGTTCTCTCTTCCAAGGAACATAACACACAATCCAAAGTAAATAACGAACATAAACCCAAAAGACTTAGTACATCACTGAATAATTGAAAAATCTGGACAGTCATGCTCAAAAACTTCTCTCTGTCAATATTGGCATTTCATCAAATATTTATCAACCTGTTGTTCTTAGGTATATTAGATGCTTCACTGATTATTAAAATACATATTTTGCAAACACTTAGAATAATAAGCTATTTTAGAAACTGACTTAATCATTAGGTCCCATTACATCTGTGAAAAGGAAATTAGTCTGTTTCTGTAATGCATGAAGCATATAACAGCTATACAGTTTTATATACTACATACTCATATACCACATACTTATATATATTTCATACATCTACTTTTCCTGTGACAGATCAAATAGTTCAAATCATTAGAAAAGGGGAATGTTAGGGTAAGACTGGTAAGAGCTTGTCTACAGGATGCTCACTGCACAAAATGGATAAAGAAAACAGGTAAGAAAACCAGAAAACAAACCATATCTGTGTGGGATAACCACTACATTACCCATTCATGCTAGCTATGGAGCAGTTGCTGTGTCATTCAACAAATCACAAAAATGCTTTAAACAATGGAAATGTTTCATCTGGAAGCCAGAGTGCTATTCTTTGCCATCAGGCTAGTATTATCCAGAACACCAAAAAGGCGGATGATAAAAGCAATTTTTTGAACAGTAAGAGAGGCCTAATAAACTTGATCACATAGGTAGACTTAGTCTAAAGGAGAAAAGTGTGAATTATCTTTGCTTTATTTTTTTAATAGCTAGCAGGAAAATGACACTAAAATAAAATAGTGTTACATTACAGAAAACTGTGATACAGTCAAAAGATTTTAAAAATCAGTGTTACAGAAACTCATTAATGTCATAAAGGATGTGGGGAAGTAAAGGTCTTGAAAATGGGAAGAGAGAAGTGAAAGAGTGAAGTGAGGGGAGCAGAGGATGAAAAGGAAGAGGGACGTTGTGCAAAGCCTTTTTCATTCATGTAAAATAGGAAAAAATAAAATCTTTCTTAAGTGAATACCTCGAGGGTATTTCCAAGTGACAGACCATAACAGGCAAATTTCAGTGAGCACTTTCAGTGCATACTGTATTTACTAGCGACTTATGGGAGAGCTAGCATGTCACCTCTGCCCTCATTGCTGAGAGGGAGCACAAGAATTTTAACAGAGTTCTAAACTGAACTGCAAGACTAGCTGCAATTTATAGCTGCTAGGCACATGAGATTGTTACCATACCTTCCCTCCTGCCTGCCAAGAAATCCCTTTTCTAGACTAAACAGCTACAGACCTTTCAATGACTCCATATATATCATGTTTTACATGTTAACAACCTCCTACTTTTTTTACACCAGGTCCCAAACTAGACAAAATATTCTCTCTGGTCATCAAAGGAAGTGAAATAATTATTTTCCAAATATTCCTGTATACAGAAACTGCCTTTTAGAATCACAGAAAAATAGAATAGCTAGGGTTGGAAAGGACCTTAAGATCATTAAGTCCCAACCCCCGTCATGGGCAGGAACACCTCACACTAAGCCGTGTCACCCAAGGCTTTGTCCAACCTGGCCTTGAAAAACAACATGGATGGAGCATTCACAACTTTCTTGGTGTCCTGGCAACCCATTTCAGTGCCTCACAACCCTTACAGTAAAGAACTTGTTCCTTATATCCAATATAAACTTCCTCTGTTTAAGTTTGAACCTGTTACCTCTTTCCCTGTCACTACAGTCCCTAAAGAAGAGTCCCTCCCCAGCATCCTTATAGGCCCCCTTTAGATACTGGAAGGCTGCTATGAGGTCTCCACGCAGCCTTCTCTTCTCCAGGATGAACAGTACCAACTTTCTCAGCCGATCTTCATACGGGAGATGCTCCAGTTCCCTGATCATCCTCGTGGCCCTCCTCTGGACTTGTTCCAACAGTTTCATGTCCTTTTTATGTTGAGGACACCAGAACTGCACACAATACTCCAAGTGAGGTCTCACAAGAGCAGAATAAAGGAGCAGGATGACCTCCTTCGACCTGCTGATCATGCTCCTCTTGATGCAGTCCAGGATACAGTTGGCTTTCTGGGCCAAGAGCGCAAACTGCCGGCTCATGTTCATTTTCTCATTGACCGACATCCCCAAGTCCTTCTCTGCAGGGCTGCTCTGAATCTCTTCTCTGCCCAACCTGTAGCTGTGCCTGGGATTGCTCTGACCCCGGTGTAGGACCTTGCACTTGGCATGGTTAAACCTTATGAGGTTGGCATAAGCCCACCTCACAAGCGTGTCAAGGTCCCTCTGGATAGCATTCCTTCCCTCCAGCATATCGACCAAACCACACAGCTTGGTGTCATCGGAAAACTTGCTGAGGGCGCACTCAATCCCACTGTCCAAGTCAGTGATGAAGATGTTAAACAAGACCAGTCCCAACACTGATCCCTGAGGGGACACCACTTGTTTCTGGTCTCCAGCTGGACATTGAGCCATTGAGCCACAAGCCTTTGCGTGCAGCCATCCAGCCAGTTCTTTATCGACCTATCAAATTGATGTCTCTCCTATTTGGAGACAAGGATGTCGTGTGGGACAATGTCAAACGCTTTGCAGAAGTCCAGGTAGATGACATCAACTGCTCTACCCCTTCCAGTTACGTAGCCCCATTGTAGAAGGCCACCAAATTGGTCAGGCAGGATTTGCCCTTAGTGAAGCCACGCTGGCTGTCACCAAGAACCTTGTTGTTTTTCATGTGTGTTAGCATGCCTTCCAGGAGAATCTGCTCCAAGATTTTGCCAGGCACAGAAGTGACACTGACTGATCTGTAATTCCCTGGGTCACCCATTTTCCCCTTCTTGAAAATGGGGGTTATATTTCCCTTTTTCCAGTCGTCGGGAACTTCACCTGACTGCTATGATTTTTCAAATATGATGGCCAGTGGCTTAGCAACTTCATTTGCCAGCTCCTTCAGGACCTGCAAATGGATTTCATCAGGTCCCGTGCACTTCTGCACGTTCAGGTTCTTAAGATGGTCTGGAACCACATCCTCTCCTACAGAGGGCCTAAGGTCTTCATTCTCACAGCCGTTGTGTCTGCTTTCAAAGACTTGTGCGGTGTTGTCAGAGCATTTGCCAGTGAAGACCAAGGGAAAGAAGTCATTAGAACCTCAGCCTTCTCCAAATCCAGGGTAGCCAGTTCTCCTGATAGCTTCTGGAGGGGGCCCACATTGCCCTAGTCTGTCTTTCATTCGCAAAGTACCTATAGAATCCCTTCCTGTTATCCTTAACATCCCTAGCCAAATTTAATTCTAACTGGGCCTTAGCTTTCCTAACCTGGACCCTAGCTTCCTGAACAACATCCCTGTATTCTTCCCAGGCCGCCTGTTCTTGCTTCCACCTTTTATAAGTCTCTTTTTCCCTTCAAAATTTCCTCAGGAGTTCCTTATCCATCCATGGAGGTCTCTTGGCCCTCCTGCTGCGTTTCCTTCTAATTGGGATGCAACACTCACTAGTAGGTGAACTTTGAATATCAACCAACAGTCTTGGGCCCCCCTGCCCTCTAGGGCTATATCCCATGGAACCTTACTAAGCAGGTTCCTGAAGAGGCCAAAGTCTGCTCTCTTGAAGTCCAGGGCAGTGAGCTTGCTGCACTCTCTCCTCACTGTTCTGAGGATCTTGAATTTGACCATCTCGTGATCGCTGCAAATAAGCTGCCCTTAAGCGCCACATTTCCAACGAGTTCTTCCCTGTTGGTGAGCATGATGTCAAGCATGGCACCTCTCCTTGTCAGTTCCTCTATTACTTGCAGAAGGAAGTTGTCTTCCACACAATCAAGGAACCCCCTGGATTGCTTGTGCCTGTCTGTACTGTCCCTCCAACAGATATCTGGATGGTTGAAATCCCCCATAAGAACAAGGGCCTGAGCATGAGACTGCTCCTATCTGTCTATAGAGTGCTTCATCCAGAGTCCTATTGATCAGGAGGTCTGTAACAGATCCCCACAGTAATGTCTCCCATTGCTGTTCTCCCTTTAACCCTGACCCACAAACTCTTTTACCAAATACAAATCATTTGTTCCTTATCACCTTGTTTATCAGCTTGAAACTAGTATCATTAAAGAGTGAAGATAAAACTAATGTCCTGGTCCTTCTGGTCCTCATCATCTTATTTAAACTTTTTTTTCCATCCGTCCTTTCTTTGAAATGTGTGTGCCTTTCTGAAGCTGTTTGAAACTTCCCTACTGCTTTAATTTTCAGTGGAATAGAGACTGCTACTGCTTTGCCTTTAGGTATAGTACAGGGAATTTCAACAGTCTGTGATGAATAAAAATATATTTAATTATCTCAATATTGTGCAGTCCCTCTTTACATATGCTGTATAATTACCTTGTAATTATTCATTACCTTGTAATTATTCATTAAACATTCATTTAATTGTATACGGTCAAAACAAAACTTTTCTGTGAATTTTGCAAAACAGGAACAGAACATTTAGTGCTCCCTGTGACAGCTGATGCTCACCTTAATTTTTATTAAGTAATGACTTTTATTGTTTTATTTTGAATCTATTTATAGATATTTTTGTCACTGTCTGTCTCTTTCTGTACCAAAGTATGCATTTTAGATTTTCTGATTTCATCCTAAGAGATCTGTGTTATTCTTTGATGGCCATCTATAGCAATGTTTGAATATACTGAACATTTACATGATTATGTTTTGTATTACAAGGGATTTTTAAATAGCGACACAAACTGATAGTATCTTTTCTTTCTTAAAAAAATAAAAATACTTTTTTCTCAACATTTTGTGAAGTCCAGGAAGGCTGCATATATGTGGGTCTAAACAATTCTTTTCCAAAACAAATTCTAACAAAATACATGATTTTATAAACCAAATAAAGTCTTATCTTTATTTTTTTAATACTGATAACATTTTGCTTCAGTAAAATCACAACACTAATTTTGCGTGATTTTTCAATATAAAAAAATAGATTTTTTTCAATATAAAACAGAAAGATTTTACAAAGATGGGTGATTCTTGACTTTAAGCAATTTTTCTCTAAGAGAATTGTAATGTTTATCAAATGCGTACTGATGTACATGGTAATATGGGACGATTCTTGTCTCAATTGAGACAATGCATAACTGAAATATGATATCTGATCCATTTTTCAGATAAATTTTAGTATAGAAGAGAATGTTAATCCATAAATCAACACAGACTTTTAAATAAAATATCTGGATTTAAGAAATAATTGCTCAATTTTCTTTGAAAATGATCATGCTTTCTTACTTAAGAAATGATAAATTTCAAAAATACCTTAAAAGGTGGCTTTACATTAATGGAATCTGTGGATAAAAGTGTGTTTATCTAGTTTCACTTAAGAAAAACACTAAGATTACACAACCTACTTCACATAAGGAGAGAAGTTGGGAGATCGGGGAGATGTGAGGCATGAGGCTTGCTGGTCAAAAACAATTATAGATTGATTCTTCTTGATAAAATCAAATGTTTTATCAATAGTTTTACTTAAAGAATATTATAGGCACTTTTTTTTTTTTTTTTCCCGTAGATGCATAAGAGTTAAGCTACACTGTCTTGCATTAGCTATGTTAAAAGTCATCAAAAAGCTGCATTACAGACATTTAAAGTGAGGAATTTACAATTACCTTCACATCTGAAGTAGCTTTTAAAGGGTCACATTTTAAGTAAAGCTGTATTACAGGCATATTTTAGCTTAATAGAATATGACTGCAATCTCAGTAGCACCTCAGTACACCTTATATTAAGCTTCTGTTTCACAGTTCAGTGATTTAATTTATCAAGGTTATGATTATAATTGGAAGATTTGTAGAATACTTCGAAATAAGACAGTTATTTGAATTTTCAAAGAAAATACTCAGAAGCTCTTCTTACAATTTACAGTTCACTGCCTTTTCTTTTACAAGTGTGAGAAATGTGAAGCAAATGAAAGTTCCGTTGTGATATTTTTAACATTATCAACTTCTATAGTTGCTCATATATATATATTTGTATATTTATAAATATATATATGCTCCTATATATGTATACTCTTTTCATAGTCAAAAGAGATAAAAGAGATCTGACCAGCCCGATCAGGGAAAACTAGAAGAAAAAAAAATAATCAGGAAAGTTACAAGAAGAGGTATTTTTTCTTCTCTCAGTATGTTTCTAGAGCCATCCTGTCATAACCAGGATGTCTCCATGTATCTGGTAGACATGGCAAAGGACTTGTGCAAGATCCAAATCTCTGCTACAACAAATGGTACCTAGGTGGCATAGTACCTAAAATAATTCTAACTCTCCATGGCTAGGCAATTAAATACAGCCCCTGGATCAGAGTTTACTGAAACATCAGAGTTTACTGAATTGCTCCCTGGACTCTACTGATTGCATTGATTAGCTCTACCCTGCCCAGAATGTAAGCTTCAGGCTCTTGAGACTTCTATGTTGACACTTAGATGTTTAATCTGCCCCCTGAATGTCATTTGTAATCACATAAATGTATAAAAGAAACAGCAGTCATTGTAACTAAGAATGGATGTTAAGCTTTTTGTTAATACCTATTGAAATTCAATTGTCAAATGACTATTTAATGGGAAACATAATTCACAAAACATAAACAAGTTCACTCCTTAAACTGGGAACTTAAAACTACATACTTTTAAAACAATTTACTTCATATTCTTACTAATTTCTAACAAAAAAAAAAAAAAAAAAAAAACACCAGCCACCCTTTGAAATGTTACTTGTACTGAAAAAGAAAGATGCCAGAGAGCCAATCTGCTCAGAAAGAGCTTGTGAGAAAAAGGAAAAAAAAATAAATTAGCTTTTGTTATGACTTTCAAAATTTGAAATATATTTTTATATAAAACCCCTTTTTTATATATATTGTATGCATGAGAACACTATGTAAAAGAAGACGAAGACCATTTACTAACCTTCAATCATCTTTTCTTCTTAAAGATCTTACCCAATTTCAAGGTTTAAAGTTCATGAATCAAATCTAATTCTGACATTTTATCAAGCTACTTAGATAAACTGCACTGAACAACCACTGCCATGTGTGTGAGATATTAACTTTTTCAAGAAAGCTAAAAAGTGCCTATACAAATATATTCTAAATAATTGCATAAGTAGACCTTTCTCTTTAAAGAATGTGCAGAACATTTTATCACTGTTTCAACTTTATCACTGTTTTATCACTGTTTATCACATTTTATCACTGTTTATCACATTTTATCACTGTTTCAATTTTATCAGTGTTTCATTTTTCACAGGAGAAAAAAAAAAAAAAAGTATCTACCTGTCAGGGGCCTTAAAATAAAACATGAAATTATAAATATTTAAGGACTGTCATACAAAGCCTAACAGCAACATTTAGATCCAATAAAATCAGGGAAAATCAGCATCTGCAGGTAACTCATGCAGAAATCTACCTACTGTTCCTTGCCTTTACATGATTTAGTGGCCTTGCAGTTTATCATGTTACTATCTGTTCAGCCATCATCACCATGTCTGAGCCAAAGCTAAAAGAAGGTATGCAGAATTTCCAACTCTTGATGTAGCTATGAAATACAAGTTTGGGAACTCATTCTAGTTTCAACATGACAGCAAATTTACTAAAATGAGATTTGTTTCCAAACAAGAACACCCGGTAAAATGAATGTTATCTGTTTAGCACAAACACACTAAACACATAAGCTCTCTTTATTCAGTACTTAAGTGAATGGCTATACTATCATATAAAGATCAGTGTGACTTTAGACCATTTCTTATATGTCTTACTACAGACAAGGTCCAATTCTGCTCAGTACTGCAAACATGTATTAAAACCAGATAAAAAGAAAGGTGAAATGAGGCTGGGGGGGAGGGATGGATGGACAGATACGTGTACCAAAAAACACCAAAAGGACAATATATCTTTACCCATAAAGACACATTTCTGAAATAACTTTCCATTTGGTTAAATATATAGGTCCATAAGTATTCTAAATGAAAAAAAAGAACTCCTGAAGAAAAAAAAAAATCATAATAATTTAAGAATTACCTGTCAACACAACATACAGTAAACATAGTTTATTCTTATATAGCTGTCATTACTTAAATTCATTCACATTTGTTTGCTCATTTTCAAATTCAATATTGTTTTCAAAATTAAATAAAAATTATTAGAAAAATATCAGACTTACTCTCATAGTGAATTAGGAAACCAACGCTGGAACGACTGTTGTCCGTCGTGAACAGCAGATACATGTAATTTCCAGTACTGATAAGGAACTGGGGTGCTTGTGTTCCATGGTATTCTCCAATTAATGGTGACGAGTTACCTGGCCCATCTCTCACTTCCAAAGTATCATAATTTACTTCAGTCTGAAATCTGAAAATAAATATGCAAGTCAGCTGGTAAGTAGAGGAATGGTGTTATTTTCTTTAGCTGTCAGGAATGCAACCTATATATAAACGATGAAGAATATCATACATATAAAAATTTGTGTATCTACAGATCTATCAGTGTATTATTGAGGATAACAACTAAGCAAGGTTTTACACAGCTTTTTTCTTGCTTTGGTGTATAAAATTCATAAAGGATGTAATGTACTTCAGATCAACCATATAACTGGGCTTCAGAAAAACATTTAGTGGGGAATCGGGGTACAAAAATGCCAACTGTCTCAGAGAAAACTGAATTATGAAGACCCAAGAAATTTCTTGCCCTCAAGCTAAATAATAGTTGGACATCCTAGGAACTTCTTCGATAGTATTTAATTATTTAATCACAGTAATTTTATTATTTGATACTTGAAATTTGGCAAAAGTTGTTTTACATGGTCAGCTGTTTATCTTTTTCTCCAAATGTTTTTATCTAATGTAGGCTGCTACTCTACTTTTAAATGATTATTTTTGTCCTATGAAGTTTATCAGTACAGAATCGTTAAACTTCAATCTAGCCCTCATTTTGAAATCTGTTACATCTATAATAAGTGGAATTGCTTAGTTTATCTCAGTGTGTCAAAAAACCCAGATAATATAGATAAGAATGGGAAAAGAGACTAACAAGACAGTTGATTTGCAAGAATGAATAATTTTAAAATCAACAGCAGAGTCCATGTCTGTGTCAATCACTAAACCACATCACATTTCTCCAGTTCATAAAGGGTATCTGTGCATGCAGTCATTCACTACTAGCTGTTCTTAAATCAAAACCCTCAAATCTGCTCTTTCTGTAGTTGAAACTTTTACTGGCATTTTTTCGTATCAGATGCTTTTCAAGACAATTTGTGGTTACATCGGATAATTTTGCAAACTGCAGCATCTAAACCACGCACACATCAATTTTCCTGTCAACAAAGTTGGTGCCATTACACAGATATCTGTCGTGGTCTAAATATTTTTGCCTGCAAGCCTTATATTCTTATTTTCGTAAGTTGTTAATCTTTCAGAAATGTGTATGCTCTAAAATTTTATCTTCTCCTGTGGGGCTTATTATTTCAGCTTCTGAGAGCAACAAACTATGTCCCTGAATAATGCAACAATTTTTTCAAAGTTAATGCCCTTAAGCTGTCTTGCCAATATGGGACACATGTTTAGTGGATCTGGAGACAAGAAACTGTTTTTCTAATTAAAGAAAACTGCAAATTATTAAACATTCAAAAAAGGGAAAATATATGGGACATTCTTTCAAAATGTAAATAAGCTTTACACTTTGTTAGGCAATGATGTCAGGATGAACAATTTTCCCTGCTAGGCCATTATATTTTACATACCAATTATCACTGGTCATGTAAAATCACCTTCATAGACATACCAGTATCAGTAACAGCAAGTTCAGATTTATTAGCTATTTAGTAGTCTCTATAGTTCTTCAGTCATGAGTCCCTGAAAACAAAAGCACATTCAGCAAGTGGAAAGTGTTTGCTGAACTATGAGAGCTAATGACTGCTTGGAAACTGAAAGGCACTTCAATACCATTCCTTCCTATTCAGACAGAAAACTCTCTAGATTTATGGTGCTTCAAACCAAGCTATCTACTTTATTTGGATATGTTGGCTAAAGTCCAGATGATGACTTTCACTGCTATCTATCCACTCTGACAGTGGAATACAAGACTTGCAGGCTTGCTAACAGATGCAGCATTGCAGCATTTTCAGGACCAGTTTCTGGCAGTGAAGCCGGCTAGCATGGAATGGCCTACATCCATGCTATTAAATACATCCTTTAGCCTCTCAAACAGGGAGAGATTATTCAAATTTCCTATTATGAATGGTTGCTTGCCCACACTACCTCCTGGATAAGCTTGATAATTATTAGGGAGAATGCTAACTGGGAAGCTCAAGGAGTATGTTAGAGACTATTTCAACAACTGGACTGCACAAATACATGAGTTCTTGTGTTTGGGAAGGTTCTCTGGTTCTGTTTAATTTACCAAAATAGACAGTCACAGAGGGCACCACTGAGGTACTTGCCAGTCTTTCAGTACATTTCCACATTTTCAGATTGTACATTGATTCACCCTGCAGCAGAATGAGGAAAACAGACAGATACTGCTCAGCTGGTTTAAATACTTTATTTGTGCTCATTATGGATGAACTCAAGATCAATAATTCAATAGTTCAATTATTTTGACAGTTATGTTTGTGAAGAAACTGATTAGGAATAAAGTGCTCTCAGCCAGCAATCGCAGTTTTCTTAGCAGGGCAGTTTGACAGCAGTGGGTTTCAAACCCTCACTGGAACAGAAAACTTAGTAAGTCTTAGTGGAATTGCTGCCCATTAAAACAGCCTTTATTCTCAGTAAGTTCTTGCTGTCAAACTTAGAAATTCATTTGTAGATCACTTGTCTATTTTTGAGGTTTGGGGGGGAACATGTGTTTGTTTTGGTTGTTTTGTTTGGTTGTTTTTTTATTTTTATTTAATCTTTGCAGTGTCACTGAAATAATAATAAAAGATAATTTACTATTGAAAATTCTGCTTTACTGAAAATAATTAAATAAGAGTTATTTGGGGGACTTTTAATTTAAAAGTTTAATAGCCTAATTATGTTAGTAAAAGGTAGGACATTCTCCAAATATTCACATAGAATTCTAAAAGGACTATGTTATAACACTATGTTACACTGTTCTTTGTAAATAGGTAGGTTTTGAATAAGGAGGTTTGTTTTACAGACTAGTCAATAAGTTTTCATCAATATTCAAAGTTCCAAAAATCTTTCAGTTAGCAGTTACCCTTCTAGTCCTTTTCTTTACAGCTTGAATAAATTACACTTTACTTTTTTGTTACCTTTCCAGGCATTAGTCATAATCTTAAATGTGAAAAGTTTCAATGTAAAATATTCATAGGGTTACAGAGTCATTTGCTGCTATTTCTGTAAAGTTTCTAAGTACTCTGGTAAGGCACATTTGTCTAGTATCATTAAAGCTTCATTAGCTCAAGAGTGAGATAATTTACATTATGAACATCAAATTCATGAAAGGTTTCATTCTTGCAGCTGTATCTTTGATGGCAAGACAGATAGCTAAGTATAGAAGGGTTCTATTTTCCCAAAACTAGACAAAATACATGTCAAAAAATTGACAATTAATTGACAAAAATCAATTAGTTGATTTTGCTATTTATTAGTTATTTTGCTTACTGATTAGTAATTTGCTAATGTTATATCTGACAACAGAATTAGCTTCCTATAAGTAGTAAAAAGGCTTTCAATTCAGTTTTCATCTGGGTAGCAAAGCCTTCATTTTAACAAAACCCCCAAAACTTTATTACAAATGGGAAATTATTATACTATTATTAACATCCCAAAGTATAACAATTTTCATGAAATGTAGTAAAATTATACAATTTTCTAAAGCTGCCAGGAAAGCTCTATAAACTTCCAAAGAAAGCAAAGAGAGGTTGCCTCTTTTACCAAAATTAGCATCCTTTATGGTAACGCTGTTTTGAAATTGAAACATTGAGGGAAGAGAGACAATCTTTCTTTAATAATTGTCTGCTGTAGTTTAAAAACTGTATGTGAATCAGAATTCTCCATTCAAAAGTCAGGGTTAACTCCAAGTTCTTTAATTTCATTGCAGTTCAATTTGTACATAAAGCTCTAGAATTCTGTTACTGGAATATGTGCGTGCAGCTGTCTGAAATTCACTAAATGTAGTCCTTAAACTAGACCATATGCCATAGAAGCCTGTTTCCCACTAAGTTCCTCAGAAATATAGTGGTCATACTGTTAAGGTCATAGTCATCCAAACATCTGCAACTTCACTCAACACATTTCCTTTCATAAAATTAAAATTCTCCATCTTACAACCAAGATGGCTTTTTGCTTTCACTGTATTTGGGAAGACATCCCTGGACAAATAAATGTAGGGTTCTAATTAATATATCAAGTCTTTAATGAGGGGAAAAAAAAAAAAAAACCAAACACAGAAAAAACCAACCCAGCAACTTAAAATCTAGGAACTTCCTGCTGCATGCAATGAAAGCAAACAAGCCTTTGTTTTTGCAAGAGGTAACACGGTAACCTTATGAAATCTGTTTAAACAGTTCCCATTCTTCTCTGGTATTGGTCATTCTCTCCTTCTTCCCTGACCTTAAAGCATTTACATTCCGAAAGCAAAACAGTCCTGGAAAAAGTATACTGTAAAATAAATATACAAACTCTTTTCATGTTCTCCCCTACATCACATTTCATGTCTCTAATCATATTTACAAAAACTTCTACGCACATGTTAGTTTTCGTTCACATTTCTTGACAAATGTGTTACCAGAACTTTAGCAGCTCAGTGACCAGTGTATATTCAAAATGTATAATTTTATTTATATATCATGGTGGAATTCTTTCTCTAACATGATTCACATTGGATTTACTTAATCTACCCACAATTTTGTTGCCCAGACATTCAATCTTGTAAGAATCTTCAGCAATTCTCCAGTCATCCCATTTTTAGTACCCTGAATAACTTAATATTGTCTAATTTTCTCCTTTTTAAGATTATTTCTGAACATGGTGAACAGTTTTGAACATAACAGATCCCTGTAGAACACCCAGAATTCCACTGAGAGACTTTTATCATCTGTTGATTAAGCTTTTAATCATGCAATATCCTTCCCTGTATTAAAAAGATGCTTAGCTTTTTAATAGTCCTTTACAGGGTGAGGTGCATGACCCAGGTAAACTATATTCAACACATTTGTATGCTTTCTGACACCATCAAAGAATTTCAGTAGGTTTCTGAGACAGGATTTCTTTTACAAAAGCCGTACCAACACTTCCTTGGTGTATCATATTTATTCATGGTTCTACGACTGCTACACTTTGTTATAGTTTTTGTACTAGGCATCCAGTACGCATTTCTTTAGATCTCTACAAAAGATTTAAAATATATGTTTCCTGAAGTGCACAGTTATCAAGACACTTTTAAAAGAACAGTCACAATTACATGCCACATTCAATTGTTCAGTCAACTCATCTTTGTACTCATCCAGGACTCCAGCCACCAGAACTAGGCATCTAGTTCTGGTGACGCACTTCATATATGCCATGTCCTTAGTGGCACTTCAGTCTGAGACAGATATTGCAGTGAGTTCCCCAAAATGAAGAATGTTGCAAATGTTATGTTTACATGGGTGCAAGAGGGAAACAAACCAACCAATGGAAGTGATACATGCAAAAACTCACTGAGCACATTAAAAATATCATTTTTCAGTTCAGGAATGTCCTGACTTGCAAACTAGAGAAGTAAATATCAAATACATTTATCTGATCCTCACATTCTTCCCTAGGATTCTGCATTTTTGTCCCTGTGAGTAACATAGTATCAAGATAGATAGATTTTTTATTTAAACCACTTGAGTTACTTTTATATTCTTCTGCCCTTCTCTTCATTAACTTGCATCCCTTTTCATTTCTGCTCTTAGAAACAGAAGGGTGAATGATACTGAAAAATTTTGCTCATCACTGTTGACTTCATGTGAGGGTGAAACTAAACACAGGTTATTGCCTCTTCTCTCATATTGCCTGGGCAATAGAAGTCACAGCAGCCTAGCTCCGGGTGCTGTCTTTTGTACTGCCCTTTGCATTTTTTGTCAAATAGAGTCTTCAGTGTGAGATTGGTATCTAGATCAAACACCTAAACAAATGGTTATTTTTTAATACTTTTACAAAGATGCTTGAAGGGTGAAGATTTTTTTTATTTTATTTTAATTTTATAACCACTTTCTTTGAAAAAAAAATCTTGTATGGTTAGACAAAAGTACTAGTTGAGGTCACAATAGTTACAAAAGGATTTAACAAGCTGCAGTTCACATTCCTTGTGTGTAAATACACTTTCACTACTTCATGACTCCACATAAGAGGTAGACTAGGCTGAAAATTACTCTCTCTGACAAAAGATTATTATTCTAAAAGAAGCTGATGCACTACACAGGGACATAATCCCAGTGCATTCTAGTAGCTCTAATTTAGGTTCACACTGAGGTAATGTTTTTGCAAATTAACTGGAATGGTAATTTCAGTTAGATACTTCGAAATTAAGTTTAAAACTCTGCCTTTAGCAATATTCTGATGTCTGGAGATCTTTTTCTTTCTTGTTTTTATCTCATTGTCAGTACTCATAGTGACACCTGAAGCATCAGAACAAACAAAATCTTGATATCCCAGTGTTAGCATATTCTCACCTGTCAAAAGTGATCTTAATGGAATGTCCTGGTCTCGCTTCAATCACCCATTCACAATTAAGTGAGTCCTTATAATAGCCTGGCCACCCTGGTGGTAAGATAAAACCACTTGATGCTGTCAAATGTCCACCACATGGGGCTGAAAGAAAAAAAAAACTACATGTATATTTGTATCCTACCAAGTATTTCTAATACAATATTACATATTCAAAGAAGTTAAAAAAAAAAAAGAATTAAAAATCACAGAAAAATAAGTTTCATAGAATTGTAGCATGGTTTGAGTTGGAAGGGACCTTAAAGATCATTTAGCTTCAACTCCTCCCTGCTACAGGCAGGGAAACCTTTCATTAAATCATGTTGCTCATGACCTGCCTTTGAAGGTTTAATATGCAACACAATTGAATTTCTACATTATATTATGAGCACTTCATTTCCTTCAGAATCATAAGTCTTGCAATGTGTCTTACCATAGCTTATTACTCTAAATATCTTAATACACATATCATGAAAATTGCTTTTGCCATCATTTTTTTTTTAGATCTAGTATGATTCCACAATTATATGGAAATGTTGAACAACTTGTTCCAAGTAAGCCAACCTTATGAAGTTCAAACAAGTCAAGTGCAAGGTCTTACACCTGGGTCGGGGCAATTCCAGGCACAGTTGCAGGTTGGGTGGAAAAGAGATTCAGAGCAGCCCTGCGGAGAAGGACTTGGGAGTGTTGGCTGATGAGAAACTGAAGATAAGCTGGCTTCAGTGTATGCTAGCAGCCCAGAAAGCCAGCCATATTCTGAGCTGCATCAAAAGGAGCATGGCCATCAGGCTGAAGGAGGTGATCTGCTCTGCTCTTGGGAGACCTCACTTGGAGTATTGTGTACAGTTGTCCTCAACATAAAAAGCACATGGAACTGTTGGAACAAGTCCAGAGGAGGGCCACGAGGATGATGAGGGGGCTGCAGCACCTCCCGTATGAAGACAGGCTGAGAAAGTTGGGGCTGTTCAGACTGAGAAAGTTGGGGCTGTTCAGCCTGGAGAAGAGAAGGCTGTGTGGAGACCTCATAGCAGCCTTCCAGTATCTGAAGGGGGCCTATAAGAATGCTGGGGAGGGACTCTTCATTAGGTACTGTAGTGATAGGACAAGGGTAACAGGTTCAAACTTAAACAAGGGAAGTTTAGATTGGATATAAAGAAGAAATTATTAACTGTAAGGGTTGTGAGGCACTGGAATGGGTTGCCTGAGGAAGTTGTGAATGCTCCATACCTGGTGGTGATCAAAGCTGGGTTGGACAGAGCCTTGGGTGACATGGTTTACTGTGAGGTGTCCCTGCCCATGGCAGGGGGATTGGGACTATATGATCTTGAGGTCCTTTCTAACCCTAAATATTCTATGATTCTATGATACAGTTAATTATTTTCACTGTATTGTGCCATCTTATGTTTAAACAGAATTTCTTTTATTTCAGTTTGTGTTCATTGCCTCTTGTCCTGTCAATGGGCATCACTGGGAAGTATCTGGCTCCATATTTTTCACACCATCCCACTTGGTATTTATACACAATGACAAGATCCCTCCCAAGCCTTGAGCCTTTTCTTCTTCAGTCTAGACAACCCAAGTTCTCTCAATCTCTTTGTGTAAGACAGATGCTCCAAGTCCTTAATCACCTTTGTGACTCTTCACTAGACTCAATGCACTATGTCCACATCCCTTGTACTGGGGATCCCAGGACTGCACACAACATTTCTGACATATCCTCATCAATTCTGAATAGAGGGCAAGGACCTGTACTTTCAGCCTAATTCTTTAGCTTCCCTGTCAAGGTCTCTCAGAACAGCAGCACAAACACACAGTGTATCAGCCACTCCTCCCAGCCTTAGACCATCTGCAGACTTGCTTCAGTGCACTCTGTCCCAGCATTCAGATCATTACTGAAGATGTTAAATAGTACTGGGCCCAGTATTGACTCCTGGGGTATACCTCTATGGACTAGCTGTACTTTATGCCACAGACCACAACACTACAAGCACAACAGTTCTGTCAGTTTTCAGTCCACCTCACTGTTCACTTCCCTAGACCATATTTTGTAAGTTTGCTTATGAGAATATTATACAATACAGTGTCAAACATGTTACTAAAACTGAAATAAAAAATACCCACTACCCTCCCCTCATCCATCAGGGCAGTCATCTTATCACATAAGGCTATCACACTGGTCAGGCATGACTTCCCCTTCATAAATCCATGCTGACTGCTCCCAGTCACCATCCTGTTCTTCACTGTTTGGAAATGGTTTCAAGGAATATTGCTGCACCACCTTTCCCAGCAATTGAGGTGAGACCTGTAAGTTCCTCAGAAACTCCTTTCCTTTCTTGAAGATCAGAATTTGCTTTCTTCCAGTTCCCAGGAACCTTTCTAGGTTAAATGACCTTCCCAAGATAACTGAGCATTTCCTTGCAATGTCATTGGCTGGCTTCCTCAGCATTCTTGGGTGCATCCCATTAGGTCCATTCCTATTAGGCCCATTCCTGTATGTCAAATTTGTTTAAATGTCCTTTAAATTCATCTTCTACATAAAAGGGAAAAAAATATTGCAACAGGGCTATGAAAGTAACAAGGCTAGACAGGAGAATTTTTCAGAGCGGGATTAGGGGTCTTTAGAGCAGGATTAAACAACAGCAGAACTGACTGAACAAATTTTAGGAAACATAAGTCCCTTGAAACATTAAGTTGTCATAGCAGAGCGCTTTGGGATGTTGTATTTTACCAAAGGCTGTTGAGCAGTCTAAAACAGGAACACTTTCAAGGTCAGGTAAATTTATCTTATATATCATTCGTATTACCCTCAAGTAGTCAGTGGTATCATTATCAGTAAATTCCACATTGCAGTACAGGAAATCATGTTACTTTTTTTCTGTTTGTGTAAGTAGTGACAGGCAAACCTATTATGCCATATGGAAATGAACAGTAACATGAATTTGTGATTAGCAAATTAATATCCCTAGTTTTGATTCAATGCTTTTAATTTTTAAAAAGTTAACTCAGATAGGTTAGTTGATTTCACTCATGACTTGCACTTGTCTTTGGAAAGTATTTAAAGATTTAAGAAAGTGGGGAAAAAAAGCAACACACCAAACATGAAAAATACAGGCCGAATTGTCTCTGGGGCAAAATTATTTGCCCTGAAAATGACATTTACATTACATGGGCACAGTTAAGGAAGAATTAAGATTATTCCATGCTGCTTCTTTAAATTAAATTTTGTCATATTAAAAACAAGAACAGTTTTTTGCTAAAACAGAAATCTCAGACAACTAGAACCAAAGTAAATTATCTCTACATTAACTAGGAAGGCTGCTTCACACACACTACTTCTACCAGGCTGCTAATGTGTTTTTTTCAGTACCTTTAAATTTTATTAGAAATGCACTGTCTTATGAGGACGGAGTTTTCAGATTGCCCAAATAACAAAAAATCATGAAACTGATGTGATCCAGATCCTTAAATAACTGCAATGGCACCGAAATTAAAGGAGGTGTGAGGTTTACACCAATTAAAAGGTTTGTATTAGTGTATTAAAAAAAAAGTATCATTTAATTGTCTATGTATCTACTGCTTACTAAAAGATACACAACTGTTTGAACATAACTTTAAAAGACACACTCTAGTAGTTCATTAAATACATTCATGTCTTCCCTTACAATCCATCGCTGTTAAACATCAAGAAATCAGCTTACTCTTTTCTTTTTTCTCATTGTATTTCATTGTATTGTAAAGCAATCTCTAATCCTATTATAGCTCATCTTAGTGTGTTTATTCACCTACACAAGAACAAGCAAACAAATTTGGAACTTTTGGGGAACACAATGAATATTAAACATAGCTCTATATCTTATCACTATATTTTTCAGGAAAGACTGTACATCAGGTTAATATCTTGCATACTGAAATTCAGGTATACTTTCATGGTGAGAAAATTAAAGGTGCATTTAAAAAAAAAAAGACTTTAAAATAGAAGCTTTACTTCAAGTTTCTATGTGGTAGATAATTAATTTCTTCAGTATGCTAAGCGAAAACCATTGTAACAGCTATAACTCGTAACTCAGTAATGACAGTAACAACCAGAACTTGAAAAGAATAGCAACCAGATTTTACAATGTTAATTTATTATAAGAATATAAAAGCAAGCTATCTTGTTTCTATTATTGCTCTCTCATTTGCCTGGAAGAGTGTTAAAATAAGATTAATCCATAACTTCAGCTAAAGCAGTCTTACTTATGTGCGAAATGTAAAAAAGTAAGCTAAATTTAAAGTTTCATTATTCAAACTGTAGGTGCAGAGTAAAGATTGTGCCCTTACCTTCACAGCGTGGGACAGTAGAGCTCCATACTACATTTCCATCTTGCATAATACATGTTATGGATTCAGAGCCTTGGGTCTTCACAAAACCATCGTCACAATGAAAGGAAACAGAACTTCCTAGGAGAAACCTGTCTCCAAAACGCCTCCCATTTATAGGAATGCCTGGATCATGGCACTCATTCTGACCAAAGGCTAATAAAAACAGTAGTAATAATAATAGTAGTAAGAATGACAATATCAATAATAATACACATAATAGCAATCACAACAATCACTCCTCTAAACTTTGTCTTTTTTTTTTTTGAAAGGAGGCTAACCTTTCTATTGTGATGTAAGAAAACATAAACCATAATACAATATAATTGAAAGTATAGAAACTCCTCAAGTAAAAGTCACATTTAAATCCAATGACATTCACACAAATGCAACATAGTTCAAATTTGGAAGCTTATTTGTTATTTCTGGCTTAAGTACACAAAGCTCTTTTGTGATTACCAAGGCAATTAGGATTCTCAGAGAGTTTGATCCATGAGTATTATATTCGTGACTGCACAATTCAGCTTCAAATAGAACTCGAAAATATTTTCTTACTACAGTCCATCTTTACTTAAGTAGAACAGCATATGGAAAAAGGGATCTGAACAACCTCAGACAGAAGCAGACCTAGAATTCAGGACTCACTTTTTCTGGTAAATCTTTTAACCTACATAGTCTCAGTTAAGGTTCAGGACTCACTTTTTCTGGTAAATCTTTTAACCTACATAGTCTCAGTTAAGGTGAGGACTGCTCTGTTCTGTTACTTTTCAGAGAACACTAATTAGCCCTTTCTCTGAAAGCAAAGGAACAATTCAGGCACCTAAGGCTTAAACAGGGTTTCAATTCATGAATTCCAGTTTTATATGGGGCATCCTTGGAATAATAAAAAGAAGCACCTTGACTCCGAACACTGTTAATTACCTTAATTGACACAAGATAGGAAAAATGCAAGATGTGACCAATACAACTTCATTGTCAATTAACTTTTTTTATAAGCTTAGAAAACAATTTCTTATTCTACCAAGAAAACCTCCATATAAGTAACGTCTTTGAATTACTTGTAGGACTTTTAGGAGAGTTAGCAGTTTGTGGCAAACGCAATAATGCTTTCCACGTGGCTACAATGCTACTTGAGTTGACAGTATTGTTAAGTAACATCCTTTCATATAAACAAAACGGCCATCTGTAGCCAGGTATTTTTTAGCCTAATTTCCCAAATGGGAAAGACTTCTGCTTGCAGTAGCTCTCAGCCTTCCAATATCTGAAGGGAGCCTATAAGGATGCGGGAGAGGGACTCAGTCAGGGACTGTATCAATAGGACAGTGGGTAATGGCTTCAAATTTAAATAGGGGAAGTTCAGGTTAGATACATGGAAGAAAATCTTTACTGTGAGGGTGGTGAGGCACTGGAACAGGTTGCCCAAGGGCTGGCAGTGTTCAAGGCCAGGCTGGACAAAACCTTGGGCAGCATGGTCTAGTGGTAGGTGTCTCTGCCCATGGCAGGGGAGTTACATTTTAGAATAACATTGTTAAAGATACTACATTCTTAAAATTCCTGAAGAATCTGGAGCTGGAGAGAAAAATTATTCTGATTAGTAACCTGCTATAGGAAATACTTCTGCTTGAAATCAGCTATGTTCTAAGATGCTAGAAAAAACATATATACCAAAAAAGAGATTGATATACTTAGGGGTCTGCGTTCCTAGATACCATGCCATCTAACTGGAAGATAAAATGCAAAACTAAAGCAGGCTCCCAGAGCTATTTATTTGCAATGATATTCTAGTTGCTTTTTATACTTCTATGCTTTTCAGATTAACATCTCCATTTTGGGGATCTAAGATCAACACTTTTGTCAATTTATTCCTGCTGGTTTCATGGAGAGGGATATTAAATCACCTGTAGCAGATGCCTCGATCTGAATGATCTGTGCTTTAGTTATATGCTCTGTATTTATGCAGCACCAGCTAAAAAGGCCCTTAAATAATAAAAGGAATTCCTCAGCACTATTACAATTAAAATAAGTAAATTATAAAGATTTAGGTAAGCTAACGAACATTAGGAAGACAGCTGAAAGCAGTGCAATTATACAAGCATTACAGTTTACTTCTGTATTATAAATAAATATTTTCTATCTGTCATTATTATGAAGAAAGACAGCTTGATTTTAAGACTAGGTAGAAAATAAAAGCAAAGGCTCTTACTTGTGTAAGTGATATTAAATCCTCTTCCAGTGGTAGAATGATCTGACTGAAATTCAAGCCTTACTATGTGCCCACTGCTAGCCAACTGGGAAGGGACTTCATTGCCAGAAAAAGTGCCAAGAGGTGGTAAATCTGAAATCCCATCATCTTTCACTGTAAGGTAGTCAAATTGAGGTTCTACATCAAAGTCATTGAAAATCAGGTGGATTCTGCTTCCTGGCTCTGAGATAATTAACCAAACACAGTTCATATTGTTCCCATACTCCTCAGGATAATTTGGAGAAAGAATAATTCCAGACGGTGTGGTGAAGTTGAAGAAACAAGAGACTAAAAAAACAACAATAGATTCTTAAAACACTATCCACAAATATTATAAATGCTTATCTTTTTTTTTTTTAATTTTATTGTGGAAAGAATGATTTTGAAGCCTGGATGTCAAAACTACTACACATGCAAGCGGTCAGAACATTTCTTCAGTATAATGTGTCAGCCTTGAATATTTTTATTTCCCCAAGTGAGGCTAACTAACTACACCTGAGCCTGCAAAAGATATGACAAGCATGTAGAGAATGCCAAAGCAGGAAAGCAAAAGCAATGCCTGATTGGTCAGAATTTGGAAAAACTGGCAGGTTTGTTTTGAAATGAAAATGCAACCTCCAAATTTAAATGCGGATTTTCTCTAAATGGAAAAATCATGAAAATGTGTTTAGCAATCCAAAAAAATTGGGTACAAGGGCCAGTTCTGCCTGTAGTACACAAAGTTCATGTAAATAACAGCAGAAATTTAGATGTGCCTTGATCAAGAACTCTTCAGAGTACATAATACAAACTTTTTTCACCCCTACTTTCCCCTTCAATAGCACAGGGAAATTAAACATAAATGATTCATAGCTTTCCTCCATTTCACTCTTTTGGGCCAATTTTCTTCAAGACAATTCCTAATTGATTTCAGAGTCATAAGCTTGTGGCTGGTACCTCAGTGAGACGTACAGTGTATTCAGAAAGCGGAAGGATCACTGCATATTAATTAAAGCAAAGGATAAACATTATTCATCGCTTTAAATGTGTTAGACTGCACTCAGTGTTTGTAAATAGATGGTGCAAGTTTACATTCTATTATCTTTCATAGCGCATATGCACATCAAGCAGTGGAACACAGTAATATTCCACACTATTGCCAACAGGAACTAAAATATCAACCAAATGCAATACTGCACCACGAACAAAAGCAACTTATGTCCTAAAGAGAATTGCAACCACACTGTCACCATCCCCAGGCCTTATGTGCTTAGACACATTTCAGCATTGCATGGGCATATAAAGACTTCTTCCAGTCCACAGCAAGCTTACTCAGCTTGGCAAGAACTTGGCAACACAGCTGCAAAATATACATATGTGTTCAAGTAGAATAGGACATTTCCCAAAAGTTGTTTTGAAAATCCAGTACTAAATTATATGACTGTTCATACGAAAAGGTAGCACGGTCTGGAGCAGAAATTAAGTCCCTAATAAGCCTGTATCCTAGAAAGTTTTACTCTATTTTATCATAGAAGAAAAAGAAACAGAAAATTAAAAAACAAACAACACCCCTCTTTATTTAAATCCATCTATATGCTTACCTACAAACATATATTGCCTTTAAAGGCAAAATTTAAAACTAATTATTTTACCTACACTTTTTCTTTGTTAGAGATCCTTACATTTATTTTCATGCTTTATTAGCATATCAGACAAAAATCCCCAATCTTTTTCTACGTGGATCTGGAGACTGCTTTGCACTGACAGAGTCAATGTATATGTTCCACTGAGTCCCTTCGAACACTTACATGCGATTACGTATTGTTCATTTAGAGTCTAACTCAACATGCATTTACATTGAGAGTGTTAAATGGTTCAATTAGATATAAAATGAGGGGAAAGAACATTCTAAAACAGTTGTATGTGATGCTCCCCATAAACAAGCTACTATTGAGCCAACTAAAAAAGCCCATGTGACTGAAAAAGTCTTCAAGGTCTTTTGAAATGTTTTCCTGCCGGTTAGTCACAAATGCTAAGAAAAGCAACAGGCTGAGGTCAGAAAACTAATACAGAAAAAGAAAATTCTCACAAACACAGCTGGGTTTGTTGCCAGACCACTGGTTGTTTTGTTGACATGTAATTGTTCTCTCTCCCACCAGTTCAAAAGCTGCTTGACATTCAAAGGTAAGTGTGTCTCCATGCAGAAAACTGCTTCCAGTCCTTTTTCCATATGATGGAATTCCAGGATCTCCACAACCTCCTTTCTCAATTTCTGAATATTAAAAAAAAAAAAAAAAAGAAACAACACAATAATAAGGAAAACATATTTATGAGCAATTTATATGTCAGAATCAGTAGTACTTTCAAAATATTTGGCTTATGCCTTAAACTAACATTTACAGCTGAAAGTGAACTAGAGGTAAATGCTGTAAAACCCCCTCTAAAATAACTTGGGATCTAAAGTCTTTTCATAAACTAATAGCTTTCATACTTGCACAGCTTAAGATAACAGAATACTCGTATTTAACTGCATGGATTCTCTGAATTACAGCATACTCGAAGGTAAAATTGTCAAGTCATAGTCTCCATTCTAACCATGGAGACATACTATGTGTAGATCCTGTTTCTGGTAATGAGGTACTAGTAATGAGGAATCTGTCTTAACTCTCTCATCTGCAATTCCGTTTATAAGGCTATTAGCAATACAATTAAAGGTATATAATTTACTGATAGCATAAATGAATTTCATTTTAAGCACTAAAATATAATAAAAAACAAAACTGAGAAATTATTTCTTAATCTCATACTTCAAATTAGAGCCACATTTTTCCCAGCTGCATTCAACTACGCTAAAAAGACATTAACATTTTGGATTATAATTCTTAGATATTCTCTAGGAGATCTGCTATTTAAATTACTTAATTTGTAGATGTTGAACATACATACACAAAAGAAGAGAATAAAAACCTCAAGTCTTATGAAATTTATGAACAACGAGATTATTAGGAAATGTAAATATTAAGTGCCTGTGACAGAAACTGTGAATCATCTTACAAATTACTATACACATGGCTGTTCACCAAAAATGAAAGCTCTATTTCTTTACCATTAAATTTAAAGCAGTTTATTAATTTTCATTTCAGTGACAACAATAATAATGAAGCACTTCTGGTTCTGCAACTGTGTTGCTACATCTGTACTAAAATGATGTAAACCTGATATGAATGAAATTAGTGATAAAATACTTGTTATTTAAATGTTTCCCAGTTCAACCCAAGGTATGAAATCTGAAACACTCAAGATAAGAAAATTCAACTTGCTGAATATTACTAAACATTAGTATAATTTAACACCACTAAAAATGTTTGCTGTCAAATATTTTTAAGTCCACTAATGTTAAATCTTGGCAGAAGTGTGTACCTTGACATGCTAACAACAGCAATTCTAAGATGCAGGATGGCATTATTATGGTATGTGAAGTCAATCCACTGTGGTTATCCCCTTAAAGCAGTTGTGAAAAGATTGTTGACAAGAATGTTGAGAAAGGTATGCCATGTACTTCACAAAAGAACAAGTGATTCATCAGGATTATAGGGATGTAATTTTTTTCTTATTAATCTGAAACTGAATTTTGAAGATAAAATTAGGAGCAACTATATCTACAAGTCCAAAGCAGTTCCATAATCAGGGGTTTTATTTAAATAATTTGATTGCCAGATAGTAGTATATATTGAATACAAACCACTTCAAAAACAGTCTAGTACACATATATAATAAAACACCAATAGAGCCATGTCATAGATACTATTCAAACTTATATGTGTTTACAAATATTTTAATGTATTTTTCACCTGCCTACTCTACTGAGACATTGATTTCTGCTACCACTGTGGAGCACTGGAAACTTGTGTGGTCCCAGCTATCCACAACTCTACATCCTACATGAAAACGTGAACAGGTACAGAAAATCAGAACCCACATTGCAATCACATTTTAAAAGTTCATCTCCTCCACTGATAGGAGAGCTATATCTAATCGAGCATGCAAAAAATGATCATAAACACACTTTTCCAAAAACACGGTTCTTGAAAATCAAGGCAATACTGTCTCAGACAGGAGTGTCAGAAGGCAAACTGTGAGCAGGGTTTTGCAAAGGCATTACTGAAGATTTATCCCTTAAAAGAAAACAAGTGTTTCTTTCTATGGTCTGCAGAAAAAGTATCAAAATATCTTTAATTAATTAATTAATGAATTAATTAATTTGCTGAAGTAGAAGACAGATCAGGATGCTTCTAACTTTCAAGAGATACACCAAGCCCTAGAGGAGGGGTATGGATCAATGAACCAAAACCTTTAACAGAAATTACTATGAATCAAGCTTTCTGGCAGGTTGAAGATTCCTTATCTTTTTTTTATGTCTTTAGTCAGAACCAAGCTGTTACTGAGGAGGGAAAGTATATAGGATAAACTTTGGAAACTAACCAAATACTTTGTACTGCTGCAACTCTACAAATACTTTGTACTGGGATGGAGAACTGATTTTTATCTTTAAATACCTTAATTGCAAGCACAAACAAGCAGTTAAAAACACAAAAACTAATTTCAGGTAGATTTTTAATAAAAAAAGAATCCTTTTATTCTTTGGAAAAGTAAAGGCTTAGTAAAATCTGTCTCATAAAAAATATTTTGATGAATTACAGGTTCTCTCTTAAAACACATTAGAAGGAATTTTTAAGTCAATCCATTTTACATTGAAAAGCCAAAGAATTCATTAAAATGTCAAAATGAAGTGTATGAATTTTGTTGCTATTCCAGCTGTCAGAGTATATGCCTGTTTGTTCAACATAAAAAAAGCAAACTAGGAAATTTCACAAATTCATAAAACACTTCTGATGAGGTCTGATTTTAATTTTCATTTAAAAAGCTTGAAAAATTCCATGCAGCTTTAGAAAGCTACATCTTCAGATGTCTAACCATAACAGGAAATGTACTCCAGCCAAAACCAAGTTATTCAGTTGGACAGAAAGTACCCATTTAAGTTTCAAGGGTAACATTCACTTCAAGTTTCACATAAATTATCTGGTATGAAGACTTACAATAACATGTATATCATGTAATACTTATTACATTACAGGTATTACTATCAATATCATAATATTAGATCAATTAATATTCTATCAATTTTAAAGTGAGATAAAGATCTGTTGTTTTCACACTACAAAATCATAAGCAAGACTGAACTTAGACACATCAACACTTTCTGTGAACTTTTTCAGTTCAACATTCATGCATAAGACAATTTCCTTCCAAAATAACTGAAAAAAAAACTAAAACCCCAAAAAGTTGTCGTTTAGCTGACTGAATTTTTCTTAGATATATCAATTACAGGTCAGCAGGTAGTGGTTAAGATGACATAACTTCCCTTCCTCCTAAAAAGATAAAAACTTTAAGTAATAGTCTCAGTAAAAATGTCCTTTATTATTATTAATAATATTATTATTATTTATTGTTATTATTATTAAACTATGGTAAATTACAAATCCATGTAAAAATTCTTCCAGAAGCAGAACACATTATTAAATATTTACTTATTATTCAGAAAATTATGAGGAAGCAACAGAACAAAACTAAGTCAGATGCAAGATTGTCTGTACACTTCTCTTCAGGAAAGAGCTAGATTTCTGCCATATATATTAATGACAGACCACAACTTAGAGAAGACAGAGAAGGCCAGATGCAGGAGGTTTTTTTTTATACATAAAGAATACTATTGGTTTATAACCAGATTCAGAGTAGTACAGGTATGTAATGATTGTCAACATTTTTCTGCCCTCTGGGATTTAATACAGCTTTTTATTCCATTCTCTCTTCTGGCACCTGTTTGACATCCACTGATTTAATCAGAGAACAAATTTTTTAAATACTTAAATTCAGTTGAGATGCATTGTGCATATTAATTCAACTCATGAAATTTATGAAGTAGAATAATTGGTGCAAAGAAGTAATATATCCTTTTACTAAAAAAAAAAAAAAAAAACAAAAACAAAAAACACCAAAAGCATTCACTTGACCAAATCAGCTGGAGCTATGGCTGAGCTCTCAGAAAAATTGTATGGGACAGAAAAGGTTCTTAAAATGACAAATAGGAAAATAAAAGCTATGCTAGCTTATTTGAAGTGTAGCAATAACCCCCCTATTCATTTAGGATTATTCTGTGTACTCATTCAGTGTTGGTTTTCTTTTGATCTGAGTCATTAGAACTGTGTGAAATTCATGAAGTTTCCAAATAAGCTCTGAAGCTCAAATTTAAACATCATTTTCCTCTGGTTACCAAAATATTAACATTGATCTTATTCAATTGTTTATGGCTTTCATGTACTCTCTTTCAGTAGCCTGGGGAAAGATACTTTTCATCTTGTTTGTAAACTAGAAAATATACCCAGTTTCAGGGAATATTCTCTCTTTAATGTTGGAAGAATGACATGATTAGATTTCTGATGAGAGGATCATATCCCTCTGAATTTAATCAAAGACATTTCTGTTCCTGTGTTTTCTGTCAAAGGAAGAAATATGGCAATTCTAAAGTGCTATTAAGTATCTATGTATGTATTATGATTACTGTTTAAAGGTGTCACACTGTAATTCATGCCTTTTTGATGGAAAGGCTTTTGCATTAGTTTGATCCAGGTACCCGAAATATGTAATAAAATGCTTCATAGATTATAATATTTGGCAGTCTTGAATTTATTAGTCATGGTAGTAATTTACCTTTCCTTCCCCTTGCTACTAGATTATAAATACACAGTTAAATTCTTCACGCCACTATGTTTTCATTCACACTATCCAATGTTCTAGCATAGATTATTAGTGAATCATCATCAAATCACTGAGTATGTAGCTAAATTTTTACCAGTGGAGTATTAATAATATCCTTACACTTTAATAGTTCAGATGCATAAATACAATTGAAATTAAATAAGTGTTTTAAACATGTGGCTTACACAAAAAAATCTACTGTTGAGGTCAATACCTCTTAACCCTAAAATCATTAATTTGACAGCATCTTACAATGACCATCTTAGCTAAGGTCAAGACAGGTTAAGAGAAGCTGAGAACTGAAACAAGTATATATTTACCAAAAATACCCCACCCCCCCCAAAAAAAAATAGTTTGGAAGTTTATTTCTGCATCAGATAGGACCTGTTCAGTTTGACATCTCAACACTCAACATATGACAAGCCCAGAAATTCATGTCTTGAATACAAGAAAATTGATCATTTATTTTATTTCTTCTTATTCGTCTTGTCTACTTGCATTAAAAATCATAGTATCTGTCACAGTGGAATCTGATTTAAAAATACAAATGGTGAAACTCTTACACAAATAGAAAACCTTATAGAAAGAGAAGGGATGGAGTGATATGCCCAGGGTTGCATAAGAGGACATAAAAATGGCTATTAAAAGCTAAAATGAGGTTGGCCTAAAGATAAAACCAGGGTGGCCTTACATGATAATTTTGTAGATCATCACAATTTTACCATTATTCCATTAAATTTCTTCAGAGAAATTTTACAGTACAATTTATTACTAGTCTCCATTTATAAAAGGGGAAGGCCTCCTTCATGGATCATATAGTTCCAAGCAGCATTCTAAAAGAGTCTCACAATTTCTCTGAAATGTTTTGTCCTTGCTGCTATCAAAAAAGCTACAGATCATACCCAGTAGATTAATTTTGGTTGCTTCTACCTTACTGCATTCTGTACCAGTATTAAAAAAATAAACTTGACTTTAGAATCAGATAGCTGGAAAACCAACATGAAAAATTTTATAGGAAGTCCATTTAAGCTAAACAATCCACTATCATAGCCTACGCACGACTTGTTGGTAATGATGACATACCGTATCATATCTTATAAAAATCCTTGAAAGTAATAATTTAAGAAGAAAACAAAACATGACAAATATGTTAATTTAATAATATATTAATATTTAACATTTTAATATTCAGAAAAATAGAATTTCAGTTTGTTTATAATCAATTTTACATGTCTAGAGGTAGACGCAGACCAAATCGGAACAGGGATGAGGAAGAAGCATTTTGTGACTTCTTGCAGAAAAATTTATGATACCAAGTAACTAGCTGATGAAACAGCAGGCAACATTCATTACCAGGAATTGTAGAAAAATAAATGTGGAAAAAAAAATATTATGAGCTTTCAAGGCACAATGGCTCTGACTTGACAGTTACCACTCAGGAACAAGGACTCTGGCATGCTAAAGGTAATTCTCTGAGATTGTAAGCTATTGAAAAATGTTAGGAATTGCTATGAAAGGAAAAGTGAACAAAACAGAAAACAGTATTTTGACAACAGACAAAAATCTATTTATTTTACATGTTGAATGCTGTGTGTAGTTCTGCACTTCCATACAAAACAGGCTACATTAGAATTAGGGAAGGAAAACAGAAGATCAAAATTACTTTTTCTGAGGAACTGGAGACCAATTAAATAGACTGGAAATCTCTTTTTTCGGGAGATGAAATATGTGTTCAAAAAGTGATTGGACAAATACCTAAAAACCTTACTAAACGAAAAAGAGAAAGTCTTTCTCTTAGAGCAACTTCCATATAAAGACAGTCTGAGAAATTTGTGGCTGCATGGAGACCTCAGAACAGCCTTCCAGTATCTGAAGGAAGCCTATAAGGATGCCAGAGAGGGAGTCTTCATCAGGGAAAATGGGTAATAGGTTTAAACTTGAACAGTTTAGAAGTCAGAAGTTGTTCTTTACTGTGAGAGTGATGAGGCACCGGAACGAGTTGCCCAAGGATGTTGCATATCCTATGGAATTCAAGTTAGCATGTTAAGGTGGAAAATAGGAAATAAAGTAATAAGAAAGTTTAGTTGCCACAAAAAAGACTAGAATAAGATAATGATGAATCTTGTGAAAAGGTGAACCATGGAATAAAGCAAATGCAATAAAGAAGCATGTAGAAAGTTATTAAATGTAAAAGAAAGAAAAACAGCTAGCAGGAAAGGAGAATGAATAACACTTTCACCTTTTGGGGCGGGGGGGAAGAAAAGAAAAAGAAAATCATAGATAACAAGTTTAAATAAAATTAGGTAAAGGACAGGATAGGAAGAGGCTGTTTAGAGAATGTAGACATATGAAAGGGAATATGGACTAACTAAATTCACATTAAAGTACTTAAACTGAAACAGTCTATGAACTATTAGCGATTATCTTCAAGAACTTATGGAGGTCTCAGCTGACTGGACAAAGTCACATGTAATATCTATCTTAAAAACTGGAAGAAACAAAGGAATTATACAAATGCATGTGTATATAATTTGTCCCCTCAAACTGGGAAGATTATATGTGTTATCTTCCTTTACAACATAGTATCCTTGGAGATCTTTACCTAAAATTATCTTAAACCCTGACACGGAAGACATGGCAGTTGTCTAGAAAAGAATCAGTGTGCTACCAATATTTTAAAAGTGCAAGAAAATTGACCTCTCTAATTATAGGACTGAAAAGCTATCCCTGATCCTAAAAAGGTAATGGAACAGTCAGCACAGGAGTCTTTCTAAAGGGTTGAAAGATGAAAATACAATTACAGCAGTTAACATGGCTTCATTTGAAAACTGGTCACGTCATACAAACAATATGACTTCTCCTTTGACACAATATATTTGCATTTCTTTCAACCATTTAAATCAGCAACACAACCTACTAATTAGGAATTGGCATCACAGAAAATCAATTTAGCACATATAAAATGGATCAAAATTAGATGATAGTATCGCACAGCATAAATGTGAATAAATAACTATCATTAGGCAAAAAAATAGTACATACTATTTGAAGCAGTTCTATTGCCTAATGATAGTTCTTAGTATATACTAAGACAGAATGAAATTTAGTAAGTATGTGTTAAGAACTTCAGGCAATAGGAAAAATCCAAAAAGGTTTATATCTTCCCCCAACCCTTCCAAAAAGTACTTAAACTCTTGTTTCTGTGAGGAAGTCTATGCAAGCACACACATGCTAATACTACTCCCTGGCATCCAAACAAACCCAAATATACTCACTACCTGAAATAACTTACCCTAACTCTGTTTTTCTTTAAAAAAGAGAGGAAAAACACATCAACAGGCATACCTAGGGACATAGACTGGAAATAGTTTACATCTGTGTTTACAAGGTGTCATGTACTTCCTTTATTTTCTATGTTACAATACTGCTAAGACAGCTGCAAAGCATTAATTTCTTTATCATGTGTCCTAACTGTAATGATTTTGTTTTAAAGTAAATAGCACTCTGCTTTCTAAAAGCTCCCTAAGTGCAAAGTCATTTTGGACACTGAAAGGAAACAAAGATCCTCTGAAAACATTACAAGCTACAAGTAAATTCTAAAGGAACTGCTCTTCTAAAAATCCTTCTATGAAGGATGCATAACTTTCTACCCAAGAAAGGACTGGCCATGGCTATGCTGGCTGGTGAGGGTCAGAGGAGCAGGGAAGGCACAGGCGAACAGCAGATGGGTCAGTAAATAAACCCCCTTTTGTTTTTTTACATCTGCAATATCATATTACAGATCAAATTTGTGGACAATGAAGGTCACTTGTATTCCAAATTTCATTCCTTTCTCAAAATAATATACTCTGATATTTACTGCATTAATATGATGATTTTTATCTACAGTCAGCACATACTATTCATATGCAAAAATACCTCATTTAACCTCATTAATACCTCGTTTAAATAATTAAGCTTATTACTCCTTGCCCTTATAAATCTTCACTGTACAATGTTCTATAAGCTATAATCAGAAAACATCAAGAGTGCACATTTTAGAAGATACATTTTCTAGTAAATGCCATTAATTCTTCATGATTAAAGTACTACTGTGCACTCAGAAATGTTTAAATGCAAAACAGAGCATGCAAGCACACACAATACTAAATTAGATATCATAGTTTTTCATCAACCTAATTCAGCAATTCACATACTTAAAAAGTCTGAATGGACCTTATATACACATATATATATATGTATACATAAAATGGATCTGCATGCATATTTGTGTATATGTTTGTATACATATATAAAAATAAAGTTAAAAAAGTGTAGAAACATTTTGGACAATGTCTCTGCTTACATACTATCATTTTTCTCAAATTTCACAGCAATGTAAAGATAAATCATCATTAAATCTTGAATAACGTTCTGCTTTAATCTAAATTTCTAGTAGAACACGAGAGCAGTGTAAAAAGGCTACTCCGGAGGATATGCTGACTTTGTAACTAATAGGTGGAGGTGTTCGCATGTCAAATCAATTTCAGTCAAAGTGTGAAATTAATCTGTTTATGAGCTGAATGAATAAATCACACAGGTAAGAGTACTTGGAAAGAATAAAGTACTCAAAAACTTCTGAAGTAACTCTTTAGTGAAATAAATCAGTTCTTTACAGGGGATCTTACTAATAGGTATCTGTGTCTCTGAATGAAAATCTTCAGCTGTTGCTTAATATTTCCCATAGATCTTCTTTTTGTAACAACAATTAGTATTGTGTTTTTATTAGTACTTGGGATTCAAATTTAATAGTCCATTTGAAACTGTGTGACAGGAATTATTTCCATTTGTAATCAACCAAGTAATAATAAGAAATTCAATAAACATTATAATGAAGGCACAAATGATGCAGAAACTGTTTAATGGCCCAAACCTGACTACATTTTTTTACCTGTTAATAGTGAAACTATTTTTTAAAAAGCATATTAATACCCTCACCAAAATCATAAAAGCTCTAATTGATTTTGAGATGTCAAGAATCTAGTTTAACTTTAAAAGATTGAAAAATACATATGAACAAGAAATTCCAGATTTTTTTTTTTTAATCTCAATAACAGCTAAAATGAATCTACCATATACAAAGTGTAACAGTGAGTTGTATTACATTCCAGTATAGCATTTATGAAATACCAGTTTTGCAAAATAAGCTTGCACACTACTTGGAACAAGCAATGGTGGAGGAGGTCTACAGTGACCTGGATAATAATCAGGCCTTCAAGGATCTGGATGGCATTCAGTTCAGGTAAAGGTTTGTACAGAGCACACTGATGTCATACACCAGCAGCCTGGTGATAAAGGACTGGACAGACATTGAGACACCAACTGTGTACAAACTGGCCTGCCAGGCTCTGGAAATTCCAAGAGAATCCCTATTTCCCCTCCCCCTCGACCCTATGGGTTTGCACCTCAGCTATAGAAAGACCGTCCTATGAGGTCCGGCCACTCAAAGGAAACGTGAAGAATCTCTCTCCCTCCTTGCTTCTACTGTGTTTAACCCACAATACACACACAGATTTCCGTAACCAGCAAAAGAAAGATAATTTTGTGATAAAGTTAAACAAATTAATACTTTCAAAAACTTAGGAAACTAAAGAAGTAGTAATCAGAGTACTGATATAACACCACACATGTAAACTTATCATTGAATAAACAATAGCTAAAAACATACTGTGTGTTTTCACTGAGAAACACTAAAAGAAACAAAAAGGCTTAAAAAAAAAAAAAAGAACAGAGCTGTTATTGTAAATGCATGAAGAAAGAAGAGCTGGTGCACAGCTCTCTCTCTTTTCACTGTGACCTTGCTATATGAGTGTTCTCCTCCACGGCTGCACTTAGGTCAGCCACTTTGCCTAAAGATCTACCAAAATCAAGACAGAGACAAGGGTGAACTTGAGCACTGGATCTCCAACACCCCATACTGCATAAGCTTTACCATACTTCCTGGTGATGCCTAACAGCCCTCTTTGAGACACTGCATAGTCATGATTCAGAAGACAGCAAGCACCTGGGATCCTTCCCAGTAGACTGGATAGACAAGATTGTGCCAAGCTTTCATCACTGTATTCTACAAAGTCATCCAGCACTGCCTATAATACACGGGTTTTACATCTTCAGGTATACCTCAGCACATCCTGAGGTATTCAGTATAAACTCTCAGTTTTTTTGCTATGAAAACAAAATTGCCTGCAATGCAGTATCCACATCAGTAGCACACTGAAAAAACAACCCTCTTGCCCTGACCCAAGACATATACTTGTAAATGCATTGATACACACACAGTTTGTCTCTGGGTAAAGAAGGTCGCTCCTTAGGGACACATTATGTGGATGTAGTCTCAGGGCAAGAACGCAGTTCTCAGACACACTTTATTTAGCAATACAAATTCAGTAGCAAAGTAGTTTCTGGGTTGCATTAAACTCCACATTTTCTCTTCTGGGTCTTGGGAAAAATAAAGCAAAATAAAATAAAATACTCAGTTCCCTTTTTCTTTAAGGACCCCACAACCCCCGCTGTGCTGTAAGGCTCTTTTAGCTCTGTCCACTATAATTCTCTCTGAGGTGAGGTCCTAAACAGCACTGTAGAAGTTTGTCTTGGGAAGGGATGCTCACTGAAGGTGTGTTCTCCTCATTCCTACAAATTACTTATCTTTTTTTTTTTAAATAAATACTATTTAGTAACATACAACAAATACTTGAGAAGTAAGGTACCATTAGAGTTTCCTAGATTATTTCTCACAAAATTATGAGTCAGAGACAATTTTTAAAGTTTTCTTTTCCTCATTTTTTTGTGAGATGGCTACTCAACAACCCACCATTTTACTTTATCAGATATTGCCATATTTGATTGCACTGCATCAATTTATAACATAGACTATATTTCTAATGATAAAAAACATGTATGTTCTGTTTGTAAGATGCAAAATTGCAAATGTTACTGTTAGGGATTAAATATATTAAATTGAATATAAAAAGATGGAAGGGCTTCAGGTTTGGAGGCAAGGCTTGGAGCTGTAGTAAAAAGATTTACTACATTAAGTGATACACGGGGTATTTTTGTAATCAAACAGAAAGCTGAAGAACACAAACAAAAATGTTAACATTATTATAGGTAAAGAATTTACTTAAAGATGAAAAACTAAATAAATATCAAAATATGAACTGTAACTCATGCCAGAACATATCTGTGTTCAAATACAAATAATACTAATTATTAGATTAATCGCTAAGACAATACAATAAAAGAGAATCTGTTTTATAATTCTATTGATTCTCTCACAGCACTATTGCTATTGTAAGTATTGATCTGTTTATAAATAATCAACATACCAAAATTACAAATCATGCTACACAACAGTGAATGGAAAAATACTTTTTTAAGTGATGTCTACCCACAATATTGTATTTCTACTTTTCTTTAAAAATGATTTATCAAACTTCTAAATTATAAATGTTCAAACCAATCTTTAAAAATTGAAGACAAAGTTTTCATAGGAACTGGCTTTTTTTTTTTTTTTTTAAGTGAAGGAAAAACATGTTATCTAAAAATTTGGATTTGGACTAAAATGCAGATTTGGACTAAAATCTGGATGGACTTTAATTCTGTTAGTAGATGGCGACTATGAATAAACCTCTATATGCAAATATATAAATGTATGTACATATATGTATCTACATAAATCTTTGTATTTATATTAATTTTGTTAAATGATCTAACTCCTTTAGAAAGGTTGAAATAATAACCTCTAAGCTCATAAATCAAGCCACACTAATAGACAAGCAGAAGTACTCATTAAGGTGTACAACTGTCCTCAGATTACCGTAGCTTAATCCTCCAGAGAAGTTTTGTATTCTTTCTTTGAAGATAAAGTTCCAGTTATGAAGGGTCATAATGTCACAGAAATAGAACCCTTTCATAGGGATTTAAGGTAGATCACTCACATAAATGTGCGGCTTAAATTTGTATTTTAAATTAGGTATGCTTTGTTAATTTTAACTTTCCTGAGCATCTCCCTACAGACATTACAGGCATTTTCAACAATAAAGCAAAAATAAAGGGAATTCCTACTCCCAGTCACTTATTATTGGCTCTAATCAGAACAACACCATTTTTAATAATTGGGTGTATCTTAAGAACATGCTCTTTATATATTTTAACAACAATTAAAAGTTAAGGTAAACTATTTTTGAATTTTATGAAAAAAACATATAAAATTCTTTTTGTAGTACACATTTTTTCTTTTTTTTTAAAAAAAAAAGCTTAGAAATTTGATTCTGTCTAAATCTACAGTTCTAGATAAGTCTAGATAACTCCAAGAAACATTACAATGATATTGCATTTTGCCTCAGAAGGAGATTATGCATTTAGCAAGATTTTTAAAACAATACTTTCTCTAGAGTTTATTGACTGCAATGAAAACACTTCTAACAGCTCACTCACACCTTTTAGAAAGGTATAGTTAAGAAAACATCAATGTTAGAATTTGTGTACTTGGTAGTGGTAGGTTAATAGCTGGACTATTACTGTACGAATACAGTCCAAGACGTATCAGCCATCACACCATTTAAACAATCCTTTCATTACTGCTACAGAAAGGATGGTTACTTAAAGCAACATAGACAGGAAAATAAAATTTAAACTAAGTGGCATCACTGGGGAAGCAATATGAAAGCCTGACTTATTGCTCATTTAAAATCAAGTGTTTGATTTTTATAACCAGAGTGCAGGTGTAGTGCATCAAAAGGCTTCAAAACTAAAGGGTAATATAATTCCATGGCTTGATCTTTCTACTGAAGAAATACAAAAAACAGTCACAAAAATGTTTTTTTTTCATAGTATTACTAAAAGAAAAAAAACAAAACCAAAATACAACCCTAAAAACATCCTATGTGTTGTCTAGCTGTGACGCATCTTCCTTTCAGACTATCATGCAGAAAGTTTGCAAATGATGAAGGATGTTTAAGAATGCAAATAAATATCTAGTTGTGGATTTTAACATGACATTCTGCATATTTCACCACTTTCTTATATAAGGGAAACTGGCAAACCAGAATTATTTTGGCTTAGAAGAGCTAAGTTCATGGTGCATACACTGTGGCATTTTCTGTATTAAAAAAAATGTACCAAAAGAAAGCAAAGGGAGAAAACTTTAACTGGTAAAATACTATTGCAAGTTTCCATTTGCTTAAAATGATTGAGTTGTTCTATCACATTTTCAACTGAGCTGCACCTGCTAAGAAACAAAGACTGGAATTCATGTTTAAAAAATACAGATACAATTCTACTCAGTTTTCTTTTCTTTTGTTGTTTTGTGAGGTTTGTTTGTTGTTTTCCTTTGTTTTGGGAGCTGATGGGGTTGTTTGGTTGGTCGGTTTTCTTGTTCTTGTTGGTTTGGTTTTCGCTTATTTTCCAGTGGAAGGATTAAAGTACAAAGGAACAGCTAACAGAGGTAAAAACCATATACCCTCCTCCCAAATCAGCTAATGCTTACACTTAGTTCTCATATATATCTTGTTAGAATATTACTAGAAAATGCCAGTTTTATTCTTAAAAATTTCTTGTTATTTAGTATTTAAGAAATATCATCAAATGTTACTAAAGCTTTTTAAAAATATGGCCACGGTAAACCTTTAATTAAAGTTTAATTAGGATCTGGAAACAACATTTATGTTATAGTCAAACATACTGAATAGTTAACCTGGATGGAAAGATGAATAGCATTTTATTTTCCTATAATAAAAAAAAAAATAAATGGATGAGCTGTTTTCTACATGAAATGTGCTTAATTATGATGTGAAACTACTTCCCCAAAAAGTTTGACTAGAATAATGATCTTGACTGGCTGAGGTAAAACATAATATTAATAACATAGTAAAAGAGGACTCCCTGTGGTGTCCCTCGGTGAGTGGTGTCCCTCAGGGATCTGCATTGGGACTGGTCTTGTTCAACATCTTTGTTGGTGACATGGACAGTGGGATTGACTGCACCCTCAGCAAGTTTGTGATGATACCAAGCAGTGTGGTTTGGTTGATACGCTGGAGGGAAGGAATGCCAATCAGAGGGATCTCAACACGCTTGTGAGGTGGGCTGATGCCAACCTCATGAAGTTTAACCATGCCAAGTGCAAGGTCCTACACCTGGATCAGAGCAATCCCAGGCACAGCTGCAGGTTGGGCAGAGAAGAGATTCAGAGCAGCCCTGTGGAGAAGGACTTGGGGGTCGCAATGAGAAATTGAACATGATCTGCCATCAGTGTGTGCTTGCAGCCCAGAAAGCCAACCGTATCCTGGGCTGCATCAAAAGGAGTGTGACCAGCAGGTTGAAGGAGGTGATCCTGCCCCTCTACTCTGCTCTCATGAGACCTCACCTGGAGTATTGTGTTCAGTTCTGGTGTCCTCAACATAAAAAGAACATGGAACTATTGGAACAAGTAAAGAGGAGGGCCACGAGGATGATCAGAGGGCTGGAGCACCTCCTGTATGAAGATAGGCTGAGAAAGTTGGGGCTGTTCATCCTGGAGAACATAAGGCTGCATGGAGACCTCATAGCAGCCTTCCAGCATCTGAAGGGGGTCTATAGGGATGCTGGAGAGGGCCTCTTTATTAGGGACTGTAGTAACAGGACAAGGGGTAACGGGATATAAGGAAGAAGTTCTTTACTGTAAGGTTGGTGAGACACTGGAATGGGTTGCCCTAGGAAGTTGTGAGTGCTCCATCCCTGGTGATGCTCAAGGCCGTGTTGGACAGAGCCTCGGGTGACATGGTTTAGTGTGAGGTGTCCCTGCCCATGGCAGAGGGGTTGGAACTTGATGATCTTAAGGTCCTTTCGAACCCTAACTATTCTATGATTCTATAACAATTCTCTTTTATTCAAAGACAACATTACTGTTCCAATGTATATCAGTCTTACACAACAAGGCAAAAAAAAAAGGGTTTCAATTTACAATGTTTTAAGTCAATCACTGAAATGATAAGAACGCACCTATGCTTAATCAGTCAGACACAACTTCAATGTAGAGGGGAAGGGAGAGGGCACCCCAGTCATGCCATATAACTAGGAAAGAATACCTAAACAAATTTTAAACACTGGGAGTGCTTAGATTTATTTTTAACTTTTTAAATTCCGAAGTTTAAATATTGAAGCATATTTATAAACATAGTCCTAAATTAAATCAGAAAATGTACAGAGATATCTGGTCTGTAAACCACACTGTTTTTAATGTATGTGTTCTTTGCCAGCATATTAAAGTTCTCCATTATTAGCATAAATGAACACATTACATTAAAGTTTACAGTGAGTGAGGCTAATACACTCCTTAAATACTAAAACCGAACAGGTATATGTTAATCTTTATACTTATTGAGATGAGTAACAGATTAATTGTATATTTGTGGAGCATAATTGAACATAATGATATCAAAACCTGATTGAAGACGGAAACCAACTCTTATAAAAACAACATAAGAAACAGAGATATGCAATTAATATAAAAATTCAAAGGCATAAAAGGCACTTACTTAACAAACCTGTACTCAATCTGGACTTTCTAGCTTTCTCATTTTCTTAATTTAGAAGGGAGAAGTTATGCGCATTGCTTGCTTACTCCTCATCACACTCTTCACTTAAACCCTTGTTGTTTGCTGTCACTTAATAAACAATAGTGGCACAGATGGAAATTTGATCTTACCCACTATAGCCTGCTCATATATAAATATGCAACACAGTCAATTAAAGCACACCATCATGATGTGTTCCTCAAGTCCATTCCTATTTTCCAGATGGAAGGTGGGTTCTGTCTGCCACGCCAACTCTTATACGAAACTAAGGCAAAGATACTCTCCACTATTAAAAGTACTTTGAAACTGTTGCTGTAATTATCAGTAACTTAGCATGCCTCTTTTCATTCTATTAGTCACCCGCTGATGATATTATTTATTCTTTGAAAGAAAACTCAGGGATGATGACATTTAGAAATGCCTGCTGTAGGCATAACTGAACAATATCCTCTAAAAAGAACAGATAACAATATAGGACAGCTTCCTTATCTGAAAAAGAAGGGATAATATGTTGTGCTGTAAATTGACTGACATTTGCCCATCTACAGAACTAAACTGCATTGTATGGCACTACAGATTCATTCATACAGTATTATGGTGAAAATCTCTTGACAGTTCTCGACAGAACCAAATAGCTTTACCATATGAAAATATTCACATAGAATATGAAATGTATTTATTGCCTGTCCTCCAAAAGCACACACTTAAAGAATGTCTGAATTGCAATACATAGGAACAAAATATAAAAAGAAAACTTAGTATACATACAATAGATGAAAGGGAGATGAAAGCTTCAAGCAAAATAGGAAACTCATTTTTCTTGCAATAATCATGAGTTGTGGTCTTTCCAAGCATTACACTGTACATAATGATTACTCTGAATGCATGTCTAATAGTGAGGGGTTTAAAAAAGTGTAATTCCATTAATTTCTTTCAGCTCACATTTTAGCAAATCTCCAAGCATTAACAAAATACTATAACAATATTGGTAGTGTAAGAACATTTATAAGCAAATTGTGTGTTTGTAAAATCTGCACCAATTCAAGTTTTATTAAGTACTATAACTGTATGCAAAAAGACAATTGACATTTCTCTGAGCAACGGAAATGTTTTAAAAATATTTTTCTACTAGCCTCAGGAGGAAAGAAGAATCTTCTTCGAAACATCATCATAACAAAGAGCTTAAAGCTTTAGTGTTCAGTTGAGGATCAGTACAGATTAAGGTTGTAAACTTGACATTTTCAGATGCTTGCAGGGGCTGATATACTTCCTGATGTCTCCCAAGAATTCCTAATAACTTCAATTTACATAAAATGCCCAGGATTATATCACTGAGTCACCAGATTTCTTTTGTAATACAGTTATGAAATAACTTCATTAGTTTATATAATCATGAAAAAGCAAAAATAAAAAGGTGAGTTCTAAACGGGTTACGAAAGAGATGTTATACTGGTTATCAAGAAGTCTGGAAGTCAAAAGAGTAAAATATTTTTGTCAGGCTGACAGGTTTAAAGGCTTGAATAGAGAAAAATTTCAAGCTTTAATAAAATTCTAAAACATTCACACCCAAAAGTTGAAGCTGACTGTCATCTGTTTCTATGTCAGTGTGGTACAGCTGATGAGAACACAAGCATTGAAGCAGCTTAATGATCAAGTTGGCTTCACAATCCTCCTTCGACCTTCACAGCCATAGAGCACCTATTTGTAGGTGCAATACACCCATTTGTAGATGCAGTACATCCATGACATCAGTGAAATAAGGCAAACTCAGAAACAGTATACACCTTACCATTTGTTTTTTTAGCTGTGACTCCACACTCTATGAGGAAAGTGTTCAGCACCAAGTTCTTGAACTGACCTCGCTGTCTGCTATTGTTACAAGGCATAATGTCATATTACCATATTACATTATCCTGACCTGGGTATGCACAGCAATGGCTATGTCCATCTCATCCATGTAACAGTTAAATATATGCTTGGATCTATATTAAGATATGGCATAAACCAAATCTTTCTCTTGATTCAGATCTGCCTAAATACATAGGATCTTAAGTTGTTGGGCAATCTGGGGCATGAGTGGTCTTCACTTGCCATCAAAACACAAGCAAAATGCAGAAATGCAGCCCAAGAAGCAAACTAATAATAATAATACTAAAATGTGTGATTAAAAAATAACTTTAATGAAAAAATCTTTACCTGCCATATATAAAAAAAAAATAAATCCCGCTTCAACCCATGACCAACAACAAACTGCAAGAAAAGTTGCCTTATAAAAATATACTCTTAGTATATCATTGGTAGAAAAGTAATTTATCTGTTACAAGATTAACCTATGACCTCAAAATAGTGGTATGCTGATATTAGTATTGTTTTTATCCTTAGGATTGCACCTTATGCATGTTATATTTAAGTATATGGGTCATGTTGTTCTTTATACATACAGCAATAGATAGATAGATAGATCAGGATTTACAGTCATTGCATGGCAGGAATGGAATTTAAGTTAAGAGCTTTAGCAAAAAAAAAAAAAAATTTTCAATAAATAGTTTCCTTATTTAAAATAAGTACTTCGGCTGAACCTACACCAATTTGATCAGAGTGCTCAGAAAATACCAGGCTCTGCTCTAAAGTATATTTAACACTTATCAGACTAAAGTGACTTCAACAAGGGAGACTGGCAATAATCTTCAACAAAATTACCATATAGCCAGGAGGTGATATATGAGTAAATACATGGAAGTCTTTCATAACCTTACTAGCCAAGTAAAAGAAAAAATATTAGGGACATAACTAAAACTTAAAGTCTAGCCTTTTAATTCCTGTACTTTCTAAACATGCCTGTTGCTGAAATTCTGAAAACTGTCTTAATGACAGCGTAAATTTGCTATTTTTTCACTCTGAATAAATCTAGTTCTTATTTGTTTTGGTTGAGAATTTTATGTTTAACACAGTCCTCTCTACCCAAGTAGCTACATACACATGTATTCACTGAGAAATGTTAAGAGCTTTTTTATCATAAAATCTCACCTATGAAATACATCGTGTCACCAATTTCTCTGTGTTTTTAGCAGAAGACATCATCCCATTTAGCAAAAATAACCATGTATATAGCATATTTTGCTTTCCTTCTCTTTACTTGACGATGATATGTGGCGTGACACCTGGTCATGCTGGCTTCAATAAGGAAAATGGTTATAGATTATGATGTAAAGAGGATTTCAGCATAGATCCTTTCAGGTACGTAAGTGTAGTATTACAATATAACATTTTCTTCAAGGACAGAACAGTTTAAATTTATGGCCTTTTTACAAAAACTGTAGCTGCTTTCAGAGAAAACTTCCAGAAACGTATTAAACTACTCTGATAAGATGTCTGGGGAAACAGGACAACAGAAAACTAAGGACTTTTAGATACAGCCTAAGGAATAGCTTTTTAAGAAAAGTATTAACTCGATTCAAAATTAAGACATTTTAGTAATAAGACTATAGACAGCACTACACATATCTGACATTAGGATGTTTCTGAAGGTTAGCCAAAGAAGAGGCATAAGAATACAGAATAAATTGTTCCACCCTTAATCCCTAAGGCAAACTGTGAGCAGAATTAAATTTACTACTCATACGAAATCTGTGATGAGTATCAGTTCATTTGCAGGCATCATTTCATGGCATTTTTAGGTGAACATATTAAAATAGGACCAGAGAATTGCATTATCAAAATGCTTTGCTATTTCATAATTAAAGTAGGACAAAACTCAGCTAAATGAACAATTTTCTGTAAACTGAAATCAATCTTTGTCACTTTGAAAATATTAATATAAAAGTTGCTTCTACTGTAATAGATTCAGTCAGTCAATTGTAAAATATTGCCCAAGACGGTGAAGAGTAATTTTCCAATTCTGGGCAAAACTCAGACTTTTTGGTAAAAAAGATTCAAATAAAGATGTCCTTTATTTTGTCTCCATGGACCATGTGTAAGCCATCAAAGCCTGCAGTTCGCTTCTTTTTAGCTAACTGCAATCACAAAGACAGTGTCTTTGAGGTCACATGTCGCAATCCATGAACTTTAATCATCATTAAAATGAGATTCTAGTTTCTGACAGGTTCTTTGACTGTCAGACAAAGGGGAAGCAGAATCATTAAGTTATCTTGTGATAGGATAGAGCTTTAAGATTTACACTTGGCCTAAAGCAGGAGACATGCTGAGAGAGCAAACGGATAAAAGTTTTGTCAACAGTAAAAAAGATGAAAAATTTCTAATAAAATTAACAAGAACATTGAGATGTGACATATATAACAGAAAGTTATAGCTCACCTTCATATTAAGACATTCACTAACACTTCTGAGACTGTAAGCATTTCACAATTCTGAAATTAATTTCCAACATTACAAAACCACAGACTGCCTCACAGTTGTCTATAAAACCAAACTGAAAGCCAGAATCCAACCATCAAATGATAACAATATACTTCCTATACGAGATACCACTACTAATGCTAATTTCAATGTCTACTTCAGGTGCTTTCAGGCAGTCCCAAGAAGTAAGAAGTGTCAGACAAATACAGAAATAAAAACAGATGTTTTTAGAAAGAAAAATGATAGCAGAAAAATAAATTAGCAGAGAGATGTTGTTTTGTTTTTTTTTTAACTTTTCCATAGACATACGAAGACATAAATTTTGTAATTGTGGATTGAGGAGAAAATGCTGTGTCAGACAGGTAACTTTACCCAGTACACTTCTTCTATTATATATTCACTATTTCTATTTTATGTAATTCACAAATGGATTATTATCTTAATAAACATGGTCCCTAGAAATGATACAAGTAAAAAAGATGGGACCTTGAAAGAAGGTGTGAGAAGGGGTGGGATTAACTTAGATAAAGAATATGTCATTGCCCTTGGGCTTTATAACATACTTGAGCTATGTAACTGCACAGGCTGAATGTGTTGTACATTGCCTTAAGATACCTTAAAGTCTTAGCCAGAGTAATTCTATGGGTCTGCATCTGCTTTTTAGTCAAATCACCATAACATCTCACTTAAACAATTGTTTTAATGTCTAAGAAGCCTCTGTGATGGTACTTTTTACTTGTTGTTCTGATACTCTCATGGCCACGGACCTGCAAATCCCATTAGTGTTACTATGGAGGATTCTCATGGGAAGTGACTGCAACCCTCATGATAATTACATCTTTCTTCCCCAATCCTTACTTCTTGTTTTGTAGATTTCAGTTCACATTAAAGAAAACCAAAACATGGTACATAAAAATAGGTAACAGTAATTTACTTAGTAAATATTATCAAACAATATGTGTACACAGAAACTTAACAACATAGGAGTGTAGAACACTTGACCTAATTTGCACACTCCAATCAATACCATGAGTGGGAATAACCAAAGGTGAGTTTGAGTGAATCCAAAGAAAAGTATACAGTACCAGGCAAAAATCATGGTGAAAATATAACCCTAATCACCACCACCTGTTTTAATGGAGAAACCACCTATAGAAGGCTACTGGTGTGGAGAACCAAAACTGGCTGACCACTGGGAAGCATTTCCCCTTCTTGTTCCTTTCATCATTAGAGTTCACAATATGCCAACAGACACCAATTATAAAAACCTGCTGTCCTGGGTTTAGCAGCAGCAGTCATTTTTTCTCCTTCTTGGTAGCTGGTGCAGTGCTGTGTTTTGACTTTCGGGCTGGGAACAGAGCTGATAAAAATGATGTTTTGGTTTGGCCAAGGCCTTTGTGAGCCTCATGCTCTGCCAGGGAGGAGGGAAGCTGGGAGGAAGCAGAGACAGGACACCTGGCCCAAACTGACCAAAGAGGTATTCCATACCACAGCACGTCATGCCCTGGATGTAACTGAAGAGTTAGCCCGAAGGGCTAGAGTGCAGGGTTGGAGGAGGTATCGGTCGGTGCTTGGTCGGGCTGAGGGGGGGCGAGTTATCGATCGCCTGGTGATGGGGTGTGGTATTCTCTTCCCTTGTTATTTCTTTTATCATAACTATTATTGGTGGTAGCAGTAGTGATTTGTGTTATAACTTAGTTACTAAACTGTTCTTATCTCAACCCGTGGGAGTTGCATTCTTTCTGATTCCCCTCTCCGTCCCTCCAGGAGTAAAGGGAGGGCAAGAAAGGGGGGAGAGTGGGTAACAAGCTGTCTGGGTGGGGTTAAACCACGACAGGCAAGCCTGTCAATGTCTTTAGTAGAATAAATGTATAGTTTCATAAACTTGAAGCTAACATCTACATAACTTTTCACTATTATGTCTGTTTTGGTGTTGAAACAGCAAGATAACTACAGGTGAAATCAAACATTTACATAGGATGTTTCATTTCATGGAAAACATTTAGGGCGAACTCCCACTGTTCTAATTCAATTACTTTCAGTTACTGAACAGTCTCTGAATGTTTTGCAGCATTATTTACATGAAAGTAATATTGTCAAAATTACTAAAATCATTTTCACTGTATGTGCCTATAAGAAACTCATGACAATAGTATTAATTATTCTCGTCTTTATCCTTAAGGTGAACTAATTAACATTAGTGATACCATATGTTAATATGCATATATTAATAACCAAAAGCTCTTTCTAGCTGCTGGTCTATGTAACCTATTAAAATGGGAAATATCAATATATACATAAAAAATAACAGGTATCAGGCATTTTTTACTAGAATGAAACAGGTTCAGAAAGTATTAAACTGAAGCTCACAGTCAAGTGAAATTAAAGATACTTACGTTGCCAAGGTTCTCATCTCTTTGAGGCAGAAGCAACACAAATGATGCTAATGTAATTTAGGTCACTTTTGTGGGGGTTAAATTTCCACAGTCATACCCAATATATTTGTTCTGCTGGTTTTGTTATGTGCTAATTTTGAGTTAGCTCTATGATGATTCTTGGAGAGGCATGAAAATAAATTTTGTAATTACCCTATTAAAGTTTGAGAAAACTGGAGAAAACTGTAACTTTCAAATAACATCCAATATAAGCAATTACATAGGTTAGCAGAATGTACCATTTTCAGTTTTTCAAATATGGTACTAATTTGTAGTTTGTACTGACCTTCAAGCAGAATGCATTAGAACAGTAACTTTCATTTTTACTTCAGCTTCTTTTTAATTATCCATTAATTAACAATAGAGACGTTACCAAAACTCACAATCTGTGAAAGGGTTAAATGCCTACTCAAAATAAATTTGTTGGGATGTAATGAATGAACTTACAATATGTGTTTGTAGCAGTTAATTGAGTTCGTACCTTGATAAACAGCTTTGAATCCTGGTGAGCCAATGCTGTCATCAGATTGTAAATGAAGCCACATCTGGTTGCTCATGCTCACAATAAGATCAGGAACACTAGATCCAGTGAGTCTGTATGTAGGATAAATTGCAAAGTCATTTGCAGAGGCATAAATTACTACTATTAGCACCAAAAAAAAACCCCAGCTTTTTAAACTTAATATTTAGCATATTTACAGTATATTACCCTAGTGTTCTGTCAGCTGCTTTTAAATAAAATTAACAATTCTATATCGATTAGAACAATGTGAAGTCTTAGAAAAATGTATTTTGAATGACAGAATTCAATTTAATTATTAAACACGTTTAATAAAGCTGTTCACACCTAAATATTTCCTTAAGTAATTAAGCTATTACACATGTGAGGGACTGTATGAATTAAACAGTTTTTGCTTGTTTAGGTTAGTACTGCTTTTTTTTTCATGCTTTTTTAAAGTGGAGCACATGTGTTCAGAAGAACTTCCTAGAAACTCATCTACTTCATTAAAATAACCTACAACTATCTCTTAAGAGGAAACTGCTTTTTACATACAGTAATGTGTGGTAACTACATTTTGACATAATACTTGTAAGGCAAGCTGGTGAATCCCACTATACAACCTTAGAACCTAATGGCAATATCCTTTGTACATCTATGATTCTGTTACATTCATGCGAAAAGATGCCTACCATGCAATTAAGTTCCAGTATGGTATATGAACCATATACCATGGTTCAGAGATTGATGATAGCTATGTGGTGTTTTGAATGATAGTGGGAAAATCTATACATAAAAAGTGGCTGCAGAATATACCTAAGCTATTACCAGACACAAAAAGAAAACATATCACTAGAAAAGGACATCTGCCTTGAACTCCATGTAGATCTCCATGTATCAGAAACTTTGGAGCTGGAAACTACAGGTGCTGCAGTAATTGTAATTGATACAAGTTAAACCTCATGACTCTCTCATTTATGTAGACTTTATTTTGTTCGAATTGGTCGCATACTAGATTCTTTGTTTTTGAACTCTCAGCCTTAACTAAGATAAACAAATACATGTAAGATAAGTAATACAAATGTCATGCCAAACTGAGATAACAAGTCCCTGAAGCAGAATTTCTCAAGAAAGAAGCTATAAGGAAATCAGAAACAAGTATTTGGACTTTTCCATAAACATATTATTTAAAAATAATCAACCCAATGTTAATACTACTACAACTTTAATGCAATGACATGATGAAAGGAGAGGCTGAACAGAAACAAGGGGAGAACTGAAGAATCATGAGGCAAGTTACAGGAAATCCTCCCTGTCTTGCATCTAAAACCTTACCCCATCAAGGTTATGAACAACAAGCTGTACATCAGCTATCTACAGTATTTTTGTTTCTTACCCTGGTATACTGGCAATAATATTTAAAAAAAAAAAAAGAAATCCCATCTGAGTGGAATGGACCAGGGTATTGTTAACTACTACTGCCTGTCCACCTCCAACTGTTGCTGTAATGGTTAAGTGTGCTCTCATATGATCTAGAAGATTTTTGGTTACCATTTAGTAGGAAGTAGTTGACAGTATTTAACCTATTATAGCTCAGCATAAGCAAACACACAAATGAAGCTTAGCTTGGATAAGTGAGAACATTGACAAGACACAGATATATAGCTAAGCTGTTTAGTTTGACCTGTGTTAATAGTAAGAATGAACATAAAGCAGCTCCTTAGTCTGAAAATTTGAGTTGCTTCCCAAACTAATTAGGAACTGTCCAGATTAAAAATGATGCTAGGCTATAGCCAGAATAATTAATATGCTCTTGCTGATAAAATAATAATCATTGATAAAGGCATGAACGTCATTTAAATGAATAATATAGGCAGCCTATAAAAGGAAGATACCTTGTCAGATAGCGAGTTACATAAACAAAAGTAGTTTAGGAGATGCCTGCAGGAACAGATATATAAAGAAAGAAAAGGAGAAGAGTTCAAATATATTCTGGGGATCACCTTCTGAAACCACAGAAATAGCCATTAATTTCTGACCTCTCTTTCTAGTTAAAACACTTAAACAAAATACCAGGCCATAACTGTTAAGCCACACTTCATATTCTGCACTTTGCTATAAACAAAACATTAAAGCTTTTTAGGAATGAAGAAAAAATCACTGATGTCTCTTGACAATAATGGATATTTATTGGAAGGCAACTGAAACCTGTGATTTCCTGCAAGAATTTCTCAATGGCTATTTAGAAGTGTAAACTTACTGCCTAACCAAGTAACAAGTGTTTAAATAGTTCTGTTTATACTCAATAATCCGATTAATGTATGAGACCTATATTGATGATTTCTGAACATAGACAAGATGAACTCTAAAATTACAAGTCTTTATGGGCAGTATGGGATTCTTTGTATATAAATATCTGCATATATATATTTGTATAACAATAAAATAAAAGTAAACCTCAATTCTGAAATAAGTTTTTCAAATACATCTGTCTTCTTTATGCCTCTTTTCTCTTACGACTTTGTAAAAAAAATTCTAGTATGCACTTTTCATATATATATATATATATGTATGTATGTATTCAAATACCTCTGCTACATTACCTATTTTCTATAAAAGTTAACTACTCGGTAATGTTCCAATTTGAAGAGAAATTAATACTTTAAATGAAGAATACTGAACAAAATGTGAAAAAGTTTTGAATCCTTTCAACATTTTCTTTTTTTTGTCTTGTTCTTTTAGTGTGCAGAATATTTAAAATAAATGTGCCTTGGAAGCATCAGAACAATAACATCAGCTGAATGAAGCACAGAAAGTCAATATATCCGTCTTTGTGACATTAAACTACTGTATGAAACTAAAGCTTATTTTAAAATTCAATCATAAACACGTCTTGAGTTTTCAATCTGTGAACATATTTTCCTTCTTTGAAGCAAATCCCTATTCATTCTTCAGGTTTTATTCTCCTTTCAAAGAAACAGTTTTACAGTATTGTTCTGTCCTTCAAAGGTAAGTCACTATGCTATTAGTGTGCTTAATTACAATCATATCACTAACTAAAGCTCTGAAGTTTTGACTGTTAAAGCTGAGATAAACAGTAACACTGCTAAAAATCCCTAATTTTACTTGGCTTCATATTTTTCTTTTAATATTAATAATGTCAACTACCTAGATAATAAGGGGGGAAAAACAGTATTAAATGAAACAGTACTAAATGATACAGTATTAAAAAACAAACACAAAAAACTTACTGTCCTAAATTTTTGAACTTCTAAAGTGTTTGGAAGGAAAAACCTTTTAAACAATGTGAAATGGGAAATTATATTAGGAAGTCAGATTCAATGATGCTTGAGTTTAAAAATGTAGCCTGCTCTTTTTTTACCAGTTATGGAAGGGTAGATTGTTTTCCAAGCCCCCAGTCAGTTTCATTTTTCCCAGAAGAAATGGGTAAGATTTGATAAAAGTATTTCACTGTCATGGACAGTCACTCGTGTACTTGAAAACCTGACTTAAACAGCTAGGTTTGAACCACTAAGTTACACTTTCTTCTTTGAATCAGGGGGGGGGAACCCCAAACCATGCAAGTTTTTTTTTTTACAAGAAAAGTTAAAAGATTCATATTTTAAGGAAATAATTTTGAACAAGGAAATTGCATTTTAATGCAACAAAAATATAAAGCAGAGCATTTGAAGGCAAAGCAAATTTTCTAAAGCAAAGTGTTAGTTTAATTTACAGGAATTTAAGAACACAAAGTTGGGCACTGCAGAAAATGTTCTGACTGATAATCTTTATCTTATACATGATTATCTCTAGTGAATTGTTTTGAAAGGGTAGTCACTGGCTTCTAGCCAAACTTTGTTAATTATGAGAAATAACTGCAGTCAAAACTTTATAGCCTAAACATATACAGGCTGTTTTTCAGTGAGTTGTATTTGCTGTATTTCTGGAACTACCATCCTGGCATGAATAGCCCATAAAACAATACTGCTAAATTTTCAACAAGTAAGGGTTACAGAGGAAAATATTGGAAAAAAAGGTAAAATATGTGCACGTATCCCCTTTAATTAAGCTGTTGGTGATAAGATTTTAAAAACGTTTACTAAAAATACTATAATTAGACTGCCTTAATAAACTAAAAAAAAACCAAACAAACCCAAAACCCCCAAAAAGCAACAAACCCATATCCCTACCCAAAATACCAACTACATTCTCCCAGAAATTCATTAAATTGATTTGTAATAATTTGCTTTGCATTATATTGGGTTTTGTACCATCTCATTGCTATTTGCATGAACTTAAAATACTTTTTCTAATTATTTTTCCAATCTTTTCCAAAACCTAAATTTGAGCTAGATAGTTTTATACTATTTTCCTTTTTCAATATCAGTAAGCCTACTTATTCCCTTCAATCTTGCTCCCACAAAATATTCAAAAGTCCCCTGTTTGCTGACCTACCACTAGCCAGTTTCCAATGTTTCTTGGATGTTTGACTTCTTATAAACATTGTGGCAAAAGTAAGCTCATTGTAAAATTTGAGTACTAAGCTTACAATAAAGCACCCAGAAAGAGCTTCCAGCTACCTTGAGGGCTCTTAGCTTCTGAAAGCTGGAAAATTTTGCATGGCACTGAGGCTTGTATGTCAGAAATTAAATTCTTATATGGAAGGAAATGGTTCAAATCACTTAGAAATTAGGTTTACATTTAGAAATTCATATTTTTTGCATATTTAATTCAAACTCAATTGCAAAATCTATGAAGTTTCAGAATCAAATGCATGTATTTCTACTGTGATATTTAGTAGAATTTCTGCAGAAACTGGCATTTAAGCTGCCAACAGAAACCTGCTTAGTATAGAAGCCATATTATTTTTAAGAGATCCTGAGAAATTAATAAATTAAACCTAGCCAGAAAAGTCTTTGCTATAAGCTACCTCATTCCCATAATAAAAAACTGCAAGTTGCTGCTGAAACCTCATTAAATGTGACAGAAGTTACTAAAACCAATTGATAGAAAATTTTTATAAGAAAAATCACTATGACGTTTAGTTATGAGCTTTCTCGTGATAATGTAGCCTACAAGTGGATCTAGTGTTTTATGAGAAAAGTTACTTTTCTTCTACAGAAGATCTTTCTCAAAAGCAAGTGAAATAAAGCATATCTGTGATGTGGTTTAAAGATATGGTATTTCAGAATGCATGATACAATCCAGTGTTTGTAACTGCTAAAAGGAGTGTCACAATAGAAATTTCAACTCATTACTAATTATTGTGATGTGGTAGCTTCACACTTGGGCCTTCCTATACTTACACTGTACTTGCTATTTATCATTTACTTTCTGAAATGATTTTCAGGGGAATGCTAATGTGTAAACTCTTACAACCAAAAGGCAGATAAATTTAATTGCACAGACCTAGTTTTCATCAAAGATACAATTTACAGTACAGATGGAAGGGCCAACACTGTACTGTAAGCCTAAGTGATGGGCTATAGAGTAATAAAGATAAGATAGCTACTGTTTTAATACAAAAATCATACTGAAGGAAGGACTGGAAGTACTCCACCTCTAGTGAAAAAAACATAATAGTGCCAGAAATGCCAATGATAGATTCTGAGGTGGGTATCTGCTACATATATCTTCAAAATACTATTGAAGTGAAAAATAGTTACAGGAGGTGACATGATTATAGGGGCTGCCTTCTTAAGATAGCAAAATAGGAATTAATATGAGCTAAGACTATTTTAGTTTATTTATTATTATTTTTTTTAATTTTAAGCAGTCCTTGAAAATAAATGAGGAATATATAGTCAAAGGCTAAATTCTTTCAAATAGAAAAGAAATCTGATAAATTATTTGATATGCACTTTGAAAAGGCAAACTTTGATATTTGAAGTACTGAGAACGTAACAAACACCCTTGAAAGTGTTCAAGGCCTAGTTGGATGGAGCTTTGAGAAACCAACCTGGTCTAGTGGAAGGAATCCTTGCCCATAGCAGTGAGCTTAGAGCTAGATGATTTTAAGGCCTCTTCTAACCCAAACCACTAATTCATTCTGTGATTCTATGAAACAGAATGAACAATCTGGCATACCAAATTTATTAAGTTTAAGAAACTTGACTTTGAAGGTGTTTTGGGATCCCTGTAAGTAAAAATGAATTCTAGTACAAAAAGGGAAACTGCAAACCCTTTGATTAGTCACAAGCGGTTAAATTAACATCCCCAGAAAGGTTCTTGCAATATGTAACTGCTCTGCAAAATACAAGACAAATAAACACAGATGTTGAAACTCTCATTTCCAGTTCATGTCTCTTCTTGTTCACTTAAAGTCTAAGCTTTTATACCAGGATTTTTTTCTTATTTTATTTTCACAGAATCCTAGAATAGTTAGGGTTGGAAAGGACCTTAAGATCATTTAGTTCCAACCCCCCTGCAATATTTTCTTTTCAGGAAATAGACTCAGAACATGGAATTCAATCTACTCAGTAGCAGCTACTTGCTATGGCAACACAAGAAACACACACATCCTGCAAATAATCTAATCATTTGCCAGTCTTAGCTTTTAACCCATATTAAACTAGGGGTGTTCTATGCACTTTGATACCATAGTTCAGAATGTAGCTATTAACGAGTATCATACGTCCATAAACAAAAGTGTTTAATGAAGTTATTGTGCTCAGATGTGTCCATCCGAAAATATTCTAATTTAAAATAAATTCTGTGGGTGTTAACTGCACTCATTTGTTACAATTACGAAACAAATATTTCAGTGATTTATATGAATTAGAAGACCTTCACATTATAAAACCGGGATGGATTATTTTTTCAAGTATGTTCAATACTGTCTTTATCCAGCAGATTTCTATGCCTGCTCTCAGCTTTCTGCACTTTTTAGTTAGATATAAAAGCCTATAGAGATGCTATTAATTTTCTTGAATAGTACTTGAATTTTAAGCTATCATTATATGAACAAAGCACATACATTAACATTAAAAAACAAAATAGATATCTCATGACCCAGAAAAAGCATATAACAAGAAATTGTAAGAAAAAAAAATGAAATTCTGTACTTACACATACAACACTGTTCTGGTATCACCAACTTTCCCAGCATCTCCAACAGTAAGAGTATCATAGCCTCTTTCCAGTTCAAACTCTTCAAAAGCAAGCTTTATGACCTATTGAAATTGAGTAAGTCAGTTATAGAAAAACATACTCACAGGTTGTTCAATCTATTCTAGTCTTAAATTACTTTTTAAGCCAAATTATGAAGCACTCATTCATGATTTTGGCTAGTCTTATTTGATTTGAGAAAGACATATAGAAAAAGCAGAAGAGGAAAAACTTCTGTATTTTCTTATACCAAGAGGGAAGTCTTTGCCACATATATACTGAAAATGCCAATCACTTCTAACTGGTCACAATTATTTTTATTAATGAAAACCTTTTATAGGCAGCATTTTTATTATATTAATTATTTAAAAATTAAATAGCATATTACTAGAAGTAATGAAATGAAATTAAAATCTTCTTGTCTGTTGCATTACTGAATAAAAACCCGGCAGGTACGAACTATCAATTCATAAGAAGGTGGAGGAGGCTGGTGCACAGAAATACAAACGCAAAACATTTCCTTGTATAAATTACTAACACTAAACTATGATTTCAATCAATTAATTTCATCTAATAATGAATTACCCAGAAATTTAAAAATCCCTCAGAATTGTTTGAAAAAGTATTTCTAATTTACTGAAACCGTAATTTTAGAAAGCACAAAAGAACACTTCTAAGCACTTTTTTATAGTTCTGTACGGGGGAAAAGTAGTTGCAGGCTATATTTATGTTTACATATGTACACAGTACCTTTCATAATTTGAAACCATGATTTCTGCAGGCAACTTGATATAGAAGTAGAAAGAGTCACAGTGATTATCCACAAAATTATTCATTTTACGATTATACTAAATTTTGCAGATACCCCCAGGGAGACTTTCACACAACTTCAGCCATTGAATGAAAATGCAATTAATGTTTTTTTTTTCTATTTTGTGGCCAAAACCAATATTTGGGTTGGATTTGGTCTTTCTGCATCAACCATATTATGCTACTATTTTGGCAGCAACAGCTGAAAAGCAAGGGTTTCCATCCACTTATTCCTATGTGATCAAGGTAGAATTAATCTCATTCAGATTTTAGCCCTGTAGAAAGGCAGCAAGCAAGTTAAGCTAGTTGCTTAAACTTTCTCAATTTTAAAAAGAAGCCAGCACATCTCATTTCTCTGTGTTGGAAGGAAAAGTCTATTTCCATAAACTTCAGGAAGGAATTTAAACTACTAGAGCAGATGAAGAACTATGTTGCTCCAGTTTCTAACCCAGATAAAAGCTTGTTTTTGGTAAAATATACATTGATCTAAGATAATATATTGCCTCTTGCTATAAATTCATGCCTTGCTTTTCATATCTTCATACCTTCCACCTTTCTTAATACACCCCTGCTATTTGCATGTTTACGTATTTAAAAGTATGGTAAAATTGACTCCAGGACTAAGACACCTCGTATGTTTTAAAGTGCAGTTAATATTTACTGTCATTAAAAGGTAAAAGAGAAGGAGGTTTAAAGAAAAGATAAACGGTCTTAGGATATCAATAGCTATGAAAAAAAATATGAACACAAATATATATACATATAGTTTTTGACAGTAGGCCAGAGGTTTTTTATTGTGATCTAATACAGGTCCTTCACATCATATTTTGCAGACCTGCCAAATTTTGAGATAAAGTATACTGCGTTATCTACGTTATGTTTCCATAATCACAAGAATTTCAGGCAATATGCTGTAGATAACTAATACATATTTCCATCTGCTCCTGATGTACCTTCTAGTATTACTAGATTAGAACAGTGGTTAACACGTAAAAATTCAATAGATAATCAAAACAAATAAAACCAAATAAAAGCAAGAAAAATATGTAGGAGCATGAAAGCATAGTTGTTTCTGGTAATATATATATGTGATTTAATTTAGCTTTTCTTTCATGTGGGTAGGAAACCATAGAATACTCCATGAGAAAATACTGTGATGTATTATTTAAATATGTTCCATTTGGTCAGAATCACAATCTCTTTTACATTACAATTTAAAAACAAAAGTGAATGTTCACTTATTTAATAATAAAATAGCTTACAAAAAAAGTAATTGTATATAAACCATCAATGAAAGATTTACAGACCCAGTTAAGCATACAGGAACTGTCACAAGAAAAGGTTCTTTTTGGGAAATAAAATTGTGTGAGGAAATATTAGACACTATTAAACTAAGATCTTGTTATTTTCACTTCCACACTGTTATTCTGTGCTAACACACTAAATGTGTAGTATAGACATTCAAGCGGTTGAGAGTGAAGAGATCTAACTTAAATTCCTTTCATTTGATTCACAAAACCTGAATTTTTCCATGCAAAAATTAAGCACACAGTCTAATAATGACTCCTCCTACAGTCAATAAACAGGAAGTGGCACCCAGGTCACACCTCACATGAATGTGGGCCACATTGTCCTTTCCAATGACTATGGGAGGAGCTCATACATCTGTTGGAGACTAATGCTTACATAGGTATACTTGGATAAAATTAGTTGCTCTGTAATAAAGCTCTGAATCTTCACAGGAATCATCAGGAGGAAGAATTGTTTGTTTTTGAGAAAGACCGTTTTTGAGAAAGACCGTTAAGACACATTTTGTATGGATATAGGTATGTATATAGCATAGGAAAAACTTATAAGGATTGACCTAATATCAGCAAGAATATACCTGTGATTAAATAATACTAATTTATATACTGGTGAAGAAAAGCAGCTTCAAGATGCTTCTCCAGATTTAATGTTGCTTTGAAATTACACCCCCCCCCATCCCTCCCCAGTAATGCTAATCTGATAATCAACATTAAATATGCCTACTCTGAACTGATCAAAATAAATAATTAATTTTCATTATGGAAAACTTGAAACACAAAAATTACTTCAAAACCTATTATAGTTGTTTCTGGATGATCAATTATACTTCTTACAGAAGAATGATCCTGTTTGCTTTATGAAATGAGCTAGACAAAATTCCCTTATAAGCAATTCAGAATGATTACTTACGATTAGACAAACAGACTGTGAAAACAAAAAGCTTAAAAATCTGAGACACCTAAGGTGGTACCTATATGGAAGCTCTGCAAACGAATTGTCTCGCACAATTATTTTTTCCTTCAAAGTGTTTTCCTTTATCCTAGCCACTCACACATTTTATATTTCTGCTGGCATTGCTATATCAAGTAATGGGGAAAGAAAGCACCAGAGTTGTACTAATAGAAATTTCTGTATGGGCATTCTTCCTGAAAGAAGCAGTTTCTGCAGAAACATAGCAATGAGACATTTCTAAAATGTCTAGGTGTGTATGTTCTTTTCACTACTAAGACCTATGTTATTCTTTCTTAAATATGTTAGAAATTTATTTGTTCAATATAATAAATACAAAGTAAAAAGTGAATGCAGTAAATTTTAAGATGCGAGAAGAAAAGAGAGCTAAGCTACCAGTACAATAAGAAGATCAAGTGAACAATTTCAAAAAAGCACCCCTGTGCCAACGGAAATGTATCTTATAAAAAAAATAAACAAGAAAGAAATAAGAAGCAGAGCCTCTTCGAAGGATTGTCTCTTACAGATCAGAAAATGAAGTGAGACAGTTTGTTGCCTCAGTAAAACTACAGTAAAATATATGAAGAATAAGGAAACAATTGAGGATCCTTAATTTGAAGTTTTAAAATCATAAATAGAAAATATGTTCATTATAAAGACTTTTGATGAAAGCTGCTTACAACTGTTGCAGGTTGCTCATTTTCATTGACATATTAGCTTCAAATATAATAGCATTTTTCTGCTTTGCATCCTTTGTGCTGCTCTAAAATTTTAAAGTAAGATGATCATGCAAATGTTTTTAACTCTGTCATTTCTTTTGCAGACACCTCATGCTCAAAGGGACTTGCAAGTGAAAGAAGGCATTGTTACAGGCATAAATATGGAAATATTGCTATAGTCTTCAGATAAATAAATAAAAAAAACCTTGAAGAAACAAGCCAGATGCTTAAACCAGAGCTTTAAACCACATTTTTGAGCACTTATTTCACTTAAAGAACGTGTTGCAGAAGCAGTGTCAAAAGGTGATGCTTCCCTAGCCCACTCCTCCTTCAGTGATATGCCCTGAAGTCTTAAAAGTCCCTGTGACTTGCCCAAAATCCAGTGGAAGAGGAACATTCAGAATGTTGGCGTTTGTCTTCTCCAGTAACCATTAGGCACAGTGAAGCTCCACTGTCATGGAGCTGGCTGAACACCTGCCTGCTTATGGGACATTGTGAATGAATTCCTTGATTTGCTTTTCTTGTTTGTGCCGCTTTTGATTTACCTATTGAACTGGTTTTATCTCAACCCACAAATTTTCTTTTCAGTGCCCATCACCTATACTTTCCTCTACAAGCCTTTCCACCTTTACTCACATTCAAAGTTAAAAGTAAAAAAAATAAAAGTAAAAAAAAATGAAGGTTGGGGTTTTTTTGTTTGTTTGTTGTTTTGCTGGGGTTTTCTGTATATGGCAGGGGGGTTGGAACTTGATGATCTTAAGGTCCTTTCCAACCCTAACTATTCTGTGATTCTATGTGGTTGTTGTTGGTTTTGTTTGGTTTTGGTGTGTTTTTTTGCCTTTTTTATTTTAATTACTGACTCTGGAATGTTGGAGATTTTTTGTTGTTATTACAAAAGTTTACCCAACTTTGGGCTTGCATGAAATACAAGTGGAGAATGGGATTTACATTAATTGTTATTTAAATATATATTTGAGAAGAAGGTGGGATTTTTTTACATTAAGTGGACACAGAGTATTTCATATTTTTTCTGAAAAGCATTTAAAAGATTCGTCTACAAGAGCCAAGAACTGTATAATTGAAAGAGAAGATGGATTCAAAATCATAAGCAATTTAGCAGTAGACTAATTGTGACTATAATTTCAAACATGTACTGAACTGAAACATTATTAATCAATGTAAGAAAGGAAGAGCAAAAATTCTGACCTTGATAACATATTATCAGGTTGAAAGTGTATTTATACTTACATACAACATGATTTGTTTATTTATTTTCACAGTTCTGCCTAATATCCCTCAGTGGTCAGACTGGCCCAAGCTATACCAAGTGTCTGACAACATTCCTAAGATACTACACACAGCAGAATATTAAGACCAACAGTTGTACCAGAAATCTTACATGAAATGTGCCCAAATGTAAATCATGGGTATATATAATTGTGGTGGTGCAACCTGACTTTTCCTTCCTGTAACCCTGCTCAAGTGATAACAGCGAGTTGAGGGTGTAACGGATGAGTCTGGTTGTGATGGCTACATCCAGCTCAAGACAGATCTGGGGGAGTTAACCAAAGGCTAATTTGAGCAATGTGCCCACGTAACCACAATGCTAGTCACGGTGTCCGTCAAACCAACTCTGGAAGAAACTAACATCTATAGTCAGTATACAAATATGACTATGAGTCAGTCATCTTGCTCCATCGACAGCTCTCCTGCATGGCAGCAAGCTGAACATCAGATACTCAGTAAGTGGAGTTAAGAGCACTGAAACCTTGAAATCCTAGCTAAGTGATATAAAGGACTGATTGTGCATATATACACATAAACCGCTGAACAAGTCTGGGACTAAGTCTGGATCCAGGTGCACCTGAACTCCCCTATGAGAAGCAGTTTAGAATGCAAGGGGTCCCTTCTGAACCCTGTGACTCAATGGGCAGGTCTCCGTAACAGTTTTGTCTGACCCTGTCCCGTATGCAGTAAATAATCAAGTGTATCTCACCATCAAATCTTGTTAAAACACTATTACGCTTACCATTGAACACTGGTTTCTATCAATAAAGTACATTACTGCTTCTCTCTTGCAAGTGAAATGCATAACTCCATTTATGACATTAGTATCACTCATGGCAAATTTTGCATCCAGATAATAAAATTTTTAGCAAGAGCTTACAAAGTTAGATATGTTTTCCAATTACAGATAATCTACTTTTTTCCAGATAATAAAGATGATTCAGCACTATCTTAACCTATTAAAGGAAATAAAAATTGTATCCATGCACATTTTCATCCTGCCAAGGAATCTGCTTGGCATTCAATGAAGATATCTTGGATATTGCAAACAACATATGTAAAACTGTTACCACTTTAGAAATCATAAATTGTTTTTGGAATACCTAATGACTAATTTTCCTCTCAAGTGAAATGAGAGTAGCTGATACTCTTGAGATTGGATTTTATAATGGAAAAGGCGACAGAGTAGCTGATACTCTTGAGATTGGATTTTATAATGGAAAAGGCAGCAAAACATTATTTTTCTCATATTCCTTTATGAAACAAGTTACTACTTTTGACTCAAAGCCATTATAGGGGAAACCATTAATCACAGCAGGATTATTCATAATTTGGCAAAGATACAGCTATAATTAATAAGATGCTAAATGAGTAGCTCATAACTTACAAGGTGAAAAGATCTGTCTTGAAACAGAAAAAAGTTTAGGCCAAAAAGGGCCTATTCTGTAAAATTCCTCGAGATTTTGTTGAGTGACAGCAAATTTATTGAAAACACTTTGAAAACACTTATTTCAAAGAAATGTTAAAGGCTTTTCATACTACCATTATCCAACAATTGCAGTTACTTGAAAAGCAATTATAAAAAGAAATTTGCTTATTTTTCAATATTGGCATTATGATTTATATTTCTCATTGTCAATAACTTACTTCCCTTTTATCCCCACTGATGACTTGAAAATGAACCTAGTATCCACATGTGGTGGAAAATAAATAAAGATCAAAAGCAAATAGCAGTAATAATAAATCAAATAATAGTAATATTATAAAATAACAGGCAATGTTAAAAAAAAAATAATAGTATAATCACAAGAATTTTTTAAAAATAACCCTCAATTTCAAATCCAACAGTTTGTTTTATAATGAGCATCACCAGCTCCTTATCCCAGGTAGACATTGCTCAGGTAAGCAAACATAAATTGTCTTTTCTCCCATCACTTTGTATTCTTTGGGTTGCCTACAATACAGCTCTGTAGTCTCTAAATTGAATGTATTTGGTGTACCCATCATAGTCATTCCTCAGCAAGCTAGTTAAGGCTGAATAACTTGAGATCATTAAAAGAAAATTAAAGCAATAATCTTAAGAAAATGAGGTTGTTTTTTTTTTGTGTAGTAAAAGTTATTAAGTGATTTTATACTGAACTTAGAAGAGTCCTACAAGGAAGACCATTCTCATAATGTGTGTGCATATATGAAGTATAATATACATAATATGTAATGCTACATATAATAACTATAATAATTACATATATATAATAAAAATCACTGGAAGCTACAGTTAGGAAAAAACCCTACAGAATTAACTGCAAGAAATAGAATAACCCGATTCTTGTTACTATGAAGTGCCATTTTTACTGGTAGGTCAACTACGTGAAACAGTTCCATAAATAATTGTGTATTTAAGTAAATTATTACTTATTATATCCACAGTATAACAATGAAAAATTTATTAAACGCAATTCTGTTTCTTGTGTAGAGGAAGACACACAAAAAAAAATGCTCAAAATGATGATTTCAGAGTTAACAGAACTGCCACAATCTGCTTGTTAGATAAGAAGCTCGTTGCCAAGCTCTTCAGCAATAGTGTCTACACATCATGCCAACTTTCAGTTTGCCATCTTAAAAATTAAGTCATTTTCCTTCTTCTCTTTTTGTTTCATATATAGCAAGTATGTTGCCACTTCTAAATACAGAAGTATATACAGTAGTATAATGCATTAAAAGTTACTTTTTAATTCAAATACCAAAGGCCAGTGAATGCTTCACAAATTTAGGTGAGCCATATTTTAATGAATTAAATGAATTATTGATCTGCTTGATTTCATTATGAAAGAGAAAATTAAAAAATAATAAAAAATTAGAATTGCCAGAGGAAACAAACAATCATTCACATGCTCACACTAAAGGAATGAAATTTGTAACTTTTGGACAATTTCAAATATAATTTTCTGATACAGTAGCATGTTCTATTTCTCATTTTCTGCCAAAGAAAAATGCTAAATATATTGCTTTCATTTTTGCTCCTGCTGCTGCTCCAACTGTCAGAATATCAGTAGAAAACAACTATGGAAATAAAAGCTTTGTAGAAACACCAAAAAACTATTATTATTTTCTTTTAACAGAACAATGGGAAAGGCAGCAAGAAATGTGAATTCATTACTATCTTACCTTGCCATTCATGAAAAATAATTCCAACTGCGCTTATATCTTTGGAGAGCTTTCTCAAAACAGTTTAAGCACTTTTTCTAAAATGGGGAGTAGCACCTGCTTGTGGAATAGACACAGCAATGATAAAAATTAAACTAACTAATTTGATGTTCAAAATAAGGTCTGAAAATATTGTTTTTTAATTTGAAAATGAAAAGCTCCTAGTTAGCATTTGTTAAAAGCAAGCTATATATAAACTAAGATTACATGAATGACCAGATAGCTCCAATTTAAGGGCTGAAAGTTTTACTTCTTAACTGAGCACATGAGGTTTCTCTGGCCGCAGAAATTCAAGCAGGAGAAACATACTTTATTTACTCTGTTTGACTGTTGTCTTTTTTTTCTACAGTGTTGAAAAAAAAAAAGGTTAATTCTACTAATTAATCCAAAATGCATATGTGGCCACAAGAACTAAAAGGCTATGTGAAGAAATTGTTATATATCAAAGACACACATCCATTTACACAAACACAGACTCTTCTCTAGAAGAGCTCTGCATAGGAATCTGGAGAGTTAAATTTGAGGTCTGCTATTATCATGTAGTACTTCAGGCGATTCATGTCAGGTCCTTGGAGTTTACATACTTAGTTTAATTTCTCAACAGTTTTCAGATATTTTAATTCTTCTTACTTAATTTCATGTAAAACATGAATAAAATATGACATTCAAACTTCAGTAAAGTTAGTTATTAAAAAAATATAATTAATTTTGTGTCCCAAATTCAAGCATAATTATACAAGATACGTTGATGGAGTTCATATGACTTTGCAATGACATGTTGGCCAGCGGAATACCCAGCAGATAACAGTAGCAAAATAGTAAAGCAGTATTTGTGCTCATGACCTTAAACAAAAATTCATTATGGGAAATCTATCTCCTTATAACCAAAGTACTTTTAACTCCAGTGTTACTTTTGGCTGAACATGTTGGGTGAGGCCTATGTTTGGTGTGTTCAATAGCTATGAAACTAATTTTAAAGATAGTTTCCTTCAATACTAACAGTCTGTCAACAGTAGCAAAAAGGTCCATAAGCACCTGTTTTCTCTGAGACATAGAGTACTTCAGGTTGTTTGTTTCTTGTCATTACATCAAAACAGTTCCAAGGACACAAACTATTTCATTTAGAAGGGTGATGGATCTTGGCATCACACTGCATTATGCAACCAGGCAACTGAAGTGAATACTGAAAAGCCTCCAGAGGTAAAGGGAGATGCCTAAATATTTATAGAAGTAAATGCCTCAGAAAAATGTATCTGTGGAATTGATTTGCTAGAAAAATATACAATCTTAGAGTTCAACTACTGTTTAATGCTATTCAGAATAGAAAATGGAAAGGTCTGAGCATATTCAGCCAAGATAGAAAATCTGATAAAGCACATATGTAACTGTGCTCATGGAAGATCATATATATGAAAAAAAAACTTCAAGAGCAAAAGCAAACAGTTATGTCAGGATATAATATATCCTTTTTTGGGCTAAATTCATATGCCCCCACTCTGATATTTTCTGGCATTCTGCATATAAGATGCCTTTGCATTCTGCCTTCTATGCCGGAGTATGGACTTTCCTGTGTTACACCTGCTAGCTTTGCATGAACATCTTGAATATCTGAGCATCTCATACAGTAGTAGACACCTGAGAATGGCCCAATGAATTGTATCCCTTGTGTCCTGAACTTTTTGATGTCATAAGAAGGACCCTGCTCCATACAGAAAACTTCTTAAATAAATGTTAAAGCATAAAAACCTGCTTATATATACACACACATTCTTTTTATGTACATGATGAAACTGAATGAACTATGGCTGAATGAATATTCCTGCAATAAGAAAGACCCACATTCAAGCAGTTTGTGAAGAACTGTATCACAAGAGAGGGGCACCGCACAGTTATCAGGCAAAAAGCATGAAGAAGGAGTGGCAGAAAGATGCTATTAATGAATTGACTGCAGCCCACATTCTCCATGCCTCTGCACCACTTAGTGGGTGGGATGCAAAGGAGCCAGGCCTGAGAAAAAGTTTTTATCATCATTTCTCACCATCCTATTTTATTTTTAATTGACAATAAACTAATCTTCCCCAAGCTGAGTCTATTTTGTCCATGAGGGCAACTGGGTTAGCAATCTTGGTGTACTTTTCTTGACCCATGAGCTTTCTCATATTTTCTCCCCCTGTCCTGATGACGAAAGGGAGTGAGAGAGCAGCCTGGTGGCCCCCTAGCAGCTAGCCAAGGTCAACCTACCACAACTATATTGGAAAATTGTCTTAACAGTATAAATCTAAACACTGGAATTTTAATGAAAATACTCATTAAAGTATTTGCATTTAACACTATTAAATATTAATATTCTATTAGAGATCATGGTGAGAAAACAAAATAATTTCTCCCAAAAGCCTTAAGAATAATGATAGCAATGACAGCACATACAGTTTGAGTCTTGTTCTTACAGTTTAAATTCCCAAAAATAAAAAGCACAACACAAAGACCAATTACATGTTTAATCTTTTTGGCAATAGAAATCTACCCACCTCAGCTTTAAAATCTAATCTCCCACAACTGAATATACTTTCTCTTTTTTTTTTTTTTATTTTGAAAATGTTTCTCATATCTTAGTGATAAATACATTTATTTTCATCCTGTGCCATGAAATTTATCTGTGTTATGAGAAAGTGGTAAATATGATTGACTTCACGGAATATAGGCTTGATTCTTGTATCATCTACATGATTATATATCTTTGTATCTGTAAGCACTTTTTGACATATATTAGTAAAAAATTATAGCAGAATCAGTGAAGATATCTCCGGTCATTAGTCTCCAAACAACAAGACAATCTGCTCAAATAAGCTAGTAATAGTGAACTGTAAGAACACATCAGAGAACAACCCACTATTTGGATCTAATTCAAATTATATATGGGAAAAAGAACAGTTTCTGTCAGTTCACTTAGGCATTATCTGTAATGAATACACAATGAGGAGATTCTGTGAAAATTCCATTGAATTGTAAAGAGAATGGTAGAAAAGCTTAGCTGCAGTTTTCTCTCTACAGTACTGTATGACTTGCTTTTAAATCAGTGCATAACTTATAAATAATTTACTCCAATAAATTTTCTACAAAAATAGTTTAACTGTTTTACAAAACAAAGCCGTAACAAGCAAACCAAAAGATGTTTCGATCTCCCAATATCTCAGTCAAATGATAACAACTACAAATAATCTTCCACTTATCTATTTCCCATCACAGAATGCTTTTCCTTGATAGTACAAAAATTTAATACTTGTTACCTGAAATCATAAAACTTCACAAAACCTACTTAAGAGTAAAATTATGAAGTCAGATGTATCAGAACATACTTTAAAATCCAAACAAATAAAAAATAAAATCAAAGCATCTGAAAAATTCTGGGCCATGCACTTTATGCTACCCAAATTTTGTACTGTTGTCTTTGACGTCATCCAAATTTCAGTGATTCAATCTTTATCTTTTCCTCCCCACTTGCGGGAAAAATGTAGACAATTTCAACAATCACGTTGGCCTGTGCCAAAACTAGAAGGAAAAAAATAATAAAATCTATCTGTTGAACTTGATTCTGTGGGATCTGCAATCTTTATGTATTTAGCGAGATGATTTAAAAAAAAACACAGAGTATCACACTGGGGTTCCCACCTTCTTTTAATTATGCAACATTTCACAGTTCTTTTCTGACTGAAATTTGACATGGAGAGCCACAAGAACAATGACCCAGTTTCCTTCTCTGCTCAGGATGCACTAAAATCACACCTTGTGATGAAAAGCACAGGTGATCTACATCCTGGAAGAGAGAGAGACACTCGGGATGAATTGAAACAGAAACACAGTTAAATGCATGAGTCGCTTAAGGCATGGATGATTAGAGGCTTGTTAAAGCATGTGTAACTGAGGATGAAAAGATGTAAAGCAGGGAGGGATTGAAGTCATTGTGGACAGGTAATTGGATTTCAGGTGTGAATGTTCAAGCCTTGAAAAACACATCTCTGCTCATTCCCACTGAGATTTTCCCTCAGGCCTCAGTGCTTGCTTGAGATATGTACACTGAAAGATGGTATCAATAAATGCAGCAGATTGCCAGATACACGCAGCAGAAAGCAGCTTTGGCCTTCAGAATACAACAAATTAGTATCACCAAACACAACAGCTTTACCTACCTATATATATATGAAAACATATAGTTTATATACAAAAAAAATAGTCAAATAATGCATACAGACAGACAAATATGCATAAAAGCTTCACTAGCTCTTAGGGGTTGTTTGATCTTTACAGTGCAGTGATCACTCTGAAATATTTTACTGTTGAACATGGGACTCCTGGAAGAGTAATTTCTGAGAAATAAATACTTGATGTTATTCTTTAACAGAGAAGTACAAAACCCTAAAACCATTCAATATATTGCTGTGAGAGAAGCAAATATCATGAAACCAGTCATTTATTTGTACTATGGATATTTTCTCACACATATAATAGTTTAAATACATAATAAGTCTCAATACACCCAATGTCCACTAGAACGCCAAGTCAGTCACCTAGAATAACTCTCCATTACAGCTCACTTCATTGTTCTACCTCTGGCCCACTACTTCATTATAACCACATATGTGCCCCGTAATGCAGTAGTTATTCCTAGTAACAGGCCACAACCTTTACACTGAATTAGCAAGACCTCAAGATTAGTGTTTGCCAGGTTTGTGCTCTCTGAACTTTTCTTGGTGGGCCCACAGCTTTCTTTTACTTTGCTTCTATGACAGCAATTTCTCTTACTGACCAGGTTTGCATAGCTAGTTTAATTTCTTTACATAGTACAACAATAGTTGTATACAGACAGCTGTAACAAGCAGTTCTATCTGAATATTTATGTTTTTTTACGAAATTCTGTAGTATAAGGGAATATGAGTTTGGTATAACTACACAGGCCTTGAGAAATGAAGACAGGATGCTGTCTCTGGGGGTAAACAACATGGGTTCATAAAGGATGAGATACAGGCTTGGCACTGGGGACCCCACAGGTATAAAAAACTCACCACAGGTCAAGAAATGTAGACCTGGAGATGGATAAAATTGATTTTAGGGGTAAAAGAGAGCAAAAATTCTCAGTATCTTATATATATATATGTATGCATATACATATATACAGCATCCTGTATATAGTAAACTTGGATGCAATATGATCTGTAGCTGCAGTTCAATAAAGAAAGTGGTGTAAAAGTGTGATAGTAAACATATAAACATGACCTGACATTGGTCTGAAGGGAGCAAGAGGAAACCAGCAACATCATTAGCATATTCATGACAATGAAAGACTGCAGAAGCTGTGTCTTCTTATGTTAACCTTCCCAGCAGTCAAAACCAACTGATTTTAAGACCTAGAAGACCAATGGAATGGTGAGCACAACCCCAAGAGACAGAAACAAAGAACTATGTTACAGTTTTAATAGTGTTATAGCTACTGAAATTATTACTACTGAGACTTCTATATAAAAGTACTTTAACTATACTATTACTCTTTCTTTTTTTTCTGTCATGATTACATCTAGACTAATAATGATTCTTGAATTAAAAGTTAAGGTTTCCATTATACTAACAATTAATTCTTTTATTTTCTTATCTATAGTGTGCTAACTCTTTGCCCATGAATAAGATTTTGATTTCTTTTTGCTGAGCTTCCACTTTGCAGTCAGGAGTCCTAAAAATATCAGTAGATTCAGACTTAGCAGATTAAATAATAATTTCTCTGACATATATATTGCTCAAACCTTACTTTTATTTCTATGGTACCATGATTAATACTGATGACTACTTGCATTTCTAGAGCAGAAAGAGCTTACATTCGTCTACAAATAACTTGTAACATCTTCATACCATATTAATAGTAAAATAACCCCTTCTGTCTACATATTCAAAACAGAATTACAGAGTTCATTCTTTGCTCTGACGCATGAAGCTGTAAGCTGGCCCTGGTCTCCAAAACTTGTGTTTCATTTAACAAAGACACAGGTAGGTGTACCTTTTAAAAAACTTTATTCAAATTGGATATAAATATGTTCTTTTTCTTTAAAGTTATGAAGCTTAAGTGTACATGAGGCAGTAGAGCTGCACACACATGCATATCAGAACACAATCTATTACATATTAAGAACAAGAGCAGTTTTAATCAGAAACATAATGGCTACCTATGCGATATCTGAAAACATTTGGAAGCAAGGACTAAATGCTGAGATAGTATTCAGGTTTCTTCTTAGAACCACAAAATAATTCAGGTTGGAAGGGACAGCCTGTTATCCAAATCAGTCAATAAGGAATTCAGACTGGGTTGGGTAGGACTTTGTCCACTCAGGCTTTGTCAAAGCAAAAACTAAGCCCGGAAACCACTTCCAGGCACATGAAGTATAAGAAAGTAATTAGACACAGCCAACATGGACTGACCAAGAGGAAATTATGTTTGACCAACCTGATGAACATTTATGATAAAGTAAAAGGCCTGGCACATGAAGGAGGTGCAGTATATATTGGTTAAATGGACTTCAGTAAGACCTTCAGTAAGACATGTGAAGAATGAGACAAGAGTGTAACAAGATAGCATTTCACCAATGCAATGTTGTTGGACTAAAATGATACTAGTGTAAAATGTCTTTTCGGAGTACTTTTGTCCTCTTTTAATACTTGAACAGCATGGCTAGGTATGTGTTGAAAAAAATGATAGATTTTAGGAAATGCAGAAGTATCATGCAAAGCTGAAATCCGGTAGATAATGAAATTTGTAGGTTTTGTTTCACAGCCACAGGTGACCAGGAAATTGAGCACAAAGTTTCAGGGGCTTCGGTTGTTGTTTTGTTTTTTTTTTTTTTGTTTGTTTGCGTGTTTTGTTTTTGTTTTCAATAATTTTAGCAGTTCTCCTTTGGAAAACATCTACAGGTTCCTATAACGCTGAACAGGAAATGTGAAAAACTAAGACATTAATGTGAAAAATTTGGCAAAGGTAATAGTTTGCACATACAGCAATCTCTATTAAAACAAGAGAGGGAACCAGACAAACAATTACATTCAAAGCTGGACAGTCCTAAAACCAAACTAAAAGCATGTCAAGTTTAACTGAAATAATAAAACAGAACAGGTATCTGATTTCTACAAGCACCAGTGGGTCTTGGTAAATATATAGTCTCTGTATCTTTTTAAAATCTGAACAAATAAATAATAAGTTAACTATAAACATATATGTCAGATCAATAAGATCAAATAAACATTTACTCACTGATCCTCTCAAGAAAAGACACTGGTAGGAAAAAGAGCAGAAATAATGGAGACTGCTAATGTCAGGTTACTTTTTGGTTTGGTTACACCTGTTACTGCTATTTCTGTTTGGTTTCCACTACTGTTGGGCTTAATCAAGAGTTAGATTGTATCTAAAGGAACAACTGACTACCTGCCAATAACATGCCCAAGATCATCTTATAGTGCAGCTCTCTTTTGCCTGTTCTTAAGAAACATAAGCTGTCAGCAAAATTGAGTAAAATGAAAATGCAGATGTGACATAAAAAAATAATTATTCTGATAATGTTTCTGCCCATTAATCACTTTTAAAAAGAAAAATCACAAGATTCTTCATAAATTCAAAATCCAGACAGCAATACTAGAAAAAAATATATTTGAGACTACCCTAATGCTATTAATTCTAAATGAGGATCTCTAATGTAATTTTTAAACTATTTTATTCTCTCTTTATCACTATCAGTGTCTACTTGGTAGACATATTTATTAGCTAAATTAAAAAAATGCTTGAATTACATCTATGGATATACTGAGCCTCCATAAAAAGGTTATAGGTAGGTTTAGAGATTTATTTTAACGATTTCAATAAAGGCTTTACTATCACATTAATTCCTTCGAGATTTTGCATATAACTTTGTATGAAAAAATATATCTGAATCTGGTGACCATCTGGCATCTGCACAAAAAAACTAGTTGTGCATTTTGATACTACTGTTCAGGTTTTTTATTTAAATTACACATTTTTTCTAAGGAAGATACATCACAGCAATATATATCACAGAGAAAATAATCATAAAATGATAGCATAAAGTATTTCTTATTGCTACAACACATTCTGCATAATCTAGAAAACTGTAGTTCAAACGTGTATCAGTTTCGTTTCTATTACTCCAAGCTGTCCACTGTTATAAAGCACTATTCAGAAGAGCTACTACCAAAACATTTGTTGTAGAATTTTCTCTTTGTCACAGTGTTTCTGTACAGAATAGCACTTCTCTATTTTATTAAAAACATTTTTCATTCTTTGATTGCAAACATAATCTAAAGATGTGAACCAGGGGCAAATATGAATATGTAGAAAGTCTCAGAAATGGCTTGTGGTGATTAATTCTGCCCATTATGTCTCCTCAGGGACCTTTGGATTGTGATATTAACATTTACCCACAGCACAAAAAATTCTGTACTTTTGTTAGTGAAATCAATGTTCTGAATGTCAATAATACCTATTATCTTTTTTTTCTGTATCCCTGTTTCATTGTATCTGGTTAAGACTATCCTACTCTGTAACTGTCAAGTGAAGGTAAATTCAGTGAGTTAAAAGGCATATAGACAATGACCAAGTTTTTGCCTCAGGTGAAAGCACCAGGACTCAGCTTACAATCAGGAAGCAGGAATTTCATACTTCCTCAAGCTTACAGAATTAGAAGATTAACTTGTGAAACTAACTACACGTTTTCTGCATTCCAATGCATGCAGAACAGTGGGGGAAAAGTAAAAACTGATCTCTCTCTTCTTGACAGTTTTTAGCTGCTAGCACCACAGAGCTCTATAAAGAACACACACCTACTACTATCACTGCCCTAATTGTTGAAAGCTATTACTGTATATTTACTCCTCCAAATTTCATCTAAGTGTCTTATCCAAGACGAGTAAAAAGGTGAGCCGAATTAATCATATTTAAAACCAACATATAGCTATTAATGATAAAAAAATATACTGGAAAAACACTATTATGCTCAAAAAATACTATGTTAAGTCTTTGATCCCCATGAACACCTATGATTAAACTGCCCGATGGTGAGTTGAAAACATTTAAATGATATATCTAGATATTAGTCATGGCTATTTAAGCTGTCATATAATTTTGAAAAAAAAAATGACCTAATTATTTTCTTCCAAAAGACAAAGAACAATATAAATATGACTATAATAACTTTCTAGGAAAAATAATAAAATAGGATCTTTAAGACAATCTGCCCTTTCAAATGCTAATCTCTTAACTGATTGAACAAGACCAGCCATATTAAAGCCCAAATACTAGTGACAAACTCAGCTTAGTGAGATATTTACAAACAAGCATAAAAATTCCTGCATACTGCCATATTTTTATTGTTAAGTATTTTTTTTTAACTTGTATGAAGTACATTTTTGGCCCTGCTTTTGTAAAATCCTGTTTGTATAATTAAATACCTTTAGGAAAAATAATTAATCTATATAGGACTTAAAAGCTGTAAGTACTTTAAAATTTTCTATAATCACACTGTCATATTTAAAAAGCCATAAAGATAAGCTTGTCTAGTACCTGAGTACTCTATGAAATACATATATGAATATACAAAATGTTCCCAATGTTGAAATCCCTTTGCTAATGGAAGTCATATAGTCCACTGACTGATTCACAGCAGGTACAACCAGATTATGAAGTTTGTCATATTTCAATTGGTCAATTACCATAAACATAGTGCTGTAATAAAGATACCACCTCCCTCACTATTTTACTACATTATTGTAAATCCAGTTTAGGAACTGTAATTTCACTGGCCTAATTAAAGAAACACAGATTGAAAGTAATCATGCTGAAAACACAGTCTCTTATCAACATAGAATCATAGAATGGTTAGGGTTGGAAAGGATGTTAAGACCATCTAGTTCCAACCCCCCTGCCATGGGCAGGGACACCTCACATCAAATCACGTCACCCAAGGCTCTGTCCAACCTGACCCTGAACACCACAAGGGATGGAGCATTCACAAATTCCTCGGGCAACCCGTTCCAGTGCCTCACCACCCTTACAGTTAAGAATTTCTTCCTTATATCCAATCTAAACTTCCCCTGTTTAAGTTTTAACCCGTTACCCTTGTCCTATCACTACAGTTCCTAATGAAGAGTCCCTCCCCAGCATCCTTATAGGCCCACTTCAGATATTGTAAGGCTGCTATGAGGTCTCCATGCAGCCTTCTCTTCTCCAGGCTGAACAACCCCAACTTTCTCAGCCTGCCTTCACACGGGAGGTGCTTCAGTCCCCTGATCATCCTCGTGGCTGTCCTCTGGACTTGTTCCAACAAATCCATGTCCTTTTCATGATGAGGACACCAGAACTGTACACAATACTGCAAGTGAGTTCTCACAAGAGCAGAGTAGAGGGGCAGGATCACCTCCTTCGACCTGCTGGTCACACTCCTTTTCACAGAATCATAGAATAGTTAGGGTTGGAAAGGACCTTAAGATCATCAAGTTCCAAGCCCCCTGCCATGTGCAGGGACACCTCACACTAAACCGTCTCACCCAAGGCTTCGTCCAACCTGGTCTTGGACACTGCCAGGGATAAAGCATTCACAACCTCTTCCAGTGCTTCACCACCCTAACAGGAAAGAATTTCCTCCTTATGTCCAATCTAAACTTCCCCCGTTTAAGTTTTAACCCATTACCCCTTGTCCTGTCACTACAGTCCCTAATGAAGAGTCCCTCCCCTGTATCCCTATAGGCCCCCTTCAGATACTGGAAGCCCAGGATATGGCTGGCTTTCTGGGTTGCAAGTGCACACTGCCAGCTCATGTTCACTTTCTCAACAACCAACACCCCCAAGTCCTTCTCCGCAGGGCTGCTCTGAATCTCTTCTCCTCCCAGCCTGTAGCTGTGCCTGGGATTGCTCTAACCCAGGTGTAGGACCTTGCACTTGTCATGGTTAAACTTCATAAGGTTGGCATCAGCTCAACTCACAAGCATGTCAAGGTCCCTCTGGATGGCATTCTTTCCCTCCAGTGTATCAACCGAACCACACAGCTTGGTGTCTTCAGCAAATTTGCTGAGGCTGCACTCAATCCCACTGTCCATGTCACCAACAAAGATGTTGAACAAGACTGGTCTCCACCACCAATCCCGGAAGGACCCCACTCATTACTGGTCTCCAGCCAGACATTGAGCCTTTGACCACAACACTTTGCGTGCGGCCATCCAGCCAGTTCTTTATCCACCGAGTGGTCCACCTATCAAATTAATGTCTCTCCAATTTAGAGACAAGGATGTCGTGTGGGACAGTGTTGAACGCTTTGCACAAGTCCAGGTAGATGACATCAACTGCTCTACCACTGTCCCATCAGTTCTGTAGCCCCATCATAGAAGGCCATCACATTGATCAGGCAGGATTTCTCCTTAGTGAAGCCATGCTGGCTGTCACCAAGAACCTTGTTGTTTTTCATGTGCCTTAGCATGCCTTCCAGGAGAATCTGCTCCAAGATTTTGCCAAGCACAAAGGGGAGACTGACTGGTTTGTAATTCCCAGGGTCATCCATTTTCCCCTTCCTGAAAATGGGGGTTATATTTCACTTTTTCCAGTCATCGGGAACTTCACCTGACTGCCATGAGTTTTCAAATATGATGGACAGTGATTTAGCAACTTCATTTGCCACCTCTTTCAGGACTCACAGATGGATTTCATCAGTTCACATGGACTAGTGCACTTTAAGGTTCTTAAGATGGTCTTGAACCAGATCCTATCCTACAGTGGGCCTACAATCATAATTCTCACAGTCCCTGTGTCTGCCTTCCAAGACTTGGGTGGTGCGGTCAGAGCATTTGCCAGTGAAGACCGAGGCAAGTAAGTCATTAAGAACCCCAGCCTTCTACAAATCCAGGGTAGCCAGGTCTCCCGACAGCTTCCAAAGGGTCCTACCTTGTCCTGGTCTGTCTTTTAATTGCAGTGTAGTTATAGAATCCCCTACTGTTATCTTTCACATTCCTAGCCAAGTTTAATTCTAAGTGGGCCATAGCTTTCCTAACCTGGTCCCTAGCTTCCCAGCTAGCGGAAGCCTAAGGTGAAGTAGCTACACTGAGCTATAAAACACCTATATGTGGATGTTTATTCATTTGTTTCTAAAGGTGCTTTAGGTATCTAATCTCTAACTCCATTAAATACAGCTAAAAAAGTTATTCATCAGAATGGCAGCTAGGTGTCTGCTTCAGGCTAAGCTGAATTACTGTCTAGATCTCCTAGTTACAACTGAAGCGTAGGCAATAAGGGCTCAGTAAGGTGCCCATAATTACATGACTAGTGCTAACTGAGATGGCTTAAACTCTTGGTATCTGTGGTCTAGACTTTCTGGATCCACACCTGGAGGGAAAGCAGAAGAACTTAATCTCAAAAGGAACTAAGATTTCCCTGGTGGGTAACTGAGTTTTGAGACTGCCTCCCAACATCTAACTATATATATTCAGTCTAGAATTACATCCACATAGTCCGTTTTGAAAGCAACAAGCAGCTGGATGCATTGTTAATCCATATATTTGATCTCAAGTGCAAAAGCATGCCATCACACTCGCATCTTCATTTGCTCTTGATGGAAATGTTCAGAACAAACAAGTAGAATAAGCAATGACTTGGCAGAGTGCAGTAGAGTGTTTCATGGAGTAGCTGAACATTTAACCTTGGAAACATTAGAATCCTACTGCTTACTCCAAGCAGAAGTTATTAATTTATTTACTTGATTTTGTTATTATTTAAATTACCTTGATAGATGATCAAGAACAAAATCTGAGTATATTGTTTGATGAAAATTTAATATTTGTTTTCTTTTCAGATGAGGTCAGAGCATAAATCTTAGATTATACAGAGTTAAAAAATGGCTAATGCAGAAAAAAAATAATTTCCAAGCATTTAGTTATACATGTAGAACTGGACATACGTAATAGCATGCATACAATACCTACTTCTGAGAGATACCATGAGACAAATATAACCTACCGGTAAGTCTGTTTAAAATCAAGGAGGGAAAAACCCACCTAATTACAGAGAAGAACAATGCAGACATTGAAATGTTTCATGTCTGAGCTACAATTAAAAAGAATGATTATTTAGGAGGCTGTTAACTTGTTAGTCTGGTAAGTTGGAACAGTACTAAGAATTATGTTAACTGAATAAAAAATGACACACATACCCTGCCTGTGTGCATACTCTGCATGACTGCCTTTTTTGCCTTGGAAAAAAAACAGACCAACAAACAACTAGTGGGTACCAAGAATATATTCGTCATAGGCAATGTTCTGAGTAAGGCAGCTTCTCAAACTAGTTTTTTGGTAGGATCTGTGTCTGAATTTCATGAAGATAATACAAAATTTTAAAAGGACATGTCTGAGCATTCATTCATTTATTTACCCATAGCCCCACTTCAATCATACATGTACAAAGTGTCTGCAAATATTATCCTTCTTCGCTACAACAGCTGTATCAGGAGACTAAAAATACATTCAAATCAAGGCTTTGATCAAGGCTGCACTTCTGAAATGATGTCCAGTCACCAACTCCTACTGTGCTTTGGTTTGCATCACAGAGCAATCTCAGAACATATAAACTGAGTTTCTTGTAGATGAAAGTGAGCTGGAAGGTGTCCTACAGCCAGTACAGGTATCCAGCCAAAAGAAGCAGCTTACAACTAGGTCCACAGCAAAAACTCGGAAACATACGTGTAGTAAGGAACTCAGGCACTTAGCACTAACTGTTTTGCACCATAAAGCTGCTTGTGGTGTGCTGCTCTACTAATACCAATGTAAAAACATAGTCTGATTTATTCTCTTACGACAGATGAAGGCTATACTGGAATCCTGTATTCTCTCCTTTGCATTTTCCCACCTTCTGGGATTCTGCTCATGCTCTGCAGATGCAAGTATCTGCAAGGTTTCCGTTCATATACAAGAAAGGTGTTAAACAACATGTTTTCAAGCTTTACTTGAAATCTCCAGATTTGCGTACTAGAAACTTCTGGATTTTGACAGAAGAAATAAATCAGACTTTCTATCTTCTTGACTTGAACTTTGTTGCCAGGCACCTGACACTAATAATTAAATACAGAGAATTTTGCTTGGAATAATGACTTCTGCAGAAGCTAAAATCTGCATGAAAGAGTCTCTATTCACAGAGTCCATGAACTCCATGACAACAGAGGTCCTGTGTCTTGCAAAACAGAATAAAGGAAGAATAAAATTCCTGATGAAGTTCACAGATTATGTAAATTTATCATTTTCATGGCTTCAAACATCACATTCATGTTGTACATGACTTGTCATTTTCTTCTAGGCATTTCAATAGCTAATTTGAAATAACTGATTAGTTATGAATGAACTCCTCCTAATATGTATTCCTCCTTAGGCAGAAATAAGAGTTTCCACTGTCATGAGTTGAACTCCATTTCAATCTGTCATAGTAACCAGAGCCACGTCTCATTCCTGTGATGAATCCTCTGTTTATGCCTCACTTCAATTTTGAATGCTTTAACGCAGTGCACAGGTGATAACTTTGCTTGTGCTTATTTCAGAAAGATTAATAAGTAAATTATGTGTTAGTGGTAACTTAGTTAAACTGATGAAGTCTTGACTAGGTTAAAAATATTTCCTTTTGTCATAATGAGTTACCTACCTATGCCGAAGAAGAGGAAAACCGTGCTTGGAAATTTCATCCTTCTTACCTGCCATCTGGAAAGGGATGATCATCCAAACATGATTTATTTTTTTTCTTTTTTTGAAAAGCATGAAAATCCCCTTATGATTTTACTGTTCAAACGGTAAACGACCTACAACATTTTAGACTCTCATTTTCCCTCATCAAGGTGGTTGGTTAGAAGAAATGAAACTCCTTTCTATGTCCAGGAAAAGAAGCTTCTCCACTATGCCCCTCTTCCTAAGGTGGGAGCTTGGACTGTGGTTCCCTGGCTGGGCATGTGCTGAATTACTACACAGCTCAACTCATACTTACTTCCTTTAACATAATACAGAACTTAATATATCTCTAGTATGATGAAAGGTGCAAAGAGAGGATCTTTGAAAGCAGAAACCTATAAACAGCTTCATGCAGGTACATTAATCCCTTAATTTCCAGCTGGTAATCAAGCAGGCCAAACACTGGCCACGATGTTAACCTCTAAAGGCCAAACCTGTATAAGGTTTTGTGATTTAAACACTGATTAAAGTCTGTGAGCATGAACACCCAAAGACCTCTTAAAGAAGCTGGGAAAGACATGAGTTTTACATTATGAGGTGTAATTACGATTGATAAAAACACTGAACAGTGTTAAACCATGCCCCCAAAACATCAAAAAACATAACCTTATTTCTTCTCTAATCCAGTAGAGTCCATTTGAAAATTTGGAAGGGGAGATTCTGCTGTCCAGTTATAGCAATACCTGTTTTCACCTAAAATAGGAAAGTAAAATAGCAAGGCCTATAACTGAAAAGGCATAAAACTTGCTTTGGGAGAAAAAAAAAAAATAAAATCAAATATACGCAGCATAAGTTTACTGGCAAATAAGTGCCAAAATCTGGGCAAGGAATAGGAAGTAAACCTGCAGTGACAGTATTCCTTTTGCTTTATTTGCGTTTATGAAATTAATGCACTGTCCTCCGGGCTTGTGAAATGGTTCTGCCTGTGACTCTCTGATTAAACTCTGTTTCTGGAACTCTGGTTTATAATGCTCAAATGCATCATGATGGCAACATGACAGCACAGAAAACTGCAAGGTTCCCTGCCCTTCAGCCAATACTGTTCACTGATTTCTTCATTAAAGAATATCCTGCACTATGTTGCAACCTTTTCACTCGTATTCTTTCCTGTGAGCCTGGAACATTGATAACAGCTACCTATTAAATAAATTAAGAGAAAACTGTTGCGACAATCGCTGCATGATAAAGGGCTGGCCAACCTGCCAAGCTCTGTCTAAAGAATTAGTCCACTGAATACAGAGATGACACAGGTAACCAAGCTCAGCATTTCATTGCATGGTCTATCTCATAAGCATACTGGAAAATGTAAAGCATGACAAAACCCAAAAATCCTTAAACAAGTTACTTATCGAAAAAACTCGACATTTATGCAAACTTAACTTTTGCCTAGAGATAGAGAAATAAGGAAAGGTGTGATAAGCAAGCACTTGATGTTATTTTCTAGTACAACAGATGAGCATTAAACATTTGTAGATCTGATGCCTAAAACCTATTCTTACTTCTGAAGGTTTATGAGCGGTATCTTTAGAAAGAAATAGGGCCATGTTTTAGAAGAGCAGTTAAACTTTGGCTCTGCATACTGTTGCAATGTTTAATTACCAAGAAACCTAGACTCCTAAAAGAAACAACTCACACCTAGATATGTGACAGACTGACTGATACAGACCTTAAGATTCACGATAGTTCGCAAGAAGTGTTAAGAGATTGCCTGCTAAATTGAAAGCTATGTTTAAATGCTGTGTAAAAGTCTGCTACCTGTACTGTGGATCTAGTCATACTGTTAGTGTTCACATGCTAAAGTAGGCCAATTTGAGCTAATGGGAAGGATCGTGATCTTGGTTTTCACTGTGGCTTCTTAACTATTTTTATAAATGAATAACTGAATATAACTTGGCAACTGCTGAACTTTTATTCTTTTTCTCTACTATACTTCAAATCTATCCACATTTTTCTTGGATCAAGTAGCTAACAAATCAGAATCCTAAACTATGTTAATCCCTTTCACATTATACAGCAGGTGTATAAATACCTATCTTGATGATTCTTGCTGAGATCTCACTTTAGGACTGTTTTCTTCTATTTATTTCAAAGTAGCATTAAATTTGTGTGCCGTTTTGTATTTCCTAATCAGCTCCAACCAAATTAGAATCATAGAATCATAGAATGGTTAGGGTTGGAAAGGACCTTAAGATCATCAAGTTCCAACCCCCCTGCCATGGGCAGGGACACCTCACACTAAACCATATGACCCAAGGCCTCATCCAACCTGGACTTGAACACTGCCAGGGATGGAGCATTCACAACCTCCTTGGGCCACCTATTCCAGTGCCTCACCACCCTAAAAGGAAAGAACTTCCTCCTTATATCTATCCTAAACTTCCTCTGTTTATGTTTGAACCCATTACCCCTTGTCCTACAGCTACAGTCCCTAATGAAGGGTCCCTCCCCAGCATTCCTGTAGGCCTCCTTCAGATACTGGAAGGCTGCTATGAGGTCTCCACGCAGCCTTCTCTTCTCCAGGATGAACAGCCCCAACTTTCTCAGCCTATCTTCATATGGGAGGTGCTTCAGTCCCCTGATCATCTTCATGACCCTCCTCTGAACTTGTTCCAACAGTTCCATGTCCTTTCTATGTTGAGGACACCAGAACTGCACACAATACTCCAAGTGAGGTCTCACAAGAGCAGAATAAAGGGGCAGGATCACCTCCTTTGACCTGCTGGTCACACTCCTTTTGATGCAGCCCAGGATATGGTTGGCTTTCTGGGCTGTAAGCGCACACTGAAGCCGCCTCATGTTCATTTTCTCATCAACCAACACCCCCAGGTCCTTCTCCGCAGGGCTGCTCTGAATCTCTTCTCCTCCCAGCCTGTAGCTGTGTCTGGGATTGCTCTGACCCATGTGTAGGACCTTGCACTTGTCATGGTTAAACGTCATGAGGTTGGCATCAGCCCACCTCACAAGCGTGTCAAGGTCCCTCTGGATGGCATTCCTTCCCTCCAGCGTATCTACCAAACCACACAGCTTGGTGTCATTGGCAAACTTGCTGAGGGCGCACTCAATCCCACTGTCCATGTCAGCGATGAAGATGTTAAACAAGATCGGTCCCAACACTGATCTCTGAGGGACACCACTCATTACTGGTCTCCAGCCGGACATTGAGGCACTGACCACAACTCTTTGTGTGCGGCCATCCAGCCAGTTCTTTATCCGCCAAGTTGTCCATTCATCAAATTGATGTCTCTCCAATTTAGAGACAAGAATGTTGTGTGGGACAGTGCTGAACGTTTTGCACAAGTCCAGGTAGATGACATCAACTGCTCTATCCCTGTCCTTCAGTTCCGTAGCCCCCATCATAGAAGGCCACCAAATTGGTCAGGCAGGATTTCCCCTTAGTGAAGCCATTCTGGCTGTCACCATTAAATTATTTAATTTACGTTTCCAAAACTTCTAAAACATTAGTTGATCACTCCAGCTTTTATTTAGTTTACGAAAGCCAGGAGAAAAAAATATATATTCAAGGCTACAGTACACTTTGAGGTATTTACATTGAAGATAGAAAGACTCTAAATAAGTAAAACTGATTTAGGCAGTGCATTTAAAGACCTTAAGTTATGGAGAACTTAATACAGGCTTATTTGTATCCTTCCCCTTTAACATGGTCTTCTTAAAATCTGAGATTTACACATTTTAATGTAGACGTGATGATTTGGTCCTCCATTTACTACTCTCCCCAATGGCTCTTTACTTACAATATGAAGCTCCTGTTTAGTAATACATAAAAGTAAGTTAATTAAATGAAGTGCTGACACTACTTTATTATGTAAATATCCGGAGGTTTCTATTTGCTGTGATTCCAAAGACCAATTCTATAGTATTGCTAAAGGAAACTGATTGGAATCACAATCATTTTTAGAAAATACTAATACACTTTTAAAATACCTTGTGATTTTTTTTTCCTTATATACACACACTTCACTATGTGGTCTGTGAATTTCTTAAAACATCCTATTATTTGCCCATAAGTTATCAGCTGGCATTTTCCAAGTCAAAAAGGTACCCAAGAAAATATTCAAAAGATAAACAGTAGGCATCACACACAAGGAAACTTTGAACACCTATGATACAAGGCAAAATAACAAACATGTTCTCTGAGGAAACTCAGAACTGTAGGTACCTAAATTATTCTACAGCACTTGTCTTCTTGTGCAGTAAATGTGGGTTTATCGTCATCTTCATTATCAACCCCATGAGTCTACACAAAGGTAATTTATAGAGACTATCTGATAAGAAAAAGGGAAAAAAAAAGCAACCAAAATAAACAAAGCAAAACAAACAAACACAAACAGAAGAGAAGAATAAAAAGAAAAAAGGGTATATAAACAAAGTCAACATCCAAGGGCATTGTCAGGTATGATATACTATCAATAGCTGTAGGCACTTTCAACCTCCAGGGAAAAGTATGCACATAAACCTTGATATCTTAGATTTATACATTTGACAATGTAATGCTAAATAAACCTGATAGTTCTTAGCAAGGGAATTGGCAAATAACTTGCAGAACAAACAAGATAAGAAAAGTATGTGGAGATTTAATTGTAGGTTTTAGGTTGTTCTTTTTTTTTCCCCCCACACAGTGGCAGAATGTTCTTATCTGTTGCATGCTCTGAGTTTTTCCTGTCAGAAAATACCTTGAATTAACTGACAGAAGAGTAATGAGTTTATGCTGCTATGAGTTTTGGATTGTACAAGTAAAAACATTCAGTTGTTTATTTTACATATCTCTGTGTATGAGCGTATGGTAACTTCAACGGTTTTGAGGTGTTTTTTTTATTATTTTGTAATAGTTTCCATTAAGCCACTGGCTTAATCCTGCCAGTTTAAGCTTTGCCACATTCTAATAAATTCACTTTGTTTGGAGGCTGAATCTTTCGTTTGTCTTGAGCACTGAATTACCAGCAAATATATTCCAACTGTCTTTCTGAAATATGGATTTATTGTAAAATCAAAGACAATTTCACAGCAAATTTACTGCTAAGTCTCTTTCTTCAGTTTTTCCAGTTCTTTCTATGTATGCTTTTATAGTTTCCTTCTAAAAGCCCTACCTATTCCCCCCCCCCAAATTGCCATTTTCAACTCAGCATGTCATACTTAGATCCACCTGAGGCTCACAAAAATTCACACCCCCAGCTAAATCTTGGAAAAGTAAACCTAGCTGATAGCCTAAAAGCACATCTGAGATACTGAACACAGGTAAGGCTCAGTAGTTAGTCTCTTTCACTCAAAAACAGGATGTAGGAAGGAAAGTAAGCAACGAGAAATATAAACGTCAGCTTGTATTTGCAGCAATTGGAAGCGAAAAACTCAAGTTGGGTGTGTTTCTGTATTTAACATTCGAAATCGTCTGAAAACAATAAAGAAAGCAAGCACCACAAGAAATAAAGCCAGAAGCATCCTTCAGTTAGCTTTCCCCGCAAACTAGGAAATGCAATACTTTTCTGTGCTGCAGGAAATTTGTGCTTGGATCTTTTCATTGTGACCAGTAGGGATCCCACATGGCCCTCTTCCAACACTACCTCCAACAGTCTTTAAAGACAGCAGGTCAAAACTTCTTGTAATGAATGCACAAATGAGACATCTAAAATCAGTATCAAAAGTGGTTCTAATTTGGGTGTATCAGTTCCACTAAAAGGCTCACACTTGTAAATATATGTATTAATGTAGGAGAGATTTGTTTTTTGATGCTTCCCTTTACTTAAATCTGGTATACTACTACTCCAAAGTTATGCTTTTTCATTTCACATACGGCCACTATGAGACCCTTTCCATTCAATCTTTGACACATCCTTATCAAGAAGGGCATGTGTACATACAAAGATGTGTACATACTAAACACTGCATGATGAAATCTAAAATGTCTAAACCCCTTTTGGTTCTGACCCAGTGAGAGCAAACAAAGCTCGAACAGTGAATTAGTTGATTAGGCTCTAATGGGCTGCTTTAGATGGTGAGAAGCACTGTTCTGACTCTACTATTTGACAGACCTCCATCAAGTGTAACTGGAGTTCAGGCATATAGCCCCCGTATGTGCAAGACAAACCTTATCATACATGTCTCCAATGACAGAACTTGAGTCTTCTGTTCCAGCCCTATTTGTGTTACACTATCATTCAATACACCTTCAGTAAACCTGCTAAGAAAATACTGTATATAAGCTATACTACTGCATCTCACTCACATAATGTCTTGAAAGGTAAAAATATCAGCATAATTAAAACCAACCACAAATATACTATTTTTTAAAAAGAAACTGTGCTTGCTTTTTGCACATTATACTACAATATACAGACTCATCTGTTTTTGAAATGTCTTTAATACTGTAAGAAACAAGGCTACCCTGGAAGACTTGTACAAGATTTTAGGACACTGGAAGTTTAAAAATCTCATCCTTATACTGCAACAGGTTTCTCTCATAATTGCTGTAGCTATATTTTGCGTTCTAAATTATACCGCTTGATTATGAAAAAAAACCCCAAAACCAACCCAACAACAAAACACCCACAAAAAAAACCCAAACAAACCAACCAAACTAGCCTTATTTCAAAGCAAGAGAGTTTGTTTCGTAGCAGGGACCTTAATAATTATAATATAACTCTAAACTGTGTGAACACTATGTCAGTGATGCCATAGCCCCCTAAAATTAAAGATGCTGCTACAGCAGATGAAAAATAAAGATGTTTAAATTTAAATATGCATGTTTACATATGTCACAAAATTCAGTTTTAGCACTGTGTAAAGGATAGAGAAGCATACAAAAATGTGCTTCCATTTTCAATACACCACACGGTATCATCCTTTCAGGGAGTTTTCAGTGTATTTGTGTGATTTAGATGGTACAGGATGTACAAATGAATCAACTGTAAATTCACAATGACCTTCTCCTTTACTCTATTAAATCTATCTGAGCCATTCAAAATAGTAATTGAGTAAATTAGTAGCATGACTTAGAATGCCAAGAATACGCAGAAGTTCAATGCTAGTTCTTAGATCTACATATTTTTAATGATCAAGATCTCTGCAACCCAAAACTCTCTGGTACAGAAAGAGAGGATAAATAAAGCAGAACAAAATACTGAGGCAGCACTCTGGTTATCTCTGTCAGAATGAGATATACGGTGTTCAGCAAAAGCTTTCTTCCCCAAATATAGTATCAGATTGCAGGTGCTGTAGTTGTCAGATATGCTGACACACATCCTATTACTTGTGGCAGCCACTCAGAGGAAGAGGACCCCCACCTGTAATGAAGTTTGGAAGAAACAGTCTATTTGTAGACACATTTCCTAAAAAACACTCTAATATTAGACAATGCCATAGAATAATGCCACCTAACTGGAGCAAACTTGCTTACTGAAAAAAAAGTTCTTAATCCATTTCAAATTATTATATAAGCCTAAACTACTTACATGGAAGACGTTAAAAAAACTCTGCTAATTATCATATGCTACTTAGTAAGACTGCTTTTTTAGAGCATACTGCAAGAATTATCCTAAAACGTATTATGCCAAAATCAACCTTTACAGTATGCAGATTCCCCAGCTGTGAACTGCAGAAAGTTTTCCTAACAATGTTCTCCTGAAGCTCCTCTTCTATGTGCTTTGAAAGGCAATAAATCAGAAATATGAATAACAACTCATTAAGGTATACCCAACTTTATACAAAAACCTGAAGGCTCTGGCCTATACAACTGTATGTGAGGTTTTCTGCCCTCCCACAAATTAATTTCAGTGTCTTCAATTATGGCCACTGCAGTAAGCTTTTTTGTAAAGAAGAAAGTTGTTAGGCCCAAACAGATACTTAATATCTATGCTTTGTATTGTGGAGAAAGTACATTCTTAAGAAGGAAAAAAGAATAAAAGAAACCTAAACAAAAAAACCCAACAAACTAATTTGGACACAGTCTTTATTTACCAGGTCATTTACCTTAGAACTATTGCAGCCCATGGCAGATCTATTATAGCATAATCTGAAACCAGTCAGGAAAATATTGTGCAAAACCAGGAATCATTGCTGAAATAACATCAAACCTTGCCCTCCTATAGACACTGAAGCTGAAAATTCAAGCCCTTGCATGTAGCAATGATACCATAACATACTGAAAGCAGCAGGAAATCCAAGGCAGTAAGTCTTATGAAAAAAAACACCACAGCCTGGAAAATGAATTGAAACAGCAAGAGGGAGAGGCATCATTAGGACATACTGAAAAGATTATACTCACAGCAAAAAAGAGAGAAAGACAACAGACCTCAGAAGAACAGTCTGAACTTAACTGCTTCTAAAAAGTTGGAGAAACTGCATAACAGAACGACTAAGCCAAGGCAGAGTTACCAAAGAATTACAGCATGTACTTGACAGAGAGCCAGGAGAGCAACATGAAGTTGTATTTGCAAGTACTTAAAGTCTAATAAATGACTCAGTAGGATGCTGATCAGAAGCCTCAATAGTGGGACCCAGAGGAAACAATAAATGTTAGGGGAAGAACAGAAATACCTTTGAACAGAAGCTTAACTCAGATTTTTGTGTTGCTCAGAAAAAGGGAAATAAACATTAGAAAAACATTTAACTAACAACAATCTTGATATGGCTGGTTAAAAACTGGAACTGTGCTACTGTCCCCACAGAAAGTTGAGATCCATTTTCATTTTGAATTGTCACTGAAAAAACTTCCCCCACAAGCACCAGAAGGCAAATTCTGGAAAATGTTATGTTTCTTAAAGTTTATTCTTTAAAAATATTCCAGCACATTATGTACCATTTTTTTGTGCAATGGCACCCTTTTAACTAGGCTATCTTCTTTAAACTGCACTGTTATAAGAGGAAACTGTCTTATCCTGTAAAATTCTATGTGTAAACTAACCTCATGAAACGACATAAATTCACTGCTGGAGTAAGTCAAAACTAAGTTAAGATACACAGTAACAACATGTCATGAACTGTCTACCTTCTTGGAAAAGCAAATCACAGACTCTAAGCATTGTGATAAATATTTTCAAATGTGACAAGCAAAACAGTAGGCTCCTTCATATAATCTTAAAATCAAGCCTTCAATATACAGTTACATTTTCAAAAGTTCTGCCATTCATCACACCAAGAAAAGCCAGGGATGAAAACATCCAAAACTTTCAGCACATCTTAAAATCAATTTAATAATTTGGAAATTTGAAAATTATTTTTGCAATTGATTTTTTTATTATTTTTTTTTAAGGTCACAGGTTTCAAAATACCAGTGAGATACTTTTCTTTGGAAAGAAATAGGAAAAAAGTTCCATTTCAGTCAGTCTGTAAAGTAAAAGTGTTTTCCTTCATACCTTTTAGTATCCAGAAGTGTATGTGTTAAATGTGAAACCAGTTATTTGGAGATGAAAGTCCCAATACCAGATTTGTATTGTTACTTACTGATAAAGATGATGTAGACTTTATGTAAAAGCAACTTAAATGTACTGTTATCTTTAAACATGCTTGGATTTAAGACCTTGCATTCACAATCATCATGGTCCTAAAGCAAATACTCATCTTTGCAAGGTACATGAAGAAAATAATCATCCTTTGTTGCATTGTTAGCAAATCCAAGATAAGTAAAAAAAACAATCCATTCCCTACTGCCTGTCCTGTCCAGAACTGAAAGGCTTAAGGCTCCACCTCTTTTTTTTTACACTGATTATCAGTATGTCTGTTAAGAGTATCTGTTTACCTTCCACCCACGTGGATGTAATAGTGAGTTGTTGTTTTTTTTTCCTGGGTGAGAACTCCAAGCCTTGTATTCATGCCTCTTCACTTTGAACATAACAAAAGAATTGATCTGTCTGGGTATGCAATTCCTTCAGTGTATTCTCGTGACTGATGAACTGTTAACCTGCCCACAGAATACTACTTAAGAATGCCTTTTTGAGTCCAGTGAACAGAGTAATAAATTAATCCACAACAACCTCATTAAGCTCTGCATCACTAAAATTCTAAATCCACTGAGAGAGATATATTGCATAGTATGAAAAGAACTTGCATGTCATTGTATCAGATGAAGGTTTAGTGGTTTTCACCAGCCCAAGCCTCCATAAAACCACACTCACTATATTTTAATAATACACTGCACAGTCAGTAACAATTTTTGTATTACAGTTGAACTTTCTTGCAATCAGCAAGGAGATTGCTATCTTCTTTTATTATAAATATGAAAAACAATGCCTAATTAAAATTCTTGAAAAGTCAAGGGAAAAAGTAAAAATGAAAATTAATGGAACTGTTTTGAATAAAAAAAACATTAAGATGCTAAGACTCTCTTCTATTAGCAATACTTTAACTTATTTTCCTTTGATGCACTTAAATTTTCTCTTATAAAACTACACTATATTTGGCATAATCAATGACAGTACTGAACATTACTGAATATAAATTTGAGTAGATGCATTTCTCAGGTTTTTTTTTTTACATTTTGAAAGCTTCTTCATATTTAAAAATTCAAAGTGATTTAGTATTTTTCTATAAAATTTAATGACTCTGAAGTCAAAGGTCATTCAGTGACAAACAGTCGCTTCTAATACCTATATTAAATAAAATAGAACACTTTGGTTTGAAATTGAAAAAAGCCTTATTTCTTTGGAGAGGTCCCACTACAGAAACATGCAATAGTTTTGTACTTTTGCCTGGTTTTCCTGAATATATACATTTAAGAAAAAAATAACTCAATCCATTTTGCAAAGAAGCAGCATTTACATCTCAACAGTATGCTATAAAACCATGCAGCAAAATGATCTGCATCATTAATTTATGGTGAGATGAAGTTAAACCAGCCAGGCTGGACAGCAACCTGGTCTAGGAGGTGTCCCTGCCCAAGGGACTAGATTATCTTTAAGGTCCCTTCCAGCCCAAACCATTTTATGACTCTAAGCAGTTTTTCCTCAACTACGTGAAAACATCCAAGAATACAGTCTTGCATAGGAACTTGCATAGGAAATACATGTTTTTTTAATTATGAAAGTACACATGGATTGTACATTCTTCAAGTTATTGTAACTGATTTATTCAGCATTTTGCTACAGAAAAGTCAAATACAAGTGAAAGACTTAATTATTTTTTTTTTCCTTCAGGTAGGGGGTCTCTGTCCTTTATTGAGGAAATAAATTGATTTTACAGAAACATAACTAAAAAAGCCCCTCAGTGTAATTACAATACTTAATCGTGACTACTACTTTATGTAGAGCTATTCATAGTTACATATTTACAATCTTGATCAAAACATTGTGGACTGAAGAGAGAAGTTATGTAGGTAGTGAAACACCTACACAAGATCAGAAAAGAAATGTGCATCTGGGTTTTATGCTAAGATTAAACAATGAATGAGCACCGAAATACATCTTGAAAAATCCACTAGCAACTCTTTTAGCAGTGTGCAATTTTTAATGGTTTTTTATGTATTTCATTTGAAAATGCATTTATAACTTGGAAACTTTAGCTGAGACCTATTACTCTAATTAGACATTACTAATTTATGTTTTTTCTACTGCCCAATATATTTTAACATATCTGGCATTTTTTGTGTTTAAATAAACATACATACTTGCATGTGTTCACGTTTTCAATCAAATAGATATGAAACAATTTTAAGACAAATCCAAAATTCTATGGTTTGATTGGGGACAAAGAGAAAAAGCCTACCTTTTCTGGATCAGTTGTTGTGATGACCCACACACAGTGTGCATTGTCTTCATACTGAACTGGATAATTTGGTGATGTAATAATCCCACTTGGTCCACGTAAATTAGAACCACATGTTCTAGCTAAAATGATAAACAACAAATCAGATTGTTTTTGATCTACTGCTCAGTTTAAAATTAACATTATTGCCATACTTCGTACTTGCCATGAAACTATTTTTATGTTGATATATTCTACACAATCTGCCTTTCAAGATGTTTGAGCCAATTAAAAAAAAAAAAAACTTGATAAATTACCTTCAGAGGAAGGACACCATCACTCTTCAATTAACCAGCCCCAAATTTACATTGTGCTTATTTTATGCACCAGAACTAGCAGACAACTAATATTTATTAATTTATTTTCAATTCATTCCGCCCAAGTCCTACTACAGTAGGAACTAACCCAGAGGTGCAACTTTGTATCAATAAACTCTTGGATACAGTTTGTACCCTCTTTAGCTATCCACAAAGAAAGATGGGAAACATCTTCCTTTCAGATCTTCCTTCAATAAAACCATTACCCTCTCATCTTTTTCCTATTTGAATTCTAAGGGGAAGGAGGGAAAAACAACAACAACAACAAAAAACAAAACACACAAAAAAACCCAACAAAACAAAACAAGCCAAGGAGGAGCTACAGTTTTGCCTTTAGATCTGTTTAGTAAACAGTTACAACAAAAGATGGCACAAAACCTCTTAGATAACCTTAGATGCCACTTACAGAAAACAGCAATGAATTACTGTAAGGTTTTTGTGTGGAATTCAAGAAACCTCGCAACATTCCCATTAGCACTTCTCAGGTCCTGATGGCATTAACAGGCCTAAACTTCCCTGACCAACCTCACCTGGGGACTCCCACCACTCCTTGCCTTTGGGCCCAGAGGATCCATTTCAGGGTGGGACTGAGTTACCATTCTCTACCTGAGCAATGTCTCAGGAGCAACCGCCTGCAATTCCACCATAGCCATGTCTATGCCTGCTCACAGACTGTTGCTCTTTTGTTGATCCCCCACCCCAGGCTCTCATGTCACAGTCCAGCTCCCAAGGCTGGGGTGAACTTTGTTAGCTACCACTCTGGGGTAAATGCAAAGTTCAGCTTCTTCAGTCTCACAGGCTTGAAGTCATTAAGCCTGCAGTAGTTGCATGTTGTTTATCAGCATTTCCATTTTGGGCTGATGACTATTTAGAAAATGTGATAAACAGTACTTTGTAATGTATATTTTATTATTAAATGCTTGTTATGAACACTATGAGTACTGGCATCATGAAGGTCTGTAAAGGGATTGGAAATAACACGGACTACAAAAAAAAGTAAATGTGGCTTTCACTTCCAACCATCCACAAATGTGTATCACATGGAACATTGTAATATTGAACCAGAATTACAAACCAATCAGCCTAAACAATGTTAATCTGTGTTTAGAAACAAATTACATACAAAGCCTGGCTGATTTGACCCTCAGAGATGCAAAAATTTCCTGCTCCAATTTTGGAAGTATGCTTGAGGAAAGTAACCTGGTTTTCCAACTGACGTTTTAACGGCAGTAGAGGACTAATTTACCCTATTTTGCTAGAAGTTTACTGGAGGGAGTAAAGCATAATAAAGATATTTGCAGATAATAAATTGGAAGGAACAGCAAACACTAGTAATAACACACAGATAATTCAGCAGCCAATAGCCCCTTTCTGCTGAGTATTACTTTTACAATGCATAGATTACTTCAGCTCATTTCTACAATGTATTATCAAACACAAATAAATTCAAGAGATGGAAAAAGAAAACCCAAACCACCAAGGAAGAGTGAACAGTGAAATTACATGGACATGTCATTCTGCAGTAGTGTGAAACCAAATACCAAGAGTGTATATTTAGATTTTTCATTTAAATACACTGAGCTACACAGACACTGAGCTCAAGAGACACTTAGGAATCAGTTGTTCTGCTACTCTGGAAAGAGTAGGAGGTATTTTTGTTTATTTATTTTTCACTGTGTTTTAGATTGTCCAGTCTTTACATGGATGTGCCTATGTAATACTACCCATTTTACATACAGCTTGTAATAATTTACCTAAGAGCTGCCTTTGTAGACTTTTGTATTAGGTCTGACGGAACAAAGTTGACTTTCTTCATGGCAGCTTCTATGGCGCTGTGCTTTAGATTTGTAATTAGAACAGTATTAATAACACACAACTGTTTTGGTTGCTGCTGAGCAGTGCTTTCACAGCATCAAGGCCACCTTTGTTTCTTATACTGCCCCACACAGCAAGTTGGCTGGGGGTGCACAAGAAGCTGGGAGGAGACACAGCTGGGACAGCTAATGCCAACTGACCAAAGGAGTATCCCAGACCATATGGCAACACAGTCAGTGATAAAAGCTCAGGGTAAGAAGGAGGAAGTGAGCACATTCATGGCCATAGGTTTGAATTCCCAAATAACCATCACTTGTGCTGAGGCCCTGCTTTTCAGGAAATAGTTAAATGGCCCACTAACTGAAGTAGCAAATAAAAATCCTTATTTTCCTTTGATTGCATGTTTTTTAAAAAAGCAAATGATTTGCTTCATTTCTTAAACTGTCTTAATGTTCATACACAGGTTTTCAGCTTTTGCTCTACCAGTTCTCTCCCCATCCCACTGGTGGTAATTGAGTGGCTGGGTGGGTGTTTAGCTGCTGGCTGGGGTCAACCCACCACAGCTGTTTCCTCCCTTTAAGGAAGAAAGCATAATTTACAAGTATATTGCATATGTAATTATACAAGTTGAAAAATCTCTTCTGGCAATAGGAGAAAAATATTTTTCTTTTGGTATTAAGAAAAAAATAGGTAATGAAGCCTATGTGAATTTTATATAAGTGACATTATGCTTTAGGTGGTTCTTGTACAAATAAAAGTTTATGTCCAGGTGTTGCAAATCCTTCCCCCCACAGTCTCCATCATTTGCTACCCTGGTAACTGGCATTCAGTGTAAGATTTTGGGAGTACAAGTGTGTCTTTTTATCTACCTTAAAATGACAAATTAAGTATATAAAACAATTTGTGTGATTTTTTTTTTTTTCTTTTTAAGTAATTGTGGATTTTTTGTCTTGTTATCCAGTGCCTATCCTGGATAGGTTGTCTGGTTCTAGGAGAAAATAAGGCAAGCTCATTTCTAGGGTTAAAACTTCTATCAACATGTACAATCCAAATGTAAAACCCAAATTTTTCTACTGAGAAAATGAAAAAGTTCTGTACATAGATATATACTCTTTATCTTTCCTATCTACCCCAGTTCTGGAGTAAATTCACAGCATTTACTTTTTTTTTTTTTAATCTTTGCTCATGTCCATCAAACTACAGAAAGATCTTTGTATATATATATACAATCAGACATATATATGATACCTAAACTATATAAATGTATGTTTTTTGTTTCAAATGTAATTTAATTGAATTTCTAAGCAGAAATTATAAATTACCCTTCCATACTTCAATAAAAGTTCCAGAGAATGGTACCTACCTCTGCAAATTGGCCTGTGGTCACTCCAGGCAGCCAGTGTATCTGTCACCCTCTGACAAGTGATGCTCTTAGAACCTTGCAGCACGTAATTATCTTCACAGGAGAACTGTACACTTGCACCCACCCTAGGAGAAAAATGGAAGGAAGAAGGAAAGAATTAAAATATATATTAAATATCAACCTCCCCAATTAAACGCAACTGTCACCAAATGACAATATTTCTAGGCCTAAAAAACGACCAAAAAAAAAAAAAATCAGGTGGGAAATTCTACCCCATCATTACTATATTAATAAACACAACAGCTACACTATTTAGTTTGTCCTCCTTTTAAAAATGTAAGGCCAGGAATGCTGTGGTACTAAGTCTGATCCTTTAAACTATGACTTTAATGAATGCATATAGAGATACATTTTAAAATAAAATATACAATTGCTGTTCTCTCAGGCAATGAAAATTACTTCATTAATAATTTCAACCTCTCCATATTCTCTTAAATGAGAGAATAAACAGTTAGATAGGGTAATTTGTCAACATGTCCAACCAGGAAATTCTAACTTCAGGAAACTGCAAGAATTTATTCAACATTCCTGACATTTCAGAAATTTCCTGTTAAAAAATGTGCTAAATGATAACTTTGGCTAAGACTTAAATTTGACTGGTAAACTTGTGACTTCAAAATGTATCTCTCTGGAATGCTTTATAACTTTTTTCTTTATTTTTAATAGTATTTGCTTTCTGAACAATGCTGAGATATTTATGAAGAGTTAAAAACGTGTACATAGTTACTGCATGCCTCAAACAGGACTTTCCCAGCCAGTATTTACATTTCTGCTATTTCTGCTTCCAGGTGCTATTTATTACATTCTTTGTTCCCCATCGTTACCAACTGGTTTTGTTGTCCTCTTCCTTGCACTTTTAAATCTGTATCTGATAATCCCATGTTGCGAACTAAGTGAGTCTGATAAAGCAGATTGCTCAGCTTGGTCTTTCTAAGTCACTGAGTCCCAACCAGCAGGAGATTGCTCGATGGCAATCAGCTCAGAAAACCAGAAAACTCAGTGGGTAAAACTGCTGTGAGGAATAGCACATCATCTCGTTCACTAACATCCAGCTCATTCCTAGCCTTCAAGAACAAGCATTCTATAAATTTCTCAGAAGATCTCACAAACTATATAGTTTATCATTATTATAATGTACTTCTACAGTTTTTTCACAAAATTTTACTAGGATTCTTTTTCTTTTTTTTTTCCTTGGGTTTTTTTTCCTTCTATTTTTTTTTTAATTTTAAATTTGAATTTGATACTTCCTATCTAGGAAACCTCTGAAAAATACTTTCTTAACACTTGTTTCTTGAGCTGTTAAATGTAAATAAATCAGAAGGGTAGAGACAATATTGGTCTTTTCTTTCAGCAGTTCATGGGAAATACATGAAAGCCTTGAAGAGTAATACAATTTTCTGAAATTATATTTATTTTATATTTGTCGTAATCTTTTATTCTTCAGAACATTCTTAAATCCTCAGAAAAGTAGCCCAAGCATGATTACAAATACATACTTCAGTTAATAAACATTTAGTTTCTACTACTGGTAAAGAAAAATATCACTAATTAATCTGCTATTTTAATGCTATAAACACTTATTTTCTAAATGCATTTTCTCAAATTTTCTAAAATAATAATCTCTGAAAAAAAATTTTCTATGGAAACAGGAAAAAAAAACCAACCAGCTACATATCTGTGATAAGTGTAAATTAAGGATTAAAGTATTTAAAAATCATGTTCGATAAAGACTTTCCCCGAAGTATAATTGTGGGTGAGCCACCATGAGAACTTCCACATTTCCCCAAGGTTTGCTACTAGCAGGATATGTAAGGAGAATTATGAAACTGCGCACATCTAAAACACTGAGTGAAATCAAAGGTACAATTATTGGATGCCTGCAATTAAAATTTTTAACTCACCATACCTGATTATTCCCCCCAAGAATTAAAAAAGGAAAAAAAACAGGAGGAATACAAATATTCTGATGCCAGATGCAGTAAATGACGGATTTCATGTTTAGACTAGATTTTCATCATTACAGCAATATTAAAAAACATTTATTATTTATTGATACATAAAATGTCACATACTAATTTAAACTATAGACTTATGAAGATTCAATTTGTTTCACTATTATTCTATAAAGTATATTGTCTTTTTTTTTCTTCAAAGCTCTGGAAAAAGCTTGTATCTAAAGAGTAATAACGTGAACTTCATGTATTTTACATAGTGGATATCATCTTTTTAAATGTCTGATCACAAACTAAGTGACATAAAATAAATATGCCGACATATTAAAAACAATCTAGAAAAAAGTCAAATTAAAGAGCAGGTAGGAACGCAAAGTACTCAGAAGATTCTTAGTGTTAGAATTCAAGGTGGAGAGAAACCTGAAAGCCAGCTATAGGCACTGACAAGTACAATCTTTTGAAAGTATTTTCAGGAATTCTAATTAAACTTCAGGTAGGCTACAGAAGTCACAGGTTTTGCAGAGTGACTGAGAGAGTTCTGGTCATGGTTTGCGTGTGACTACAATATACCCCAACTCTGCTTTAATATCCATTAAGATCCATCCTTTTTGAAGCCTGTTGTGAGAAATCAGGCTTGTGCCACAAATTTGACAACAGATACTTTCAGAAAATAATTTTAATATAATTTTAATTTTGTCAAGGCTTACAAGAAAAGGAAAAAGGTATTGAAAAGTTCTAAATAGTGCTGAATGGAGGTACAGACTGTCACACTACAATATAGGTGAAGGAAATTAAAAGTTTGTGTAACTAAGTTATTAATAATGAAACGTGAATATATGTAACAGTTGTTATATAATGCATACATTGTAGATCTCTGAATGAAGCCATATAACTTTAGCCGTTTAAAAGAACAGTGGATACTGAAAAATCTTAAGTAAGCTGAGACACTAGAGTATTTTCTGTTTCCAGACATTCATATCTAAATAAGATTATTAGGGGAGGGGACCTGGGCCACATGATGTAAAATAAAACTCCTTATCTTCTAACCAGCATCCAAATTGCTGAGTCTCTCCACTGATTTTGCTGACATTTTTCCACTGAAAAAGAGGGCATCCTTTTAAAGACATGTTTTATTGTATTAGATCTGGGATTTGAAAGGAAATTTTTAATTCACTTTATTTCCAGTTGGTTTCAATTCCTGGTTTTAATTTCTTTTTTTTTCTTTTTTTTTTTTTTTTTTTACATCTTTACCTCCAACTCACTGAGCAGATCTGTCTGTTAATTTTCTATCTAAACTTTAATCAGGGGAAGAAATCAGTTTCCTCTTTTTCCATTTTACATTTGAATTATATCAAAGCAAAATTAGTGCTTTTATCAAAGTAGGCTAGAATTGGACTTGAAGAAGCTATTTTTAAGAGGAGGGGGGAGAAATGCTACAAGAAATGCTAAGCATAAGAAAGTTAATTTAATTTTATAAAGCTGTTTTGAAAACGTAAAAGCTTTTTTTTTTGTTACAAGTGTTACTGGCATTGTGGAAAATTAACATATTTCCTCAGTACCAGACATACCATATAGTATTTAAGGAGAGCTGGAATGTTACTGTTTATATACTTTCTAGCTTTTATTTAAGCAATCTACTGCTTGAGATCTTTCATAAAAATAAAATATGATATTGACCCCAAAATTGTATTGGTAATGTTCTAATTCCTCTAGAAAAAAAAAAGTCACCTTTTCTCTCTCAAAATGCATCCAAATATCCACTGGATTTTTTTAAAATCACCTGAAAATCACGTCCCTTACTACCTTAACTGAACAGAGTAAAAGCATGGCAGGAGGACAGAATGAAAAGGTTAAGATTTCAATACCTTTTTGTTTGCTTTATGAAATTAGAATCAATGCCATTATTATGCTGAAAACAATGAAACCCTTTTCAAAGAACTTGTCATCACTGAATCAGCTGGGTCTAAGGCTGTCTTAAAAATCAGCCCTTTGCCTTTCCATCAATCCCACTCACAACATGTCTTTCAGGAGACCGGGAAAGATCTTGAATAATGTGCATTTTCACATTTTAGCTCAGATTAATATTCACAGCTGTCATTCTCCTGACAAGAACAATAGCTCCTTCTGGTGTCTATCCTCACCTCTTAGAAAAGAAAAAAACCACCACCTTTCTTTTACTCTCCACAGTATTTTCACTATGTTGGACAAATGCAAGCATTATTTTCACTTCTCCTGTGGAAGAGCTTGATTTCATATTTCAAAGAAAGGAAAACTAGATTCCAGCCAAAAGCTCTATTTAAATGTCAAGCCAGATACAGATAGATAACTTCAAGATCCCTAAACTATGTTTGAAATGGATATAAAAAAAGGTTACAGTACGTGAATAAATGGTTGCTGTTGCATAATCGATTTTCAGATAACAAGTAAGGTTTAGCAGGAAAACAAAATTTACTGACTTTCTCAAATAATAACCAGAACTGGAGGCCCCAAACAAACACAAAAATAGTAAGTGATGAAAATATATCAAAGCATCTTGTTTATATGAAGTAGCTTGTGCTATTTTTTAACACCTTATGCATTCATTTATTGCCATGAACAGTGAGATACATTAATTAAAATTAAAATATTATCAGAGACTGAATAAGGTAAAGGAAGGAGGGAGATAGCTGGCCAGACTCTTCTCAGGGGGCCAGGTGACAGGATGAGTCAACAGGAATAAAGTAAAGCACAGGAAGTTTCACTTGAAAATAACGAACAACTTTGTTACTGTGAGGGTGAATGAGCACTGGAAGAGGTTGCCCAGAGAGGTTGTGGAGTCTCCCTCCCTAGAGATATTTGAGAGCCATCTGGACACAATCCTGAGCAATGTGCTCTAGATGACCCTGCTTGAGCAGGGACGTTGGACTAGATGAACCCCGGTGGTCCCTTCCAACCTCCACCATTCTATGAATAGCTTTGCTCTGCCATCTGAGTAAGCATTGCCCTAAGAAAGCACCAAAATTTTAAGATAACTTTAACCTACATTCAGTCATAAGAGACTGTATTCAAAACATTGTTATCTGTGTCTTGCAAGGTTCTTTAACATTAGATTCCCTCAGATATCTTAAAACATACTTTAAGCTTTAAGGTTCTTTTACGTTTTCCCTCTTGGTCTTTTCATGCATGCTGGGAATTTTATTGCTGGGGTCTCCCATGTTGGGGCTCACATATTTTGGATCTTTGGACCTGTTTCACTAAAATTATTTTAGCTCTTTTTGTCTTTCAAATTACAGACTACAGTCTAGAGGGGAAAATAAGACTCTTTTTCTTACACTCTTCCAGCTTACCAGTGCTCTTAGATCTGCTGCTGTTTCTTAACAATTGTTCATATGCCACCATAACTAGAGGAGAGTCTGATTGGCCCACCGTATATCATGAACACAATAAATCTGTACAAGATTCATAGATTCACAGAATAAATTAGATTGGAAGAGGACATCATCTAGTCCAATGCCCCTCCCCGAGCATGTCCAGTTGGAACAGAGGGATCAAGGTCATATTTAGCTGAGATCTGAATGCTTCCCTAGATGGAGATTGCACAAAGTCTCTTGGAAACTTGCTCCGGAGCTTGACCATCCTCATAGTAAAAATACTATTTTTTGAATTGATTTATATTTAGTCCTGAATCTAGTAACTTACAACACCCCATCTTATGCCTATTGCCTCTAGTCCTATCACGGTCCACCTCTGAGAAGAGTCTTTGTCTTCCCTACACTCTCCTGTTTAGTAGCTGTAGATAGCAACAAGGTCCTTCAGATTCTCTTAAGGCAGACCCAGAATTCTCAGCCTCTTTTATGTCATAGGCTCAGGCTCCCTCCCCATCCTGATCTGCTGAACTTACTCTGTTATCTATAGTTACTGAAGTGAGAAAGGCCCGTCAGGTGTGCTGTCATCCTATTTTCCATTAAATGTTTAGGCTATGGGGTTAACTCTTTCCACAGATGCTTTTATCTCTGCACTAATAACAGAGTAATCCTAGATGCTGCCTTTAATTCTTTCAAGTAAGTATTTGAGTTGGAGGAAATCAGAAGAGGCACAATCTGCACCCCTTATGGCTATAAGGAGAGACTCAAGTAGAGGAGGGAAACTGTGGCACACCGGCACAAACAGTAAAATAAAATGGTCTCCAAAGTAACAGTGGAAGTATACAGGCACCCCTCAGATGAATACCTTTGGAGTCTTTCATACACCTTAAGGAAGAGTTACATTTTAATATCCCATTCATACACAGTCTTCTACCAACTGACATTTCTCTCCTCAATACATCAAGTGTTAATAAACAGCTAGATAAAAACCAAACTTGTTCCGTAAACCAGCATAGGTTTGGACAGCAATTGCATACTATATTTTTGCATCATACAATTTAATTTGTAACAGCTGCACTTGCCTAGTAGAGTCAGAATATATAGAACAGGTTAATAGCAAATATCTTCTGGACATCTTGTCTCTCTCTTGCCTATCTATAGAAAAGCTCATTTCACTTCATTAGTTTTTTAAAACACATTTAACTGCTGCACTGTTTCTACGGAAATAATGACTTTGCATATAACTGATACACTTAATGTCAGATTTCTTTCTGAGTTCTTCAGCTCCTTTGAGGATAAGTAGAGAAAAATTTCAAAAAGTCAGAAATAGAGTTGATTTTAAAATTCTTTTTCTCAGTAGTTATCCCCTTGCTTGGAAGAGCCTTAATTCAGGAACCAGGTGTGATTAACTTGCTTTTTGGAGTGGCAGAGAACTTTGTACAATTCTGTCTAATTTTTATGAAATATTCCTTTCCATTTACTTTTAGGCTTGTCTTTCATTCCCTGCTGGGCAATTTATAAATGCCTGTATGAGCAGAGGCTCTCATTTCTTCCTTTGACCCTCTTCTCTGCCACACCTTGAAGTCTTCGCCCTTTTTCCACAATGGGTGAAGAGGAACCACCCTCCTTCCTCCATAGGGGTCCATTTGTCCTCATCTTTTTTTTTTTTTTTTTTTTTTTAATGAATGTAACAAAAGCTGAAAACAAAATAAGCAAGGAGATGGATTGCAGCACAGCCACAGACACGGAATTTTCCATGCTTCCCAAGCTTTTAACAACTTTTGTATAGTGGAAAAGCAAACAATTCTCTTTGCTGCTTTTTCTATGCTGTCCAAAGAGTTCTGCCTCTGCTACCCAGACAAGATTATTAGGCATCCCTGCCAGCAGCAGGGGGGTTGGAACTAGATGATCTTAAGGTCCTTTCCAACCCCAACTTTCTATGATTCTATATTGTAAAACTTGTATTTAAATTGCATTGATTAAAAAAAAAAAAAGAAAAAAGAAAGAAACAAGAAAATTCAAGATACGCATATGGACTGTAGCTACTTTTTAACAAAAGACTCAACACACTTAATATTAGACAAACAATACATATTTGTAGTTGAATGCTCTATTTATGTAACAGGAAATACCTTCCTCTTGATCATATAGATAATGAAATGTGCCTACCTGAAGTCAGAGCCCACCCTTTTCCCATTTTCAGGAATTCCAGGATCAGGACATGCATCAGATGCAACTGCATCCCCACCCTGAGTCACTGCAAAGATAAGGAAAAAAATAATTCAGACATGCAGCTGTAAAGATGATTATTCTCTTTTCTCATATATTAACTTCCATAGCCTGAATTTAACCATATGCATAGTCATATTTTTTCTTGAAACAGTGTAAGTTATTACCAAAAAAGAAGCCCCATATAACTGATTTCTAGGGTGAATTGTTTTCTTTCTTTGGTTATGATAAAAAAACATGTTTTGCTTCTGTGGGACAATAAATGATTCATTTCCTAAGGTCAGTCATCATTTTTTGAGTGTACTAGCGTCCACGGTTTTTTGCAGACAGAGAAAACAACATTTTGTTAAATCATCTGAAATATTCACAACACATCATTGTACGATTAAGGTAGTATAAGAAAAGAAAATTTTGTTTAAGCTTCTGTCCATATAAGACTTGAAATTGCCAAAAATAAAGAACCCATCTGAAATACAAAAAAATTTTTACAAAGATAATCTCAAAAATATACAGAAAACCCTACAGAGAAATACATTTGTAACCAGCTGAATATGTGCTTATGTAAATGAGGCTCAAAATCCCTATATCGTGCTTTCAGGTAGGAATTAGAAAGTATCCTATACTGTTCCGTTCCTTTTGTCCTCTGTTCTTTCTCCCTCCAGACTGCACATGTTTAAACATACTAGGTATATAAACATATAAACTTACAGTCCCTTCAAAATTCTAAACAATTAGAACATTCCATTTTCACTTTTATTGTTCTTCATTTGTAGAAAGGTATTTAAGGAATATGTGGAATTAAAAATAATTAATCATACAGAGAAGACAAAGTAACTGAGCACAATACTGTGAATATACAGAAAACCTGAATATACACGTGCTTTCTAACCTGCACATACACACGTGTACCCATGAACAGCTACATGCCTCCTATCTTTCTGTTTCCTCCACAGAAGAATAGAGCTAGTAGAAATTTGTGGATCACATTTTTTGCTGTAAATAATTTTTGGGAAGCCCTTGAAGACATGACTGAACATTCTTCCAGAATAAAAGAAAAGTTAGTTGGAATATTTAGCTGCTCAAAATAAATTATACATGCCCGGGTGGATTACAGATGACAGCATTATGGCTGAAAGGTGATGAGAGATAAGATGGAAGAAGTGGCTGAGTTTCCCACATGGTGGTATGATTTCAAATTGAATACAGCGACAAGAAGAGTGGTGACAAGCAGGATGCGTACAATCGGATGTTAAGAGCTATAAATCTTTATGTCCGTGTTGGCAGTATCAGGGGTAATTAATTTATACAGAAAGCCAAAGTTTTACAAGAGAAGATTTAAAGAAATAAAAACCTGCATTACAGCACTACAGAAATATAACTAAACAAAGAAATAGTAAGGACCAAAATGCTTGATCTCAGCATAGATTCTTCTCAGAGTAGAAAAAATGCAACAATTACAATATATTTAAACATTTATCTACATTATTCTGTGTTTGGCATATAGAATGTTTACAAAAATAAAGGAACCATTTCTCTCTCTACATCTTTTTTAAATTATTCAGTGTATTGAATACTCTTTGTCTTTCTAGTGAAACCAGGTAAAGAAAGATTATCATAATCTTAGAAATGTTTTTGCAAACACAATTAAAAATATCATGTCTTACTTAAAAAAACACTATTTCCTTATAAACAAACAAACAAACAAAACCAAACAAAAATCCAGTTCAGTTGGATAAAAATACAGCATCTGGAATTCACTATCTTGAAAACACTCCAGACCAAGAGCCCAATCCTGCTAATGTCACTAACATTGTTGAGATGATAAAGATTTTTGTGTGTCTGAATAAAGGCTTTCAGAACAAGCCTATACGAGCTAGTAAACATGTATGGTATTCCGAGAATTTGATTTTGTAGTTTCTTGGGAAATATCACTACTGAAATGCTGTTATAGTTAAAATCTGATCTTGTTAGAAAAGAAGCCTGCTTCTACACTGACATTCCTTAAAATAATCTCGCTACTAACATTTCTTCCGATTTTTCAGAGAAAGAGAAAAATCCAATATTTACTACTTTCAGCACAGAAATATACCTATGTTAATAGAGGTGAGATTAAATCCTGACTACTAAATCACCAAGACATGAAAATAAGCAATATGACTGATATGGTTAACTTGACATAGCAATTTTACTAAACTTGAGCCTTATGGTAACAACTGTAATACAACATGGAGAACGCTGCCGTTACTATCATGTTTTAAGGACAGACACACTGCAGTGAAGCTACCTCCTTTCACAGACATACATACACAATGCATAAGCATTCTGTTTGGCACACCAGTAAATGTTGACCAAGACCTTACTCGTAACACAGAATGATGCAATCTCCCTAGATGGATGGTGACCTTTGAAACATTTTCTTCTCAGCCACTAACTTCTGTCAACATGCTCTCACACCAGTGTCAGGGAAGGGCTATCTAGGATATTGTTTAACCAGAAAAATACTGTCTTGAAACAGAGCAGGTATCACATGTCTGGAACTCAGCACATCTTCCTGGATGCCTACAGGCCTTGTTAAACATAGCCCAGGTTTTAGCTCCTATCCCCAGTGAACCGTCAAGTGTTTTTTAACAGATGGTGGTTGCATGATGTGCTGTCATAACAAAATAAATCCAGTTCCCTGTAAAACAAGCCTGTCTGATTGTATATCTCCAGATGGGAAAAAAAGGATCAAATTTCTCAAATTAGTGAAACCATTTATTACTTTTAGTGGCTGAAACACACCAGGAACATTATTACGTTTATAAATATATGTATATGTATATGTTAATATTTTTAAAACCTTTACCTGATGGTATGTTAGAATTTATCTAAGAATTCAATTTTAAGAATTCTTTTTTGTTAGCTGAACATTTGTTATCATTCAGACTGAAAATAGATGAAAAGATGCCCAAGTGATTCCCTGTCAGAGACCTTTATTTTTCTCTGTTTCAATCCTGTCAGATTTCCCCTTTATTCACCACTATGAAGTGCTACTGCTACTAAGATTCATAACAAATGGGAGGAGAAAGTATTGTCTTTGAGTATCTCACTTCCATAATATGTTTAAGCTTTGCAGTCTCCTTTTGAAAGCACCTCTTAGACATGCCTTCTACTATTCATCCTGTCACATGGCCAATCTTTCCCTGTTTTAACTTTAAAGAAAAAGACTTCTGTATGCCCTTGAAAGACCCATGTTTTACCTGTTTATACTCTTTCAAAATGATATGGTCTAAAGTTTCATTTATCTAGAGTTTTGTAAAGTGTTTCATGCTTTTTGGATCTTTCTTTTGATTTTTTTCTTCCTTGTGACATCAATCTCAAATACCTTCTCTTTACTTTCAAAGCTCATTCATGGACTATTTGTATTTTAACTATCAATCATCTGAATTTTCATTTTAGAATTTCAAAATTTCAAAACAATGAAAGAAAGAAAATGGAAAATATTTTTTCCTATTTAAAGCTTGCAAATCTTGGAAGCAAATATCAAATATGCAGAAACCTTGGCTCAGCTATGCACTGTAGCATTAGTATCATTTATCTTAAAACACTAACAATATTCCTCTGTACTGTTAATATAAACTAAATATTTATAAACATGTATTTATGACAAACAAATTAGGACCAGCCTAAATAACACCATCCTCTCTCAGTATATTTTAGTACATTCTTAGACTGCCCTCTCTATTTTAAAAAGAAGTTTAAGAATATATAAACCTACAAATATGAAAGTAAGATATTGCTTTACACAGATTCTTTGCACTGTATCCCAGCTGCACGCTGTTCTTTAAGGAACTGCCAGCTAGAGAAAACTGTGTGCTCAATGAGACTAACATCAGAAGAAGTATTTGAAGTCTCAGGGCAGGGAGAACAGTCAGGAATGATTCTAGGGTGGTTTTCTTTTTTCCTTTTACATTTTTATTATGTGAGTTTTTCTAGAGTCTAACAGAACTCTGCCCTTCTATATTTTAACAGAAGGCTTGAGATTATCAAGGTGCTTCAACCATCAGACATGCCTGCAGCATAGAGACAGAACATTCTCCATGGACACAACTTAACTCTGGAACTTCTTGACATGCCATGCCACTATATACTGTGAAACTTAAGTATTCTTGGGCCTTTCTGCAGAAACAGCTGAAGAGAAACTGTGGGCTCATTAATGTGACAGACAGCTTCACATCTACATACAGCCTCTATAGTTAAAACTATGATTTAAATTTCTATTTGATAAAAAAATTCTATTCTTTCTTTACTGGCTGAGAATAAATCAACATGATTTCTTTCCTTTTCACAGCTGAGATCATGAGGACTAGAGTTTCCACAGTTCTGGAGGTCATCTTTGTTGGTTTACTTGGTGTATGGCATAGTAAGAACAGAGCTCCTTTAAGATGTTTCACATGTTCTGATTCTAACAAAATAGTACAGAAGAAAGACTGGCATAATTGCTAAACAGTCATAATAAAAAACAATTAGCAGATACATTAACATTCTAATTTAGCTCAGCATTTGGGAAGTGCTGAATCACAGAGCAGTATTAGGCAAGAGGAAGGGATGGTGCAACATATGTTTCATGCAGCAAGACAAGCAACGTGAGATCTCCCTTGTTATAATACTGGTCCTGCTCCAGACAAGTGGCTCTGTTTTAGACGCATTTGCAATTTGAATATACATTAATGATCTACTCTTGCTCATGTGAAGCATGTGATGAAATGCTCTGAAGGGCTGGACTTTGTAGCAAAAACTTTTTAAGTACAAATGCATTACTATGTATAGATCACCTCTGTACCCAGAAAGATTATGGAGAAGATCCTCCTGGAAACTACATTAAAGCACATGGAAAGTAACGAGGTGATTGGTGATACCCAGCATTGCTTCACTTAGCACAAATCATTCCTGACAAATGTAGTGGCTTTCTGTGAGAGGGTTACTGCACGAGTGCATAAGGAAGAGCAAATGACACCATCTGCCTCCATCTGTGCAAAGCATTGGATACTGTCTCAAACAACATCCTTGTCTCTTAACTGGAGAGGCATGGATTTGACGGATTGACTGCTCGGTGGATCAAGAACTGGCTGGATGTTCGCACTCACAGTTGCAGTTTGCAGCTCAGTGTCCAATGAGAGACCAATGACAAGTGAAATTCCTCAGGTGTCGGTATGAGACACTGGGACCAGTGCTGTTCAACATATTTGTCAATGACATGGTGTCATGGTTTAAGCCCAGCCAGTAACTTTATAGCTGAACCCATGACACATGGACTGTGGGACTGACTGCAGCCTTCACAAGTTTGACAACACCAAGCTGCGTGGTGCAGTCAGCATGCTGGAGGGAAGCGATGTCGAGGGAGGGACACTGAAGGAACTTGACAGGCTTCAGAGGTGGGCTTATGCAAACCTTCATGAGGCACAGACACAAGGTTCTGCACGTTAGAAGATAGGTAGGAGATACCCAAGCACATATCAGGCTGGGAGGAGAATAGATTGAGAGCAGCCCTACAGAGAAGGACTTGGGGGTGCTGGTTGACAAGAAGCTCATCATGACCTGGCAATCTGTGCTTGCAGCCCAGAAACCCAATTGTATCCAGTGTTGCATCAAAAAAAGCACAGCCAGCAGGTCAAGGGAGGTGATTCTCCCCTCTCCTCCACTCTAGTGAGACCCCACTTGGAGTACTGTGTCAAGCTCTGGGAACCCAAACATCAGAAGGACATGGACCTGTTGGAGTGAGTCCGGAGGAGGGCCACAAAGATGACTGGGGGCTAGAACACTCTTCCTAGGAGGACAGGCTGAGAGAATTGGGCTTGTTCAACCTGGAGAAGAGTTTAATTAATGCAAGAAATTTTGGCAGTCTGTTTGGACATTTACTCATTCTCCTAGTGATATCACCAGCCTATAATAAGGTTCTGGATTAAAAAATAAAAATACATAAACCCAGGAACACCCAGTCTTTCAATAATTTGTTTTGAATAATTTTTAAATTAAATCAAAAATTGCAAGAATCACCTACAAGCTGGTCTTGTCAAATACTGTGTTGAGGCTAGCGAGAAGACCCTAAAATTCACTGTGGAAAGATATTATAAAAAATGGCAGTTTTTCTAGAGCAGAATGACAAGTTTGTAAACTGAACAAGACTTTACAATGAAATAACACTTTATCTCTCTCTTATGATGAAAATAAAAGCTGACATATGCAAATATCAATCTCTTTGCAGCCAAGAAGTCACACAGAAGTACAATAACACTGTGCCAATGAAACAAGATATTTAGATGCACTAATTAATGTATCAGAGTCGCATCTTGACTACTCATTATGCTCTACAGATCTAAATTTATTTACATTTTTGAAAAGGTTGATTCACATTAAAAAGATTCTAACAGTACTAGAAATATTTTTGGTCATCAAATAATTATGCTTCAAGAGTGAATCCAAAACATTTCAATTACTCTTCGTCAAGTGTACTAGAAATTACTTGTTTCACATATAAATAAATAATCTGGTCACTGGAAGAGAAAAAAAGACGTATATGTTTGATCTCTTGACATGACAACCTGTGAAAAAAAGTTATAAAATATTATCATTGTATAAAAGAACTGAATATAATGGGGTTCTTTTGAATCTGAAAGTTACAATTAACAGATTAAAAGAAAGATTTTACAGCACAAAAGCTTCAATCCACAAATATATTCACAGACATAATTAACGGAATTAAATTTTCTGCCCTAGTTTTGCTATGTGTGCTCTAAAACATCAGTTATGCCCATTCTGAGGAGAATTTTGAGCTGCCAAAAATTTTCTTATCCAGATCAAAACAGAATAATGAATTTGCAAATAATTTTATTGCTCAGACTACATATACAGCAGGAGGTCTTTTTTCACTTGCAGAGACGTTTATTAGGAGACTTCTCATGTGTTGCTCTTCTTAGGAGCACATAAGCTTTAGCCAGTGTCTTTCTTATTGCAAGTAATAGGGCAGCAAGTTAATAGTCGTGATCAAACTTCCTATCAAACAATGTGCTTGCATACACCAAAGCATCTGTATTAGATTATTTTTAAAAAAGTCTGACACTGTCATAAACTCACAAAACTGTTTTACATGAAAATATGCACAGAAAGTCACATAGTTACTTTAGGAATTTTGGTCTACGTAATTTTAATACATTTTATATAGAGAGTTTGTTTTGCCTTTTGAACTCTTCACCAAATTAAAGGACATAAATTGGACTAAACTGTTAATGTCCCCAATATCTCTTTTGCAGCAAAACATAAATTAAAAATATTAAGATGGAACCCTAATAATGAGATACAAGAGAGTTACTTTTGGGTATATGAAAGTATATGCTTAGAAGCATATACTGACTTATAATTAAGACCACAGAGATGAAAGAAGATACAGATTTGAGTAGAAAATATATCTGAAACCAAAATACCGTAATAGAAATACGTATTTTAACTCAACAATGAAATATAAAAAAAATGCTATATATTTTTCCATACAACTTCATCCAGGCTTTTAGAAGACAGGAATACTACTGTTAGAAAAATGAGCTGATACTCCATATGCTCTATCATAGGCTTTAAGTAACTGCTTCAGTAAAAATAACATAATGCCAAGCCATTATAAACAGAAATAAATCTGTATTAAACTTATTGTAATGAAGAACTAATAGATTACTGACACCCAGAAAAGATGGAAAATAAGAAAGAAATAAACAAGGCAGGACAAGAAATTAAAATTTTGAAGTTCAACATCATAGCTACTTTTAAGGAGTTTGTTCGAACACTTTTTTCCCTTAATTTATCTATGAATTGACCACAATAGTATTAAACAGTATATAAATAGTATTAAATATTTCAATAGTATCAAACAGGAAAATATAGATGTGTTGACACCAGTTGACATAAGCCATAAGGCCATCCTGAACAGTTATACAGGGACAAGCAGTTATCCAAAACCTCCCAGGTGAGTCTGGGCCCAGAAACACCTTACAGATGGTATTGTGTTTCTTCAAGATGATTAAAAAATATTCCAAAGTATTGTTACATTAGTTCAGCAAGCCACAGACAGCTGCTAATATTTCATTTAAAACTGAAGTTCTCTCCAGTATTTCTCACTATGACAATATTTAAGCTTTGAACATTTGTAAGGAAAGCTTAGCCATCTCTCTTGCTCTAAAAAATCAGACCAAAAAAAATATAATCATTACTGCAACAGAAACTATAAAAAACCTACCATTTTCACATGCTAAAGTTAATTCTTTTAGCTTTTTTTTAATATAAACTCTAGCATCTTCGTACATTGGGAAATCATCCTCCCACCAGATTGTAGCTGTGAACACTCTGTCAAAATACAGGATCTCTGTAGTTCACCAACAGATTTACGACACTCCTTTCTCCAGAAGCAGGGGATTTCTTACCAGTAGTCTTATACATGCTATAACCAAAATAGCTGCTATGTCCCACTTACATTTGTTATTCCTTAGTGATCACAAGGGCTGAGAATACATTGTCCTCCCTTAAATCCACCATTGCTTTCTTCCATTCTTAGAGAGTGACTCAGCAATTTAAAAAAAAACATCTAATTGAAAAAAGTTTTTTTCTCACTTTATTTTGTCCTGTTTTGGTTTCCTAGGGGAGTCTGACTAACTCTCCTTTGCACCTACCTCTGTTTTCTGCAGCTGAATGTAAGATTTATTCCAACTTAATGAAGCAATTTAAGGATCAGCAGATGCATAGCTTTCAGTCAGTCTGGGAGCTTATTAGTCCAGCTTTTCTTGAAGCCGTGAAGTGCCTGTGCTCTCTCATAATAGCATTTGGTTTTACATTTACTTCTAGATCAGTACAACAATTTAAATAGATATGTTTTCACATAGCTAAGAAATTTCACATTTGGGAAACTCAGGGGAGAAACTGACAAATATTTAACTTTTTAGTGTAATTAAACATTTACATTTTAGCCTGATTAAAATACTACTACAAGGCTGAGGTGAAAGGATCAATCTTAGTTTTAGCAGTAAGGTATAATTTAAATATATTTTTCCTATGAAAAGAATATACCGAGCATTGGAATATATTCCATTTCCCCACTTTCTATGTGGAAATTTCTACAAGTCACACAAAAGCCACACTTCAGAATCAAATACATTATACTCTGGGGCAGGGGAGGGGGAAGTTGGTCAAGGTCCTTCAGAATGCACAGGCAGTTATGCAAACCTCCTGAGATACTGTTTGCCTCATTAAAGATAAAGTTGCATCATGAAAGATGAAAATTCCTTTGATAATTGCAAACACCAGATTTTCACAGGTGTCAAATTCATTAGACCCTAGGAACAGACAAATGAGCTTTCAAAAACCAGGCCAGCTGTACTGACACCAGCATGGTGTCTTGTTTCCTTCACCTAATGGTCCACATAAAATAAGCTACTATTACCAACAAGTACCATGAAATTGAGATAAAAATGATGGCTCCAAAAAGCTGAAATTTTCCAGTGAGTGAACTTCACTCACCAATGATTCAATACAGTTCTATCAGATAGAATGCATAAGTTCACATTATGCTTGGTTTTAGTTAAGGAATTGACACCATAAAATACAGTAAGAGTAACTTAAGATTAAAAATTCTGTCACTTGTTAAGACTTGTCTGAACTGAAGCTATCCAAGCCAAAAATGTACAAATCTTTTCTTGCATTTTCATTTTAATTTATGTTTTATGGTAGAAACCAATTGTAAAATACTATCCCTTCATTAATTCTGATATTTAAATAATGACCTGTATCATCCCGTATGAAGACCGGCTGAGAAAGTTGGGGCTGTTCAGCCTAGAGAAGAGAAGGCTGCATGGAGACCTCCTAGCAGCCTTCCAATATCTGAAGTGAACCTATAAGAATGCTGGGGAGGAACTCTTCATTACGGACTGTAGTGACAGGACAAGGGGTAACGGGTTAAAACTTAATGACTTGCTCCAGGTAATGACATGTTTGCACCAAAGACCAAACTTTGACTGCAAAATATTTCTCTCTAGTCATAACTATTTTACGCTCTTAGTTTTATATAATAATCATGCCCAAGGAAATTGAAAGCAATGACCTCAGTGAAGTCAACAGATAAAATATCAATAATGATACGGGGTGCAGGATTTTATCTAAAAAGCAAATGATTTTTAAAAATCTTTAAAAAATAAATACATTACCATTTATTTTTCACCTCACATAACAGTAATGGAAAGTAAAAACTTGATGTGAAAATGAAATTACCATTTGTCCTTTGCAGACCGCACAATAAGCTATGCGTAAGGCTTAAACACAGCTCACAGGAAACAGAGATGTCGCTTTTTCCAGTAACACTTCATTCAGAAATGTAGGAAATTCAGTAATTTATTTTGAAATGACAGAGATGATGAAGAGTCCATAGTAAAGAGCAATTTTATGCGACATCCAGAAGGATTATTTTCAAAAGAAATAAATCCAAGATGTTGTTTTGTCTCAGTGGTTTAGAACTTTCTGAAGTTCCATTTTTCACCAGTGTCAGGTTATAAACTCACCCTACAATGCTATTTATTTGTAAATATACTACCACTTTATAACATATTTTATTGATTCACAAGTTTTTCCTTTAAAAACAGCTGTCTAGCATCTTACTGAGCACTGCCATTTCTGCAATAAATCTGAAGCTAACCATATACCTGGGGGGGGGGGTGGTGTTATCAAGAAGGGTTGAAATGACTGTAAAATTCTCATTTCGTTAATTAGTTATTTATTATACACTTGTCAATCAATGCATTACCTGCTTTTTTAGCCTGGTAACTGGTATTTTTTTTTTTTTGTTGATGGCTTTTCAGAGTAAAATGTTTAGCATTGGGTAAAAAATGTGAAGAGGTAATAAAATAGTTATCCATGGGCACAGTACAATGATAATCAGAGTTTTCCATATTATTTCCAATTTATACATAATGGTCCACTGTCCAGGGTTTTCAGAATTTAATGAAATAGGCTTTGACTTTGAGAAAGGGCTTAAAATTAGAAAATAACTGCTAACTAAGGGATAGTCTACTGGGGTGGAGCTGTTATATATATATAAAAACAAACAAACAAAAAAAAAAACCAAACAATGATATATGAAAATTCAGTTCTCTGGCCTTCCTCTGACTATTTGTGTGACTTTGAGCAACCCATTTATGACCACATCTTAAGTCTAACTTACAGGGTCTCCATGCAGCCTTCTCTTCTCCAGGCTGAACAGCCCCAATTTTAGCCTGTGTTCATATGGGTACTCACTTCCTGCCTACCCTCCCATACTTAATACCTGCATTTTTGTACTTTCCAAGAAGCAACATTTTAACAGTCCTCTTAACAGAACTAAGCATTTCAGTCTTTCTTTCTCTCACACTTAAATGTGTGAGTTCGGAATACATCTAACATATCACAAAGACTGAATTTCTCACAAAATAAGAAACACACTAGATGGTGATTATTTTCTTTAGAGATGCAGCTTAGTAGTTAGAACAGTCTCAAAAAAACCCACACACCTTGTCCAGCGTAGCTAATTCAAGTTAACTTCTTCATTTTTCTGCATAATGCCCGGGTCCTAAAACTATAAGTACATTGGTGTGGTTAGTTCTCTCCCCTTCTCTTCTGTTGTAATTAAGTATTTGGAGGGAGAATTGAAGCTATTTGGGTCAGATTCAACAGTGTAAAAATCCGTAAGCATGGCTGTGTAGCATGACAGACAGTGAATTACATGAATTTCAAATACTGGGGTGAGCACTAGAGTTTTAAGATGTAATGTGAGGAATTCACAGATACAATAAGCAGTACTTGAGGTCTTAAAACTGCCAGCTTGGTACATTTCCTGTATTATTCCCTGATGTCTCTAGCCTGCTCTTGAGCTATTCTTCTAGGCATCCTTCTAGTACTTCACTAACTGATCTTCCAAGTCAGTTTTGGGAGAATGACTGTTACCTCAAGCAATTTCTGGAATAAAAAAGTGTAATTGTCTTCCAGGAAAGAAAGACTCCAAGTTGTCATCTCCAAGTGGATCCAACTGCCTCTCTTGCATGGAATAGAAGGCTGGATTACTGAACACAGTGCTGGGGCAGGACAGAAAACCAGCAAAGGTTGGGTACTTCTCTAAGACAGAGGGATTTTCAAGGGTAAAGAATAAGCCCCAGCAGCAAGGTCAATACAAGCAGTTTTTAGGGACAAGACTGGAACAGACAAGCTTATTGAAGGTTTCTACGCTGTATTTAATGGCTGGATAAACTGAACTAAACTGAACAACAGAGCAAGAGTAAGCATAACACTACCATCTCAGAATCCTGCTCAGAGTGAGAGACCACTTCTGTGGCCACTGACATCACCTGTTCTTTTTAATTCCATGCCATTGGCCAATGGCAACCTCATAAACTTCAACTACGCCAAGTGCAAGGTCCTACACTTGGGTCAGAGCAATCCCAGGCACAGCTACAGGTTGGGCAGAGAAGAGATTCAGAGCAGCCCTGCAGAGAAGGACTTGGGGGTGTTGGTTCATGAGAAAAAGAACATGAGTCGGCTTCAGTGTGCGCTCCCAGCCCAGAAACCAACCGTATCCTGAGCTGCATCAGAAGGAGCATGACCAGCAGGTCTAAGAAAGTGATACTGCCCCTCTACTCTGCTCTCATGAGACCTCACTTGGAGTATTGTGTGCAGTTCTGGTGTCCTCAACACAAAAAGGACATGGAACTGTTGGAACAAGTCCAGAGAAGGGCCATGAGTATGATCAGGGGACTGAAGCACCTCCCGTGTGAAGGCAGGCTGAGAAAGTTGGGGATGTTCAGCCTGGAGAATAGAAGGCTGCGTGGAGACCTCATAGCAGCCTTCCAGTATCTGAAGGAGGCCTACAAGAATGCTGGGGAGGGACCCTTCATTAGGGACTGTAGCTGTAGGACAAGGGGTAATGGGTTCAAACATAAACAGAGGAAGTTTAGGATAGCTATAAGGAGGAAGTTCTTTACGGTGAGGGCGGTGAGTCACTCACAGGTACTCACAAGGTGAGGTACAGGTTGCCCAAGGAAGTTGTGAATGCTCCATCCCTGGTGGTGTTCTAGGCTGCGCTGCACAGTCTTGGGTAACATGTTTCAGTGTGTGGTGTCCCTGCCCATGGCAGGGGGGTTAGAACATGATGATCTTAAGGTCCTTTCCGACTTTAACTATTCTATGATCCTAACTGCCCACTCATCATTGATGATTTGGGATTTTTGTATTATTATTGTGTTGTTCAGAGAATCTGTTGGCTCACTGGAGGATACAAAAGCACATATTTTAATTACATAAGAGTCATACTGGTCACAATTTGTTCTTTATCCAAGAAAGTGAACACAACTATGATTTACAGATGGTGCAACAGCTTTTCTCCTCAGTGTGGTGTTTGGTTGCGTTTTGTTGTTTGGTTTTTTTTTTTTTCTGGGGGATTTATTTATTTATGTATTTATTCTTTTCTAGTATTTATTTCAGTGTTCCTGAATGTTGATAAGAAAAAGGTTTTTTCCAGGTCTTACAAGTATACTACATTTTTAACAGCTCTGATGAACAAGATTAGAAGGGAAAACTGCCAATGACTGAGATTATTGAAATAATAAAAGATTAGGAGTTGTTTTTCTTTTCACATACCTGGTGAGGGAAATAATTTTCTGATACTGACAGAAAAAATAAGAGAAGTTCTGTAGTTGGCATATAGGAGGTTTAGTAGATATGATCACTGTGATACACAGGTAATGTGAGGGCAAACATGCTTACTGTGACAGTAGAACTGAAGTGTAGTCTGTATCTTAAATAGCATGATCGTTAACATTTCAGACTTTCTACTGTTTATATTTATGGATGAAACTGAGTGAAGCCAATACAAGATCTGTCATTTGCTCCACCTGCCTCAAAAAAATAAAAAAAAATTAAAAAAAATCGTATTATAATCATAAAAGTGGTCACTAAGAGACTGAATCTGTTAACAAGCGTTTATGTCCTGGCTCAAGGGGAAAAGGGATGGGGCATTGCAAAGACATAAAATAAAACAAAGCTGTTAATTTTAAAGACTTAATTTATGTGCCTAATACTTCGGCAAAATAGATTTAGTGGCATTTTTTTCAATAAAAGAAACATTTTATTGCGTTATAAGATAAATAATTACATGTTTGTGTGTAAATTGAGTTTTTAGGGCTAAATCTATGGCACATGTAGTGTTTGTGATTGAAGTGCATTGCTAACATTCTAAAAATTACATTTAACTGGCTAGAATAAACATCAAATGTCTAGCTACAATGGTTGTAAGAGATGCACAACTCTCCCCAAAAAAATAAAGCAAGTATATTTCAGCTAAACCTTGCATTATTGCAGTTAAAGTTCTGTAAGTTAAATCTATTAGCAGTCTGTATGTGGATATCACAAGCTGGATGAGAATTACAATTCCAAAGAACTACCAATTTAATATTTAATACATAACCATAGTAGATGGCTTCTCCAGTGGTCATTTTTAATTATAAAGCCACAAAGGGCTTTGTGTTTAAAGTAGTACTTATAAGACTGAATCCAAAGCAGATCATGGTCATTTGCTTCTGTGAGAACCTAAAATTCAGTTAGCAATTATTTTTTTTTCTATTTCTTTGTGCAAAGTACATCTCTTCAGAAGAGAGACTATTCCTTCTGCTGATCTGCCCACACCTACTAAAAGAGAGCACTGATACCCACTTCCTTCTGAGGGTCCTATTCCAGAAGGGATTTCAGAATTGTGAATCCTTAGTACAATGAAGCATTTTCTGACAGCTTAGTAAAAAATGTCTAATTCCAGAGACAGGATTTATGACTTTTTCATTTTTTACATTTTTTACAGATTTTTTTTACAGAATTTTTATTCCTGTATGAAATGTTCAGGCTCCTACTCAGTGAAAATGATCGTGACATTTGAGTGTAAGCATCAGCAAATGATACTCCCTTTTACTCAGCAACATTTTTTCTCTTAAACATATGGGTTTTTCAAGATTTTGTTGAAAAAAGTAAGTGTATTTGAGTGTATTCCTCACTTGAAAGTGTCCAGTAGCTATTAAAGATAACCTAAACTGATATGTAAATAGCATGAATCTGCAGACTGGCTGTTATATGACACTATTTCAAAAGATAGAATTCTGCTTTACAAACCAAAGTGTAAGAATTAGTATAGCAGCAGTACATCATTTGTCCTGATTTTTTTTTTTTATACAGAGTAGCTCAGAGCATACTTGAAATGAAACTACAATGTCTTGTGCCCTAAATTGTCTTTGTAACTGCTATAATTAGGGACAGTATTAAAAAAGAGAAAACCACCATATCTTAGATAAGTGAACAATCTCAGAGCAGAACATTTCTCCAAACAAAAATACAGGCTCCAACATTTTTGCTAGTCCTGTAAAAGCTCAGTTTCAAGTTACAGAGAAAATAATTTAAAAAGTCATAATAAATATTGTTTTTTTTTGTTCTTGTTTTGTTTTTGTATACAATTATGTTCAGCGGTATGCAATATCTCAGGCTCTATATATCTTTAAAATACACAGCATGAGCATTTAAAACCTTACTTCAGCATTGCTCTTTTCTCCTTTTCATTGAGATTATCAGGGTGGATGTCAGCTGCAACACATTCCTTTCTACAATACTCACTATAACAATAATAATAAAAAACCCCAAAGTAATTTGTCATGATTTTCTATGGCATCTATGTGTCAGATACACACTTCTCTTGAATATGTAACCTCAATCATTCTGGTGGGCCTGCTTATTCAGGTGGAATGCCAAACTTAGAATTCGTAATTCCTTTCCCTCTTTCTTACATAGTCAGTGACTTATTCATGTCAACCTGTTAATTCTTGAGGGAAAGGGGCAAAGAGGTTATATTGGCTCCTCAAATATATTCTGATTCTCACAGTGTAAGTAAACCGAGAAGACCTTTGAATAAGCAATGTTTTTGGCCCCAGTACAAAAGAATAAAAAAAAAAAGGCATCCTTTTTGAGGTTTTGCCCATTAATTGCCTTTTAAACTCACTGTGTTTTCCTTACAGCTGCTTACACAGTTGACAGTATCACTACATAAAACTGATATTTTATTGATTAAAGTAGGTTTCCCAAATTAATTCAGAGATAGAGCTGTTAGAACCCATGAGTGAAGGTGTACTGTTCAGATAATCTCCTCTGTTGCACAGCTGTTTCTTGGCTTTTTATTTTTTTATTCACAGATAAAATGCATTATTTTATGGATTAATCCATGTATTCTGTTTTTACATGTCATATGATGGAATTCCTAATTCAACCAGGATTTCACTTAACTTTTGATAAATTTTGAATAGTCCTTGAGAATCTAACTGCATTAGTCCGATTCTCTAAAGTCTTCAAGCTTAATGGAAGAATCCCCTTTGTCTCTTTAAACCAGTCCAAGATACATTTTATCAGTGTCCCATTTCTAGCTAATAGCAGAGCAGTTCAGCTTTACATCTGTGTAAAATGGAGCTCATGGTAATTAATTGACAGAAACGATCAAATACTGTGCATGAGACTTTTGAAGCTAGCCCAGCATGAAAATGTACTCAAAAGTTATTATACTTTTCCCGAGATAACTTGAAACAGATATTCTGTAATCCTGTTTTCACTCCCAGAGTTTCTTTAAAGTGAGAATTTCATTTTGAGATCAGTTTAGAGATGAATACTTGCTACTCTTTCTGAGGCTGACAAGTCTCATTTCACCCATGACAACCTCCAGCTGTTAAATAGAAATATGAATTGAATGTGGACTACTGATGTGAAAAGCCAATTGCATGGCTTTGATGAAAGAAACAAGTAAGATCTAGTTAGGTTGTGATTGTAGCAATCATGTTTTATTACTGTGTTAGAATTTGCAGGACAGTGGCCCCCATACTAATAAACAAAACTACCTGAGATACGGCTGTGGTATTTGACATTTGCGTATACAAAAATGTCAGGCAGGCAAAATAATCACTGCACTAATTGAGCAAAGCCATATGAAGCAACACACTGCAACATTCCATATCACTATGACAATGTATTTCATCTCTTTTAAACTGAATGTAGCTGAATTCAGACTAGATGCAAGTATGAGATTTTTTATTATGAGTGGTGAAACACTGGGGCAGATTGACCAGAGAGAAGGGAGATGCTCCATCCCTGGAAACATTCAAGGTCAGGTTGCACATGGCTCTGAGCAACCTGATCCAGTTGAAGATCTCCCTGCTTATTTCAGGGGGCTTGGACTAGATCAAATTGTCCTGTGACCGGCAGTAGCAGTCATTTTTTCTCCTTCTTAGTAGCTGATGCAGTGCTGTGGTTTTGACTTTCAGCCTGGGAACAGCACTGATAACACCGAGGTTTTTAGTTGCTGCTCAGTAATGTTTACTCTGACCAAGGACTTTCTGAGTCTCATGCTCTGCCAGGGAGAATACGAAGCTGAGAGGAAGCAGAGACAGGACACCTGACCCAAACGAACCAAAGAGGTATTCCATACCACAGCATGTCATGCCCACTATATAAACTGGTGGCAGTTACCTGGAAGGGCTAGATCACTGCTCGGGTCGGGGTGGGTATTGGTCAGCAGGTGGTGACCGGTTGTATTCTCTTCCCTTGTTATTTCCTTTATCATTATTATTATTGGTGGTAGCAGCAGTGGTTTGTGTTATACCTTAGTTACTGCACTGTTCTTATCTCAGCCCATGGGAGTTACATTCTTCCAATTCTCCTCCCCATGCCTCCAGGAGCCAGGGGAGGAATGGGGGGGGGAGTAAGCAAGCAGCTGCATGTTTCTGAGTTACCGGCTGGGCTTAAACCATGACACCTTCCAATCCAAACTGTTCTATCATTTTATGATTCTATACTTACCAGATCCAAAAGCAGCTTCAAGAACTAGAGGCAGGTTTTACGTCCTGCATGTCTTTATTCACACTGTACAAAAGATAAATTGTATTCTGCTGGAAATATTTATAACTGTCTTTGGAATATAAGGACCCACTGTAACTGGGATTTATGTCTTTTTCTATAATGCCCCAGAGCTTAGAAGGTGGAAGGCAGGGCAAATGGCCAGGGACCAACCAACACTGCCAGCACTATTTCTGGCTGGTACCACCACACCAGTAGCAGCAGCCACCAGCAGCCACTTGGCTAATGCTTCTGAAATTATTCAGATGGCTTACTGGGAAGAAAACAGATTTAGCAGATCACCCCATGATTCCTCTGTATGGTCTTTATGGGCAATTAGGGTTTGTCCTTTGTTACAGATGCCATGGGCTCTGATGCCTAGAAACCCTGGTGCGGTAGATGAACAGCAGAGGAGCAGCTACAGAAATGCAGAACAGCAGCAGATCACATCATCTCCAGCCTGCCTTTGGATTATATCCAGAGGTCTACAAGGGTCACTGGGAAGTACATGTCCTCCACCTCTCTCTCACATCAAAACAGCTAGGTCCTGTATTTCACCTCAAAAATGCACAGGACTGCCCACATTTTTCCATTCAACATGAAATGCAAAATCTTATCCTCGTTGCACTTGTCCTTTTAAGGATATACCAGTCAAAGGCAAAACTGTTCAGTATACAACAAAAAAAAGTAAGTTTTTGCCACATACAATCGTACACATAGCAGTTAGGGTAAAACAAAAAATGAAACACTGCATTAATAAAGGAACTAAAAACATCATGATTGTCTGTTCTGGGGGAGGTAAGAATAATACTGGGTTCTTGTGCCCAGGTGCTGGCCATGGGGGCTGAAGGGGCCTCTGTGAGGAGAGGCCAGGGCAGCCTCGTGCCTGACACAGCCAGTTCCAGATGGATCCAGCCCATCCACTGCAGGGCTTGGCTGAGGCAACCCTGCAGGCCGGAGTGGGGAAGGGTGCCCTGGGGAAGTCTATTTAAGAAAAGGTTTATATGAGAAGTGACAAGAGAACTGGAACAGCATTATTCCAGGATTCTGCTTCTGCTTGGACAGATGATCAGCTGAACTTGCACAAATCCCTTTGGCCTAGACATAACTGTAAGTATTTAAATGAGAGACTTACTAAGGAGTGCCACTGACCTCGTGAAATCTCTCTAGAGGTAACTATTTCTCCCTCTCTATAAACAGACTTTGAGTAATATTATTCCTAACTTAACAAATACATACCTAAAATGAGCTATGGTCAAACCAAAGTCCCTTTTCAATGTTTAGAGAGAAGAAAAATGACCACTTAGACACTCTAGCTAGACAGGGCTTTGGCTTCTGTATAAATTTATGCACGTTCTCATTATGAGTATTGAGTACTTAAAGGAACCATTCCCTCCTTGTATCAGCATGCACTAATCCCTTTAGATATTCATTCCTCTCTAGTTTTTAACATACAACGTAACAAACATTGGTTAGAGGGAGCCATTAATTATCAAGATCAAATTCACACCCAAAGCCATTGAAAAATTCTTGCTGTTAGTAACCATGTTTCTTACAGTGCCTTGTCCTGACAGTTAGGCCAACATCAGTGTATTCTTATCATACAAACATGTACCTACACTGGTAATTCACATGTAAATTACTCTCTTTTTCAAACACAGACATCAGAAATAGAATCTTACAATTAATTTTTGGTGGTGTTATTTTAAGTGATTTGAATATTTCAGAGTTTTATGAATGCAAAACCACAGCTGCAAACACATAATTGAATACCTTGCACATTATTATCTTCTGGAATCTTAAAAACAAAATATTAATAACCATTTGATATTTTCTAAAATAAAGATGTGTCAATATTATTTATCCAAAATCACAGTAAGGGAAACAAAAGGAGTTCCAGCTGATTATCATCCACACTGAGCCCTGTCATAATGTTATTAGCTTTGGGTGGTACTATCCACAGCTTTCAAGGTACCACGTGAGAGCTCCCTCTGCAACTGTACAGACTTGGCCTCTTCAACCCATGAACACTGAAATATCACATTCATAGAAGCAGGAAATGGAAACAGAAAGGGAAAAAAAAAAAGTATTTGGTTGTTGATTTCTGAAAACTGTTTAAAAGCTGTTTTCTACGTCTCCTTTCCTCCTCCTAGGTAGGCAAGGAAGGAGTGTTTCAGGGTGCACAGAACATTTCTGTTCAGATGGTACCACTGAAGTTGCATACAAAGCCTAAAACCCAAATGTCCTATGCAGTGCATAAATATGGCATGGCTCTTGTTTCTTCTGGCTGCCACAGCTACCAACTCTATAATTTATGCTCAAAAATTAGTTTCTAGGCCCCACCATTGAAAAGTCTGAAGCTGTTTTTCAGTCTAGTTTTCTCTGAACCTATTGAGTGTATTCGCTGATGAAGTTACAAGCCGAATTTTAACAGAACTCAAAACTTACGGGCAACAGTAGTGATCCAGTTCTCATCTACTTATAAAAGTATTTTCCCCAAGTCTTAAGAAAAGTTCTGCCACTCTCACTGTACTGCAACGATTACCAGAAACAAACCCAGTTATTTTTTTTTGCAAGCTACACTCAAAAGTCTTTTATTTCCAAATAAACATACATCTGCTTTCATGATTTTAGCAGGATTTCACTGTGAAAACATTAACTTCTAATGATCGTAAAAAAAAACCCCTAAAGATAGATCAAGTAGACATATTTCTTAAGCACATGAAACAAGAGAAAAAAAATATTTAGGAAAAGAGAATATATTAATTCTATAGGTTTTTTATCACAAAAATATACTTTTGACATGACAACAGGAAAAAAATCCCAAATATTAAATATTTTAGGCATCAAGTACTTGTACAATATAATAGAACAAAATAAAACTCTATAACAAACTACGAATCCAATTGAAAAATACAGAAACAAAAACAAAACAAACTACAATGCTTTATCCATTTTTATTGAAAAAGTTCCATAAATACTTAGTGAGTATTTAAAATAAAATATATATATCCCTGCAGGAAGCAAAATAAATCACACTTTTGTTGAAGTGGTAATAGAGATAAAATACTGTAAAAAGGTTTCAAGAAAATGCTGACGTGTTTGTATGCCTTTCCCTTCTTACTTGATCAAAAAGAAAACACCTATTTCATGTCTGAAAACTAAATTAACCAGAGTCACAATGGATTTTTGTTTGGTTTTATTTGCATGCCTTAATATTCAAGGATATTCAGTTTCAATTATTTTATAACCCACTTTCATATTCCAGCAATCTAAATTTTCTCCTGCTGCTCGAGACATTATATAAAGAGACATGCATTTGACAGTCCTTTCCTCTTACTTCTGTGCTGGCTTTGGTTGGAATAGAGTTAATTTTCTTCACAATAGCTAGTATGAGGCTATATTTCAGATGTGTGATTACACAAGTTTTGATAAAACAAGGATGTTTTAGTTACTGCTAACACAAGGCCTTCTGCACCTCATACCCCATGCTGCCAGTGAGCAGTCTAGGGATACACAGGAGCTGGAAGGAGATAGAGCCAAGACAGCTGACCGCAACTGACCCAATGGATATTCCAGGCCATTTGATGCCACGCTTAGCACAGAAAGCTCAGGGAATAAAGAAGAAGGGGGATACATTCATTGGTGTTTGTCTTCCCAAGTAACCATTACACATGATGGAGCCCAGGTCTGGAGTTGACCGAACACCTGCCTGCCAATGGGAAGTAGTGAATGAATTTCTTCTTCAGCTTTGTTTCCATATGAACATTTTGCTTTACCTATTACAACCGCAGAATCATAGAATAGCTAGGGTTGGAAAGGACCTTAAGATCATCTAGTTCCAACCACCCTGCCATGGGCAGGGACACCTCGCTCTAAACCATGTCACCCAAGGCTCGGTCCAGCCTGGCCACGAACACTGCCAGGGAGGGAGCATTCACAACTTCCCTGGGCACCCTATTCCAGTTCCTCACCAACCTTACAGTAAAATACTTCTTCCTTATATCCAATCTAAACTTACCCTGTTTAAGTTTTAACCTGTTACCTTTTGCCCTGTCACTACAGTCCCTAATAAAGAGTCCCTCCCCAGCATCCCTATAGGCCCCCTTCAGACACTGGAAGGCTGCTATGAGGTCTCCACGCAGCCTTCTCTTCTCCAGGCTGAACAGCCCCATAATTCATATGGGAGGTGCTCCAGTCCCCTGATCATTCTCGTGGCCCTTCTCTGGACTTGTTCCAAGAGTTCCATGTCCTTTTTACGTTGAGGACACCAGAACTGCACACAGTACTCCAAGAGAGGTCTCATAAGAGCAGAGTAGAGGGGCAGGATCACCTCCTTCGACCTGCTGGTCACACTCCTTTTGATGCAGTCCAGGATATGGTTGGCTTTCTGGGCTGCGAGTGCACACTGCAGCCGACTCATGTTCATTTTCTCATCGACCAGCACCCCCAGGTCCTTCTCTGCAGGGCTGCTCTGAATCTCTTCTCTGCCCAACCTGTAGCTGTGCCTGGTATTGCTCCGACCCAGGTGTAGGACTTTGCACTTGTCATGGTTAAACTTCATGAGGTTGGCATCAGACCACCTCACAAGCGTGTCAAGGTCCCTCTGGATGGCATTCCTTCCCTCCAGCGTATCAACTGAATCACACAGCTTGGTGTCAACAACAAACTTGCTGAGGGTGCACTCAATCCCACTGTCCATGTCACCAACAAAGATGTTGAACAAGACTGGTCTCCACCACCAATCCCTGAGGGACACCACTTGTTACTGGTCTCCAGCCGGACACTGAGCCATTGAACACAACTCTGTGTGCAGCCATCCATCCAGTTCTTTATCCACTGAATGGTCCACCTATCAAATTCATGTCTCTCCAATTTAGAGACAAGGATGTCATGTGGGACATTGCCAAATGCTTTGCAGAAGTCATCAGCTGCTCTACTCCTGCCCATCAATTCCGTAGCCCCAGCATAGAAGGCTACCAAATTGATCAGGCAGGATTTCCCCTTATTGAAGCCATGCTGGCTGTCACCAAGCATCTTCTTGTTTTTCATGTGCCTTAGCATGCTTTCCAGGAGAATCTTCTCCAAGATTTTGCCAGGCACAGAGGTGAGACTGACTGGTCTGTAATTCCCTGGGTCATCCATTTTCCCCTTCCTGAAAATGGGGGTTATGTCACCCTTTTTCCAGTCATTGGGAACTTCACTTGTTCACCATGAGTTTTCAAATATGATGGAGAGTGGCTTAGCAACTTCATTTGCCAGCTCCTTTAGGAGCTGCAGATGGATTTCATCAGGTCCCATGGACTTGTGCACTTTCAGGATCTTAAGACGCTCTTGAACCAGATCCTCTCCTACAGTGGGCCTAAGGTCTTCATCCTCACAGTCCCTGCGACTGCCTTCCAAGACTTTGGTTGTGTGGTCAGAGCCTTTGCCAGTGAAGACTGAGTCAAAGAAGTCATTAAGATCCTCAGCCTTCTCCAAATCCAGGGTAGCCAGTTCTCCTGGTAGCTTCTGGAGAGGGCTACTTTGACCCTAGTCTGTCTTTTATTTGCAATGTAATTATAGAATCCCTTCTTGTTATGTTTCATATTCCTAGCCAAGTTTAATTCTAACTGAAGCCATGTTTAATTCTAAACTGCTTTTATTTGAATCCACGAGTTTTCTAATATTTACCCTTCTCATTCGCTCCCCTATCCCACCACCGAGAGGGAGTGAGCTAGTGGCTTAGTTAAAGCACACAACTTCTTGTTAAGCTTTTATGTATGCTGTACTGGCAAACAGAAAAGGTAAAAGAAGTAATAGAACACTCACTTGTCCTGCCTCAAGGAGTAGCATGGTAAGCTAGAGGCAAGAATATGCATGTGATTCAACCAATACTTTTAGAGTATCTGAACAAGATGTTACTCCTGTTAATAATTAAGGCTTCAAGCTTCTATCTAAAATGGCAAAGTATTATTAATGAAGCTCACAAAACTACACAGAAGAAAAATTGAAAAAAGCAAACAACCTAACATTTTTAGTATCTGTTGGTTCAGTTCATTTTTACTCTACCATCCTGACTCCAACAGCAACTGTGACCCCAAAAAATGTATAGCTAGAATAAATATGGTCAGTTTACAAAGCCAAGAGCTTCCTACTCAGTAGCTACGCTCTGCACCTCATCTTCAAAACTTAGGAAACCAATAAATTTTATTTACTTTCTATCAAATACATCAGTAGAAAAGTCAAAAAGTGGTGCTCTTTCTCTCAAATGATGGGGTTACAGAAAAGAGAACAGTGTGTTTCCTTGTTGATGATCTATGTGAGAAAAATAACTAAATTGATGAATAAGTCACACTTATAAAGTACAGAAATTAAGGTTTCACCTGTAATGTTTACTTCAGCATTGCACAGCTTTTGAGTCTGATATTTCACAATCCTAAAAGTATTTAATATTTAAGCCTTTTTTTCTGGTATGAGGTACTAAATGGGATATCGAAACACCTGTAGTCGATATTTTTAAACCCTCTAATAAGAAAGGAAAAATGTTTCAGTTCTTTGGCCAAATAAGTATGAGTTCCTACTGGCAAGCCAAACTGCTGCTTTTTCTGAGTGTTTAAATTTAGTAAGATGTGAAAGAGGTATTTTTAGCTCTAAATGTGCACATGGTTCAGCATCACCCCTGGCTTTAACTGCATTATACTTAATGGTAGTATTAGGCGATATGGTTTCAGCCTAGAACTGTTGAAGCCTGGGCGCATTGAGGCATCCCTGCATATAGATACTGGCCAAGCAAATTGAAAAAGACAACTAACCAACCAAACCCCCCAAACAAATGAAACTTAGCTACCACAGGAAAAGTCTTCATAATAATACAGATAGAATTATTAGATAACATAAATAATATTTATATATAATATATAAAAATATATGATTAAATTATTATACACACTTACTAGAATCTACCCATTCTCCTTTGTGTTGCATGTTAGACTTTTTCTTCTACTGCCTGTTAGTTACAAACTTTCCAGTTTCCAGTTAGTTACAAAATATTAAAAGTAGTATAACAATCATACATCACATAGTACTACAAAGCAAAATGAAAGCAAACCAATTTAGTCAATAGTTACTGGTCAGTAGACAACTGCTGCTGCAGCTAAAACAGGCAGGTCAAGACAAGCCCAGACTAAGCAAGTATGAGAACTTAACTCTGGCAGATTTTGCAAGAAATCAGCAGTGGGATAAATACTATGGACTGCAAATCGTTTGGGTAACTCATAAAAGACTGAATATAAATGTGTTAATCTTTTTTATTCAACTTTTCCCTTTACTTTTGCTCGACAAGTACTGTTAGTGTGATGTATATCTACCATTCTCTACATTCAGGTTTTATTTCTCATCATTTATGACATTTATGACAAAAGGTTTAAGACAGGTTTAGGGTTACTGTCATATAGGGAGGGGCATATAATGAACACCTCCATGGGCAGAGTAATTGAAAAAAAAAATCTATGCAATATCTGATTTGGAAAGTCATCAAGGATGATCAATCAAAAATAATGACTTTCAAAGGTCAGACTTTTTTTTGTTTGTCTGGTTGCTTAAAGCATATCTACACCTTGCAATGCTGTATTGGGTTGTTATTCAAAGCAATTCCAAAGGCAACTTACATAGCATTATGGCACAGAAAATAATCTTCAAATAATAATTCAAATCCTGAAACCAATATGACTGTGTGGGCATGGTCCTGTGTCCAGACTAATTCCAGCAAGGATGTTCAGCTCAAGCTTAATGCCCAGGACAGTGACTAATTTGCCCATCATTTCAAAGTTAGCTGGGTGCTTAGATTTCAGCTTTTATATGTTTCTGAGCTTTCCCTGTTGATAGGAGATTTCTTGAAGATGACCCAAAGTTTCTAAAATTTGAAAATCTACCGAGTGCATTTGTATGTATCCAGCCATTGCTATCTGTGGTATACTATGATCTGATGACCTTCTACATCTTAAAGGTCTCTTCCAACCTAGATGATTCTACGACTCTATGATAAAAGATATTGGTCTCAAGCTGCACCAGTTGAGGTTTAGATTGGATATTAGGAAAACTTTCTTTACAGAAAGCAATCAGACATTGAAACAGGCTTCCCAGGGAAGTGGTGGAATCAATGTCCCTGGAAGCATTCAAAAACTGTGTTTGAGGCCCTCAGTGCCATGGTTTAGTGGTGGACTTGGCAGTCCTGGAGTAATGGTTGTACTTAATGATCTTAAAGGTCCTTTCCAGTCTAGCTGAGTCTTCTATGATTCTATGCTCTCTCATGAAAAAGAATTTAGCATGAGTTTTCATCTAGTTAACCAGCGAATAAATGGCAAGTGGAATATAAGGGGAGTGTGCTGATAGGTTAGCTGCTGTTATTTGTTCTTGATTTATAATAGGCCCTTAGTTACATACAGGCCTGACTAAGCACTTGTTGGATTAAAATATCAGCCATGTTAATAATAGATTGAATATACCCAGCTATACTCTAAATCAGCTAACCCCGCATGACCTTTTGACACATTTACCTTTACAGTATTAAAATTATGTCTATTCTTCATTCTATACTGCAAATAAAGTAAGCTGAAACATGCCTGCAAAAATGTAAGTTTTAGTTCTTGGCAATGGGCAATGCACTTAAAAGGGGGCAGTCTGAATGATCCATCGTTAAGAAATCTAAACTGATTGCTATTTCAGAGCACAAATTAGTACTGTTTAGCAGAACAGTATTAAGACTATTTGTTCCATGAGTTTTGAGAAATTGAGTAGTAAAATATCTGGGTTTAGTATCTTATTCTATGCCAATTACCTAGGCAAAAGCAAAGGAGGAAGCAAAGACATTCTGTCCTGTGTTAGCTACCATCTCATTAAGGAACACAGAACCCAAATATATGTAGATACTGGCAACATCTACTTCTTAAGAAGGCAGAAAGTGGTAAAACCATGCCTCTGGTTCCCAGCTTTAAACCAGTAACCATAATGACAGTAGGTGGGAGAATACGCTGTCCCAACCCTTCATTTAAAGATGAAAGAGCCTCTGTTTAGGGATGTACTTTTCAAGAAGGCTTAAAACTGCGTCATCAAAGTCAGCAGCAAATTATACTAATAGCTCATCATTTGAGAATATTTTTTCTTCGCTATTTTGGCCTGACTGCTTTGGATTACAAAGTGTTGCTGCTGTTTCCACAGGCTCGCCTCATTATCTTTAGTTGGAAGTATCACTGACCGTGAAAAGGGAGAACAAACAATATGACCTTCACTCAAAGTTATACAAAGATCCTCAGGTTTAGAATTGTCTTCTTTTTAATTCAGCACCTCCAGAACATGTCTTTCAGAACAGCAATGTTAGTGAGTTAGTACACAGGTAGGGAAGTTATATTACCCACACTGGTCTCATTTTAATTTGGTTTCTCTTCATTAATTGCAAATATACAACAGAAACAGTTCTGCTCCACAGAAATGCACTAAACCTCCCACTGAGCACTATGATTTGATGTCATTTTGAAATCATAGCACTGCTACACATTTGTCTGTAATAAAATGCGGTATCAAAGGCAAAGGAGAAATACTATTGACTAATGCCAGGTGCAGGATCAGAAATCAGAAATAAAATGCAGGAGGATGAAAAATACCAGAGAGCTCTCTGCATTATCAGGCAATGGTAGATTATTTCCCTATTCATTCACTGGCTGTCAAAGAAATCCCCACACATACCATCTATTCATGTTAGGAGGAGGTGAAGTGATTTTCACCAAGGAATACTCCTCTTTCAGCATCACCCACACTTTACATAGATCAAAACTTTTAATGATTCCAGAAGGAGGAAAGCTATTTTTCAATTAAAATAAACTCACAATTTTCAATGACTGAATGCAGTTAAGAGAAAAACTAAGTACATGGATCTTCCCACAACCTGCCTTTCAGTAAAACAGCTTGACTGTGCTAGATTTCCAGCATTATTTTTCAATGACACAACATCCTAAAATCTGAAGTACAAGTGCTGTATTATGGCCTACAGTATTAAAACTGATGCAGAGGAAAAAAATTCCTGTATGCTTGAATGTACAATGGTTTCAGCAAAAAATATTATAATTGATAACATATACTGTATTAAATGCTTCTATGCTACAATATAGCTATATTATATATAGTATATATATACTGTTATACATAACAGATCTGATAATTACATATGTATATATACAGAGAGAGCAAAACAAAATAGAACCTTCTTTTCAGTGCTCTGTGCATTTAAAATGCTTTTATCAAGTATGACAAATGTTCTTTACTACAGTATGCACATTTCTGCATTTTTATGATTAGTAAAGGTATCTCTTAACCCTAAAATTTGACAAGAATAAAAGGTAGCACATTCCCTAAAGGAAAAAAAAAAATCCATTAAAACTCTCTCTTTTATTTGATATTTTGAAGCCTTAAAACTAATGAAGTTTAACAATGTAGTTAAAGAACACGATTTTCCTTTTGACAAACACCTAGAGAAACCTCTAAATTAACCTACTGGGGAGAAAAAGAGAAGAAAAAGTCAATTCTTTACTGTTGTTAGACAAATAATACTTTGTAGCATTGTGAGCTTTTAGTAAATTAAGATAAAGAATTATAAATTGTTTCTTCATGACTTCTGGAAACTGTGTTCAATTACTTTTCATACATTAATCAAACAGAAGACATAAAAAACACTAGAAGACTCCATTTGCCATGTACAATTATCATTCTTTGAAATTCATAAAATGCTCGTTTAAACCTGACTTTTTATCCAGCACACTCTTTTTGTTCTACTTTTCTAATATACACTGAAGAGGATCTTCCCTTAACTTTCTCATACTTTGAATTTCTCAGTATTTATTAAGGAATGGTTTCCCAAGGGATGTGAGAACATTCCTGACAGAAACAAACAAACAAACAAATTGAAAAAGCAACTCTACATAAATGACTTTGTGCATACAAGAACGCTGAAATGAAAAAGGCAGAAATACTAAATGGACAGCTGAAGTATAGCTGGGCACTATTACAGGTTCATTTATACTAAGCCAAGTATAACGCCTGGCCATTCACAAAATTTTGCTAAGGCAGGTGAGGCAACACTCCATCACCTCTAGATAACTGCAAATACACTGCTCTTGGAGGAGTTTGGTTGGCTAAGTTAGACTTGAGCCATCTGAGTCCAAGGTCAGGTCCCCTGCTGGGAAGAGCAGTTTTGAAAAAAAAGGTAGAAGTTAAGGCCTGGCCCCACTTCCATAGCAAACGCTGTTAAGCTCTGGCTGTAATCACTGCCTCTTTCTGTGCTGCATTGCGGTTGTGCAGCGCCAGTGCCTATACTCTGTCTTGGACATGCCTGTGCTGACCCTGGCTCAGCTTAGCCTCAAATCTTCCCCTGAACTGCAGATTTGCTGGGTGATGGCCGAGCTGTGACGGATCCTGACCACTGGTCTTAGCCCTGATCCTGATACAGACTCACCATCCCATATCCCAACTCCTTTTGGTGCAGTCGTTGCTTATGCCTGCCTTATTATTGTGTCCCACTCTTTTTTCACTTTCCTTGCAGAGCAGCAAGCCCTCACTGTTTTGTCACAGGCAAAAAGGAAATACTGAAAGGCTGAGAAAGACATAACGGCAGAAATGTAAAACAAAAAACAAGAAGCCACGTTTTTAGTTCCACCTTTCCACCTACTTTCATCAGGAACTAAGGAATTGTTTAGGGCTGATGCAGAGGACTATGACAAAATCAAACTGTATGATCCATAAAGGCTTGAACAGAATTCAAAAATAAAAGAGATCATAGGAATAAGTAAAACACATCCTTCTGTGTAATTATTAAGAGGCTAAAGCAGTGAGGCCAGTCAGTGTGAAACAAGATATCTCACCTTATTTAACCACAAGCAGGTAGTTCTGGCACAAGTAGACCAGGATGCCTACTGAACCTTCAGAGTCACCATCAACTGACAATCCTTTGCTTGAAGGACAATTTCTTTAGCCAAATATGAATACTGCTGAATATAAGGCATAACTAATAATATAAGGCATTAATAATCCATAGCAAGGTCATGCCACACAAAAGTGACAAAAAGAGAAAAAAAACCAACTGAATAATTAAAAAAAAACACAAACAAAAAAAAAAAGAAACCCCCAAAAAAACCCCAAAAAGAAAACAACCCATGACAATACATCACTGAAACATACAAATTGGAAGCCATACAGAAAGAATTTAAATATATATATATATATATATATCGTCTTCTACATGAATGGTTTTTAAGAAGAATAAGGTATTAACCTAGGATTAGTGTTTAAATGGACAGATATCCCTGCCCATGGCAGGGGGTTGGAACTAGATGTTCTTAAGGTTCCCTTCAATCCGAAACAGTTCTACAATTCTATGACTATTTTTATCATCAGAAACCTAGGACTACTGCTTCAAACAATATATTACCTTCATGGGTCAAAACCAGAAGCAAGAGAGAATAAGAGTAAGATACAGATAACAACTTTTGAGTGTATTTTGAAAGACATGGTTTAAGAATTTAAGAACCAATCTACCTGATTGTTTCTAAGTGCAAAAATATCTGAACGCTAAGTGGACTACAGGCATCCAAAATATAGCACAAGAAGCCCATGACTCTCAGTTAAGAAGACTTCCGTGAATTAGTATTCTGAATAGCTGTAATACGATGAATACTACCATTCAAGCTAGTAGAGCTCATATACTTCATCTTACAACCAGAACTTTCCCCTGCCCAGTTTAGATTATGCTGGAAAAGAAAGAGAATATGAGAGATTACTGAGATGGTACATTAAGGAATTATTCCACATCCACTAAGGAAACATAAAAATGAAGCATGTACACCACTCCTGAAGTCATACATACACAGAACAGGGGAGGAAGATGAAAAGTAAAATCTTGCCAGAGCCTGATAAGAAGAACAGATAAAGGAAAACAAACAAAACTCAGCTAATACTGTCCTGAGAAAGAAATTAAATCATACAACAAAAAAATACCCAGATCTTAGTACCAGTATTTTTAATCACTTTCCTGTGAGGCTTTGCTTGAGACGAGACCAAGGGAAAAATATTTATAAGCCACCAAAAAAGTAAATAATTTCAAACTTCAACAGAAAAGCATACCTCTCCTTCAAAACAGTTTGTTTGAAGTAATCCACGTGACGAAATTAAATCCACGTGACGAAATTAAATATTCTCACAACTCTAATAGAGTGCCTTTACAAGGTTACAGCTGGGAAGAAATACAAAGCAACTCATAATTAACCTCTGGATTCTTTTCATTATATGATTGTTCAGAGAGTGCAGAAAAAAAATGTAAATTTCAGTTATCTTTGTCAAGAAATGCACTCTTATCACATACACAAGGATTAAAACCAGTTTCTATTTCTCAGGTATCAAAAGATGTTTCTGCTGTGTGTAGCTGGTTGTTAAAGAGCTTAATCTGCACCCTGATAGGCAATGTTATAATCCAGAGGGCACACCAGAGTTGGTTACAGGGGTTTTATAATATGAATCATCTTTGATCAGCACAAAGAGTTAGCTTATTTTTCCCACCAGTATTTGTCACTGTCACTTGATTGTAACATTTAGAAAATTGTGTCTGAGGCTGAATTTTGACCAATCATTAAGATTTCAGGAATAATATTTAAGCAAGAATGACCCTTAATCCAGCACGTAGAAATAATGAGGGGTTCTGCATGCTCAGTCCCAAAATTTTGACTTTCGGGAAATAGATGACAATCACTGTGGATGTAATATTACTGAAATTATTCATGTTTTAATTCAAAGCTGAAATATCACATTCTGTGATAGCAACATGCAACTGTTGGGTTTTCTCAGTTTCCTATGAATTGAACCTTAACACTGTTAAGGTGAACTTTTAATGTAAGTAAAGTAAACCCAGTATCAGTTGAGTATGCTTGTTTGCCATTCATACTAGGTAGCAGAAGATAGTATTGTTCATTGCTTAAATGGGAAGACTACTCATCCAGGAAAAAAAAAAAAGTTTCTTTGCCTGACTTGATCAGGTACCTGTAACTACCTTTGTTATGTGACTGCTACTACTAGGCTAGTAACAGTTCTGAAACAGGGCTCTTTCAAAACCTTTTCAATTCCTCATAACTAGGTCAGAAAATCAGAGCGGAATGGCTCTAGCCTGATGGTTAGGAAACTGTCTGAGGACGAAAGCCACCAAAGTGTTTTATCTGGCTCCAAAATATTGTTCAATAAATATCTTTATGGCAACAAGAACAATTGATGGAAAAAAACCCAGAAGTATTACTCTGTAATATCCTATATTACAGAGGACACTTCAATGAAAGATGGGAAATTTCAGTTTGATGAAAAGTAATACAGTCAAACTGTAATACACATCCTTATGGTCATTTGGACTCTACAACCCAAAGATAGTATCATAGAGGCCTTAGCAAGTCTGATCAGCTGCATGGTTATCATTATGAAAACTAACCTTTTAATCTAAACATCATGAATAGGAGAGATATTAAGTCATTTTTGCTCTTTGAAAGTCTGTGACAGGAGTCTAGTATCAGTCTTTTTTTAGGATTAAAACATCTTTCACTCATATATCTAAAACAAGGACCCATTATAAATTAGTATTATGACTGTCATAGCATAGCACTCCCTTTGGCTTCCCCCTGTTGAACAGATCTTTGATCAAAAACTGGTGTTGTACATATGATAAATTTTGTCAACCTTTTTCTGTTGTAAGAGAAGGACCAACAGAGACTTTGCTAAGGAACTGTCAAAAATTAAGAATCTTAACCACAATACTGGGGTTTGGTCTTAACCTCTCAATTAATATTACTCTTTCGTCACCTTTCACAACAGAAGTGCACTACCTTGTGAAGAATGCAGACATATACATTTAAGAAAAGACTTACAGCTGTCAGTCTATTTTCTCTTATCATTTCTGCCTGTTTTTTTCTCTGTTGAAAACATGCTGTGGATCTTTGGTGCAATTGCTACTGTACTGAAGGACTGAGCCTGCTCTTATCTGCTCTATGACACCAAGGGTACAAACTGCAATAAGCAAGAGGCACATATCTTGTACTGGTATTGCATGTATATTGTTTCATGAAATCTCAAAAGCCCTGTTTCTTTTGGATGTGAAGTTGTTACTTTTCCTCAGCTAAGCAGTTACAGGTAATGGTGTGCACCCCTTTGTCTATGGAGAATTCTAAACAGCTGTACCACTCAAGTCTGTATATTTAAGCTTTTATGGCAGGCTTTTCTCCAGCTAAAACACTGTGAAATGGAATGTGCAAAGGCTTTTTTTTTTTTTTTTTTTTTAAGACCCCAAGTTAAAACCCTTTGATAATGAATTTCAAAATTTTTTTTCTAAACAAACTGCTTTATTAATAACAATTTGAAAAATATTGTTCAAAGTGGAGCTGATTGCATTGTTACGGATAAGCTACTGAACATTGTCCAGCCTAATCCCCTCTTTCCTGGGCTCTGTAACTGTCACGAATGTATAGATTTCTGCTTTGGGTGGAATTTTAGATTTATTTTCAAAATTACATCACTAGTGATATTGAGTTGTGTAAAGCGTGTGACACTGTCCCACACGACATCCTTGTCTCTAAATTGGAGAGACATCAATTTGATGAATGGACCACTCGGTGGATAAAGAATGGATAGCCACACACAAAGAGTTGTGGTCAATGGCTCAATGTCCGGCTGGAGACCTGTAACGAGTGGTGTCCCTCAGGGATCGGTGTTGGGGCCGGTCTTGTTTAACATCTTTGTCGCTGACATGGACAGTGGGATTGAGTGCGCCCTCAGCAAATTTGCTGATGACACCAAGCTGTGTGGTTCGGTTGCTACACTGGAGGGAAGGAATGCCATCCAGAGGGACCTTGACAAGCTTGTGAGGTGGGCTGATGCCAACCTCATGAAGTTGAACCATGCCAAGTGCAAGGTCCTACACCTGGGTCAGAGCAATCCCAGGCACAGCTACAGGCTGGGCACAGAATAGATTCAGAGCAGCCCTACAGAGAAGGACTTGGGGGTGCTGGTCGATGAGAAAATGAACATGAGCCGGCAGTGTGAGCTTGCAGCTCAGAAAGGCAACCGTATCCTGGGCTGCATCAAAAGGAGTGTGACCAGCAGGACGAACGAGGTGATCCTGACCCTTTATTCTGCTCTCGTGAGACCTCACTTGGAGTATTGTGTGCAGTTCTGGTGTCCTCAACACAAAAAGGACATGGATCTGTTGGAACATGTCCAGAGAAGGGCCACGAGAATGATCAGGGGACTGGAGCACCTCCCATATGAAGATCAGCTGAGAAAGTTGGGACTGTTCAGCCTGGAGAAGAGAAAGCTGCGTGGAGACCTCATAGCAGCCTTCCAGTATCTGAAGGGAGCCTATAGGGATGCTGGGGAGGGACACTTCATTAGGGACTGTAATGACAGGACAAGGGGTAATAGGTTAAAACTTAAGCAGGGGAAGTTTAGATTGGATATAAGGAGGAAATTCTTTCCTGTTAGGGTGGTGAGGCACTGGAACAGGTGGCCCAAGGAGGTTGTGAATGCTCCATCCCTGGCAGTGTTCAAGACCAGGTTGGACGAGGCCTTAGGTGATATGGTTTAGAGCAAGGTGTCCCTGCCCATGGCAGGGGGGTTGGAACTTGATGATCTTAAGGTCCTTTCCAACCCTAACTATTCTATGATTCTATGATTCTATTTAACCAACCATCATTTTAGAATAGTAACAGTGGAAAATCCATCATTTTTCTGATGTTAAAAAATACCGCTTCCCAGATATTTAAGTGCTTTAACTCTCTGATGTTACGCAAATTCGCCCTTAGATCCAAAAAAGGAAATGTCCTCTGAATCTCCTGTAAAAGATGTTTTGGTTTTTTTTTCTGTGTCCCTGAAGAGGCACTCATATTAGTCCACATGCTAAACCTGTGCCCTTTGTCATTTACACAGCTTTTAAATATTAATATCTATAATTATCTTTGAGTTCTCTGTGTATTATTGTTTATAGAGACTTGATGACATTCTATCAGCATTAAGGCTGATCCTGCTACTCTGCTAATTGAGGGGAACACGTTACCCACAGCAGCACTGTTTGCAACAGGGAGTAGAAGGCAGCTGGAGCTCATGAGGCATCCATGAATTCTAGCTGGGCTTTTATTAATTTAAGAGCTTTCAGCAAGACTGAATGTGCCAACAGCCTCTTGTACTGAAAGAAGAAATACAGACATTTTATCTGATTGTTGAGGGAGAGCAAGATAATGTGCACCTGCTTAACATACAGTTAAATTGTACAGTAACACACTACTACCTTAACAAACTTTTCCTTCTGTCTACACAAGAAATTAAATAGAAAAATGAAAGAGAAAATCTAAGTTTTAACACTACTGTCCCCTGAAACACAGTCTACCTATAAAATCAGCCATGCTACTAACGGAAATGGAGAACACACTACCAACAGTATGAAGAACTAGGAGTAGGTTTTGATTTTCAGCAAAATCATTATTTTAATGAAATGTAAACACATTTTGGTGAGAACGGAGTATGAAATTGCTTTAAAAGTATATGGCATTAGCAATAACAACACACCACTTGCTGAGATCTTGTTATTACCTTTTTTGCGAGAAGAAACCACTATGTTTCTCCAATATACCTATAATTATTACGAAGTTATTATTTTGCATTTGAGGGAGGCATTATTTGCATTTGAGTCATGAGGGAGAGGATTAAAATCTTTACTGTTAAACCAGATTAGACATTTTGGAAATGCTCTAAGCAACAGGGATGCAAGCAGACCAACAGGAATGGTGTATTGTATTTAACGTATATCAATCTTTAATATGTAATGCAAAATAGCTCCCATAGTACTGCAGAATTCCAATAGTATAATCCAATTCCAACTAACTGGACAGGTTTGTCTCTTCTCCTTTTGCCAACCACTTTGCCTTATGAGCTTTAGTTACCTGGTGTGTAGCAGATGGGCTCTTTTTATTAGTTGGTAGAGAACATCATTTTAAGCCTGAGGTGTTAATAAGCTTGCTGTTAGAACAAACTGTGTCACTTCCCTTTAACATCTCTTTTTCTGTAACTTTAATCCAAAAGGTCTTGTCAGCTTTATTCTGATTTATCATCCTGTTTTTATATTTTTACTACATAAATTTCTTTACCAAGAGAGACCTTCTCTCACATCTATACCCTTTGTTATTTCTAGCTAGAGGTACCCTTCAGAAAGTTTATCAGTGCTTATGCTTTACGGAGGCAGCAGGAGGCAGCAAAAACTCGAAGGAAAACACAACTCCAGGGAACTGTAGGCCTATAGGCAACTTTTGTGTCAACAAAATGGGCGTTCACTGAAACAATGTATTAACCTACCAGAGTCTGCACTAATGCAATGAAGCAATTGAAAGACGCAGCAAAGAAGCCAAAACAATGTCTACCATGCTATCTTACACTAATGCTGATAAAATCATGGAATGTGTAAAGTTGAGCAATATGTGCAATTAACCATATCATAATCAGAAGAGTATGAAGCAAGGATGTACATTAGGACACAAACTGTGCCCTTTGCTTGGCTGCTGCACAGTTTACAATCAAAACTGGAAGCAGCCAAAGTGGACAGCCCATGGGGACTGGGTGTCTTTGGAAATCCAGGGAGCTTTCTAAACTTCTGAGTGCCTTAAACTACCTTGTGCAGATTCACTCTTAGTTTACACTACTTTGCTTTACTTTTGTTAAATTCTAATGGAAACCATCCAAGAAAACACTTTATATTTTATGAATATTCTATAAAATATTTTATATTTTATACTTTATTCCTCATGTTCTCTAGATATACTTTACAAGTTCCCCCCAAAAGTGAATCCGGAGTTCTCATGCCTTTAGCTGATAAATCTGAAAGACTTACCAAGAATATTTCAGCAGTTCATCAGTGAAGCTTTTGGGATTTTTTTCACTTCTCTAAAATCTGAAATAATAATGCCTAATTACACATTTCAGGGACAGGACTTTAGATGATGGCAAAACAGGAAAAAATAACAGGCAATTATTTTAGATTGGATATAGGAAGAAATTCTTTACTGTAAGGGTGGTGAGGCACTGGAATGGATTGCCCAGAGAGGTTGTGAATGTTCCATCCCTGGTGGTGTTCAAGGCCAGGTTGGACAGAGCCGTTGGTGACATGGTTTAGTATGAGGTGTCCCTGCCCCTGGATGATCTTTGGGTCCTTTCCAACCCTAACTATTCTATGATTCTATGATTACAGGCAGGGCTCATAATTGGTTTTGAGTTGCTCAGAAATGTGATTTTTTAAATTATTTTCTCACTTGTACATACCTTTATCAAACAGGAGCTGCTAAGGCTTAAATTTTCTTTTTAAAATGTTTGCATTGGATTTATTTATTTTTGTTTAAATATTATTAAATTGAAATTATTTTTGTTTATTCATCTCATTCACTTTTGAGAAAAATCCAGTTTTCCACACTGGAAAAAATGAAGATGACCTTTTCCACTGAATATATTAGCAATACCATGCTTCAAAACTTATATTTGTTGTGAAAGTGACCTTTGTGTCAAGGAAGTGCTTTTTGATTTTCTACCATCTATTAAAAATGGCTGCAGGAGGCCTATGGGAAACAGTAATTCAAGGAGACTGACAGAAACAGACTTAACCTAGAACATGCCAAACAAATGTCAAATTTAACAACAAAAAAAAAAAGACTTTGAAGCGTGCTATCCCTGTAGTACTCTCCACTTCAAGAGACCAATGAACATCCAGTTCTGGGTGCTGAATGGAAACATGGCCTCTCCCTGTTACACTACCACATACTCTTCTGCCAGGCCTTCCTGAGAACAGAAGTCAGTTGCCTGATTCAAGTACAGGGGGAACAAGAGCTGAACTTAAAGCAAACTGTCAGAAAGTTTGAAAGTACCAGTAATGTTTGATAAGACATAAAAAAATGCTAAAAATTTTGTAAAGGAATTAGGTTAGTGAACCGTTTCTACACTTCAGTGGTTGACCCCTGCCAGCAGCTAAGCACCCACCAACCCTTCACTCATTTCACCCCTCCCCAGCAGTATAGGGGAGAGTACTGGAATAGCAAAAATGAGTAAGAAATTTGGTTAGGACTAGACCAGAAATGACTATGATTAATTTAACTGAAAAACAACAAAGAAAATAATAAAAAAAAAATTGTTCAAGCGGATTTGAACTTTCATCCACTGAAACGTGGATTTGATTTTTAATCTATTCCATAGATACAACAGAGTATTCAAGCAGGTGGTGTTGCTTCATGCTATATTTTTAATCTTAACGCAAGTGCTTATCATTTATGACGACGGAGTTTATTTTATCCTCTGCTAATTCTGTACTGCAGATGCATTTTCAGACCTCTGAAAACCAGGCCTCATAAAAGTGAGAAAGAAACACAACTTCTCAGTATAAAACTTCCCATGTAACTTCAAAACCTGAAGGAAAAGCTGACATCGCAATAAAAAGTAGCATCCTGAATAAAATACTACATTTCACATTAAATGTCCGCTTTGAGAAACCATACTGTTTTGCTCTTGTTAATTTGATAATTCACTGACTTTATAGCTCCTCTATCAGAGACACTGATCATCAGAGTTCAGTTTAAAAGAATTAAACTAGGGAAGATATGCTGCATACATTTTTCATACACCTCTTTTGCTTATGCAAGAGAACTTCTTTCATGTTAGGTGCCTGAAGCAGAAAATATTGTGACAGTGAGGTGACAGAAATCAAATAAAAGGTTGTATTAGCAGAATAATATGGACTTTGAGATATAATGTTTTCCTGTTACATTAAAACCTCAGAATTAAATATTTTTATTGCTATCATATGTAATAAAACTTATATTCATTTGCTATATGACAAAACAATTTTACCACTCTTACTTGAGTTCACAGAGCTTGTATGATAGAAGGATTTATACAAGCCAGACCACTTACAGTCCCTTCTTGTTCAAGCATGCTGACATGCTAACAGAAAACTTAGCCATGTATTTGGGGATTTTTCTGGACTGTTCTGTTACTTCTTTTTTCTTAAATGTAGTTGAGTAACCATTTTTTTGTTTTTTAAAACACAACCTGTTCTATCAGTTTCAGTGGAAGACATATTGTGTTGCATAATCTCCTCCCCCTAAATAAGCAACTTGTGTTTTTTTCCAAATGTAAACCAATGTATTTATTTCCATTTTGGTTCTTTTTTTTTTTTTTTTTGTGCGTTTTTTTTTGTTCCCATTCCAAAAATATTTCAAGCTTTTCAATGCACATTACTGGTACACTGATACATTGTCCAAGTGTTGTACTAATTTTTTCCTTCCTTTTTTTGAGTGAAGAAGGAGTAGTGTATTTAAACTGGCCTGCTGCTGATAAATTAGCTGTCACCTGACAAACTCCCCTGTTTCAAACATATCTGATGCTGGCACTCTCAGAAATGCTGCAGGAATAGATGCGCTCCAGTCTGACAAGCTAATCTGATAGTGATATGCTATGCCAACACAGTAGAAATTATTTTCAAAGTGTTTCACAATGTAAAGAACAAATTCTGAAGAATGAAAATAGTCCAAGACCTTCTATCAGATCATCAATATATTCTCCCACAATATGGATTTAGAAAACAACAGGATCTGAATACTCATACTCAACATGCATAAACTATGCAGCTACTGTTAAATCAGCCGCTGTGGAAAGTGGAAATCTCCTTGCATGAGATAGAATGTCCCTGCCTCTTCTAACAGACTTGACAGTGAGGGTATCCATATTTTACAGCACACCTACACTTCATAGACCAGTGTCACAGTTTGTTCTTTAATTAAAATTGGTTTAATGTTTCTTATGTTCCAGAAGTCTGAATTCACCCACCCACAAGTTCTGAAGGCCTTCATAATTAACACACATTATTTGAATCTACTGAGACTTCATTTTGCTCACCTATTTACTGCCCACATCTGTATTTTTAACTGAGCTGTGCATTGGAGTTAAGCCAGTGAAGCTATATAAAACTACTAAGGTTTATATTTAAATTTCATATGAATAGCTAATTTATACAGAATTGCAACTGCTAAAAGCAGGTTGTTTATTCTTAAGTCTTTGACTTTGAAAGTAACAGCATTCAATGTCAATTTAGCCTACAGTATGAACATGCACTTTGGATAATCAATAATGTTTCATAATTGTATACAAAAATTATTTAATGGCAGCTTCAGCTCCCTAACTGGATAACAATTCATTTTAACCATTCATAATTCAATCAGATTACATCTTGTTTTACATATTTTAATAGAAGCTTTCTTCTGGTTATTTTACAAATTATATATGCAAATGAGGTATTAAATAATTGATGAAGCACCTTGTTTTGCTTGTCGCTACAAGTGATGCTTTTCTTCACAAATATATTTAGGCAGTAGTTCTCTTCACAGAAAGATTTTTGCATAGTATTTTAAAAGATATTTAAACTCCTGCAGTGATGAAGGCTTATTTAGGAACACCAAGTATAATTTGCTAACCTGATTTATGAAGCAATCTAGTAAAATAGCACTGCAGAATTACATTGCAAAGGGATACTCATCTTCTGTGAAAACCTTATATTTTTTAACACTTGGACAGCTCCATATTATTACATTCTATGGTAGGACAAAGTATATTAGGGTAATTATCCCTCCTGTTTTAGGACAGCTTTATAAAACTGTTAGACGTTAAAGCTGCATTATTATTTTCCTACTGCCAAATTTCATTCTCTAATACTCAGTAAAAGGGGAAATAGAGTCATTAATCTCTTATTAGACACAGTTTAAATGGTGTAATGTAATCCTATAAGTATTTCTACAGTGGTGTGTATATATATGTAAGCATATATATATGCATGTATATACATATATAACAAAGATACTTTTAATTGTAAAGATTCTAGATTCCATCCTTTAACCTATTGTATTAAAGAGCCAATATTTAAAGTATTACTTCCCTCTTTTTTCTTTGTTTTTATTTGAACATTTAGCATATGATCAGTCTTGCTGTAAAAGGGCTTTCTGAAATAAAATTGGGCCAACAAAGTATAAGTTATTTAAGCATTGCGTCTTCTACCCTTCTAACTAAAACATCAGTAAGTCATAAACAGTCCTTTTGCTTGTTTGTGGAAATGTACAATACAAATGCAAACTTAAGAAATGCTTTCCTTTTGAAGCTGTGAGATTTGAAAGAATGAAAACTAGCTTTAATGGCATTTAGCAAGTTTCTGATTGGGCACTTACAAATGAGAATCCTTTCAGTGCCTATAAATTAATTTCATAAAATACAGCACTCAGGCACAGAGTAACTTCCACTGAGAACACTGAGGTCTTCAGAGAGAATTCTTATAAAAACTAATGGGAAAAAGACACCTCCATAATGAGGTTCACACAACAGACTTGTGTTTCAGCTTCCTCTGAAGAAATCTTAATCTTAAATGTAGGCATCTCAAATCCTTTTCTTGGTTTTAGGCAAAAGGTCTCTGTTTTCCTTCTGAGAGAAGGGGTTTATCTGCCACTAAACATGGAAGATGCTGAACAGGTGCCCACTAAAGGTCAGAGAAGAGCTACAGATGAATCCTTCCACTCTTCACCCTTGTGTTGTAATGTTTTATGAAGAGCTGAGGAAACTGACATTTTTAAAAGACAGTGGTATTTTTAAAGGGAAATCCTAAGATTCACAATTAGAAATTTATATTTTTAAAGGACATGAAGAAGATAAAGTTATTAAAAAAATGATGGTATGTCTTCCTCACAAATAATTAGTAAAGTATGTCTCTTGACATGCTGTCCTTACTTCCTTGTACTTTGTTGGGCTTTTTTTTCAGAACCAACAGCAAACTGATCACCTGCATGTCAGAAAATGGCAAATAACCCCCAAATTCTTGTTCAAAAAACTACAAAACACTACTGTGTGCCCCAGAAGAAAAGCAACCCTGAAAACTGCCAACATTTTCATATTTACTTCTTTTAGCTGTCAGTGAGACCAATCAAAGAGATAGATTTATGTTATGTCTATTTTTCTAGTCCTTTTAAATTCATGTTTGCTTGAAGGGGCACAGGAATTTCAGCAGACAAAATCTACTTTCCAGCAGGATATATATGTTTTATTTCTATGGTATCTTTATTTCTAAGGTATTTCTAAGTTTGTTTTTTTTTTTTTTTTAAGAGTGTCTTGTAATACTGAAAATATTCACAGTGAAAAACAGAATGCATATTCAGAGGTCTTAAGTACACAAAATCCAAACCATAGGATCTTTTGATACGCAATCACCTATAATTACCTGGTTAGTTTACTTTGCAGTCAGAAAATGGTGTTATTAAGTGCACGTATTTAGTCCAATATTGTCCTTCTTAGGGAAACACTCTTTCATTAACTGAAGAGCAAAACTCTTACTAATCATCAGTTTGCTTCTATCAAAGTAAATTTACCAGCAGCCAACTGTCAAGATGAAATTGGCAATTTATACAAAACATGAGGAACATATTAATAACAACAGAATTCCAACCTAAAATTTTGCCATGAACATATTTTTTAACTTTACATTGTGAGGTACTAAGCAGTTTTTTCCAGAGTTACCCAATAACAAAATAAGTAATGACTGTTGTCACTCTTCCTTTCTTTCACAGAAATAGCAATATAATCCTGTTTTGGTATTAACCGCTATATTTCAACAGCATGTGCCATTAATTTGCCTTTATGTGCTGAAACTAGTCAATACATAGTCTGCAAACTCACTTGTTCTTTGGCTCAACATGACAAAAACCACTGTCTTAAAATAGCTCTTTTTATCATCTTCAGGGCAAAGAACAGTTTAGATAAAACACTATAGCTAAGCTCTCAGAGGATATATTAATCTTCCGCTTAAGTCATATTCTTCTTTATGTGTTTTTTCCGGTATTTTATGTGTTTTTTAATTAATGTGTTTTTCTGGTATTCTGAAATACATTTACAAATAATACTACAGAAGCTTGAAATTGCTTTAATGAAGTTTAAGAGGTTTTTGTTCAGTGAATATCTAAAGATCTTTCACCTTGTAAAACGTGGTAGTTCACACACTGAACATTTTACAAAATAGGGTTAAGTCACTCAATATTCACTAATTACTATGAACTGTTAACATGGTGCAATGTGAATGTGTTATTTTTTAAAGAAAGTCTCCATCTGTTAATTTTGTTACTATTCCAGAATGTGGAATGCAGTTTGCTGTGTTGTGTGACTTGACCCACTATTCATACAGCATTTTGATAAGAGCAGACTTCAGCCATCAGCTCTCCAAGACACGTTATTTCACTGCTGCCTTCCCCTCCTAGCATTATTGCACAGGCAGATTACCTTATAAATATTTCCATTTTTCACTTTATGTGTTGTCTCTCACCTCATTGAACTTCACTGGCATTTACTGTGAGCTTCCATCATTCCTGTGCTCTGTCCTCCTGGTGAGGAGGCCTAGAAGTGGGAGTCTGCCCTGCAATGGCAGCACTAGGGCCAGGGACATCATGGGCTGTTGGGGCTGTCCATTCTCCTAACCCTGCTCTGCCCCTGGGTTGCAGTGAGCCACACAGCACCCAGAGATTCCAAGAGGCACTGAGCAGCAAGTCTGCAGTTATGGCCCTGCCTTCCTAATATTCTGCAAACTGGTGTCCTGAAAAGATCAAGACCTGTACTAAATTGTTATCCTTTGCATGTGGAATGACCAGCAGTAACTGCTCAGTGTGGCTAGACTTGGAAAGATAAACTAGAAGGATCTCCTACTTGCCTAGAAAATAAGCCTTTTATAACAACTTTGGCTGTTTAATGATGGTCTGTCCTCACGGACCACTTCATTATAGTTCTCTTTCCTTTGGATGTACATGATGTTCCCTGAACAATGTCTACTGTAGAGGTAATGCCCTGATGTTTAGAGGGAATAACCACCCTCTGATGTGGAGCTGCTGGGCAGGAATATTGCCATGAAAACATATTTGTACGAGAGACAGCAATCAAAACAGTATTTTTATCTAATCAGTTACAATGCAAACTATAGTCATAGTAGGTTTAGAAGAAGGCCACAACCTTTAGAGACACAGAGTCTGCAGACTTATTCAATGTTAGAATGAGAGTGACGATCCCAAAATGGATCAAGTAATGTCCTTTGGGAATATACCATATATATCAGAATGACTTAGTAAGGGAAAAAAAGTGAGTAGACTGAGCCTGTCACTAAACAGATGGACACCAAAACAGATGTAATTGGATTTGTTTCCGCTAAGCAGATTCATAAGCTAAAACTCTCTCCTTGCTCCTCTGAGAGATCAGCTTCAGACAACTAAGGAGAAATATGCTTAGCATTGGATTTGGCCAGTGTTTGTGGCAGCTCAAGCACTAATGAGGACCAGCTGTTAAAAAGCAACCATCAGAACTGCCTGTCCATTTACCTTTTCCCAGTTTAATGTTCCAAAACTTTGCCAAGTGCAAAGTTTGGATGAACCAGGACTGTGTTTTAGTTCAATTATCTGTCCTATCCTTTTCCCATTTTGTTGCATAAATTAATCATGATTCAACAGCATCCTGCCCACTGCTAAAGGGTACTGGCTGGCAGGAGTATTTTGGCAACCCACTAACTTGGTGTTTCCTCCAGGTGTATTGAAGAAGGAAAAAAAAAAAAAGAAACCAAATAAAAAACTGTTCTTTCCCTGTGGAGTGATATGAGACTATTTTTCCCATAGTAAATCTACCACAGCACCTATATCCCAAAGCCATGCTTTGCTACCTGAAGGATGGCAGAACTGTTGAAAGAAACCATCTGAGAATCCAGGCAAGCCCAAGAGGAGAGGAGTGAGATAAAACTGTGCAACTAAAATACTGTTCTGCATCCCACAAGGAATTATCACTACACTGGTAACACTTTCTGCCTAAATCCTAATAGAGTTGTGCCACTGTGAAATGCTTTCTGCAGCTGTTCTCAGGTTGTACTTGGAAGAGCTGTGAGAAAATTGCAGATCTTAGGGTTTGCAGGGCATGCCCTCACAGCATTTGGCATGCTGGGTTTTGCATTCCATCTGCCAAAATGCAAAAGTAAGCCTTCTGGTTTATAGAGAGAAAATATTAAAAATATCTAATGTAAAAGAATAGGGAGAGGTGTTAGTCTTCAATTTCCATTTTTTGAAATTTCATAATTGGCATCAGATGGCAATAGCCATTCTTATCAGTTCCCTGAAGTTGAATTCCCAATTATTTTTTTCTATCTACACAATTACTATCAAGAAAAATTGTTCAATACTGAAGTGTTACATGAGAAAGGGAAGCAAAATACATTTGTTTGTATTTTAATCTTATCATTTTTATATGCTTCATATATGCAAAAGTAGTGGTAATAACAATAATGCACTTCTTAAGATTTATGTTGAAAAGTCAGGCACAATTAATAAAGCTTCACAAGTCAAAACGCAAAGAAAAAAACTACAAGACATTACATTTAAAGTAAACAGCAGACTGCCTTATAAGATTTTATTCAATAGCCTGTCCTACTTCCACTTTCTGTAATTAAGTGTGGTGTCTGACAGCATGTGCTCTGACAGTGTAAGCGGAGATAGCACACTTACCGCAAGTAACTTATAAATAATCAAATCACCCATTCAGATTCAAACACCAAAGAGATGGATCAACTTTTTCTGCTACACCCTGCATAAAAAGTTCCTTTTGAGTGCCACACCATCAACGTGCAATATTTAAGGCAGAAAATTGTCATGCCTCTTTTGTTCCAGTGAGCAAGCCAAAACACTCACTTTGCATTAAACAGTGCACTGCAGAAACACAGAGACCAAATCATATTCCCTAGACATGAGCCTTCAAGACACTCATTCTCTCTGTATTTGCAGAATAGCACACAATGAGACAAACACAGCCCAGGTTTTATTCCACCGAGTTCAGTGTTATTACATGAAGAATTAATTTATTCAAACACATTTTAGTCATTATACAAGCACTTCTAATTAGTTGCAAGTGAACACTGGCTTACCCTCTGGCTTTTGGGGGGGCTAAGGGACTCTCTGTTTGCCAAAATAGAAAATTATCTTCTTATTTTTCTTGTTTCAAGACTGGTCTGATTAATGGAGTAAGAACTCTCAGGATACTACTGAGATTGCCAGTTGTTTAGGGAAAACAATGCTTAAAAAAAAATAACAGCCTCATGTCCCATAAGATAGCATCTTGATTTTACCCTTACCCTATACATGGGGGAAAAAGGCGTAGAGGGACTGAACAGATGTCATTCCAGAATGCACTAAACATGCAGTGAAGGGAAGGAGATGCTGTGATCTCCATCTTCTTGAGAAGCTGGAAATTACAGCAGTTTTAGCCCCTGCTGTGCTGTATTACAGGACTGGAAAGAGGCAGTCACCAGGACACAGTGTGGCAAGGAGGGTGAGGAATTAAGAACTGTGATATTAACTGAGGGGAAGAAAAGAATCATAAAATATAAACAGATCCAGAAAATGCTAAGATACCTTTACTGCCACCAGAACTGCAGTGATAAAGTCTTTATGTCACTGTTCTGCCTTGATTTCCTAACCTGCCTTGCATCTTTGAATTTTAAATACCCCGGTATGTAGAATGTGGGTGTTTTCCTACACACCCAAATATTTCAGACATTACAACACATATTTTGCTTTCTACACCCTCAGTATTACTGGTGGAGTTCTAATTCAGTGACAACTGAAAGCATAATAACCATTTATGACCATGGGTTCCCAACACCTATATTTAATAGGACTCCAGAAGATATATGCAGTCACTAAAGATAACGGTATAAACAACTTACAGACAGAATTTTTATGGTTGCTGTCTTTGCTGGGCAACATCTTGACTCCTCTTGATTTCAGTTCAATAGCTTTTTTCACTGAGAAAACAAGGAAACAAAAAGAAAGTAATTCATTATTAAAACTTATTAAAAGGACATAGAACAGCCAATTCATACACGACAGTAATACAAAGCTAGACAGGAATCCCACAGACTGATTGAAATAACTATAGTTTCTGTGATAATCCAAATATATTTTTACAAAAATACAATCATGTATCATGTTTCAAGATGTCCTTTTTAAACAGACATTATCTTTGCGGTATTTCAAAATCAAGTTTCCTTAGGGTCAAAGAAAAGAAAAAAACCTTTCCTCATTACATGTATGGATTTCCTATATTTGTGATGCATATTACAAAATCTTACACATTATTTTAATTTATTTCTTAAATATTTTACATTATCTACACAAATCAGAGGATCACAACATTTAAATGCAATTTTCACAACTGCTTTTCTTTTAATCTTAATAGAAGACATGTTTTTAGTTCAGTTTTCTAAGGAAATTAAGGTTATAATATACTATGCTACATTCTTCATCTCACCTAACTCCTTTTGAATCTACAGGGCAATTTCAACAGAATAAGAAAGAGAATAAATGCTTTCAAATGGGAAAAAAGTTTTGTGAGAGAGAACAGATGCATCAGAAATTTAAAATATGTTTTCTCTCTTTAGCCAGCTGAATGGCTGATAAACTCCCAGACTATCCTGACTAAATAGTTAGCGCACCATGGGAGGGATAAGGAGCAAAGTAGAAAAAGGCATGAGAAGAAAGTAGAACAGTTATACATTAAGAAACATATGGGGTCGATTTTTAATTGTAATGGTGGAAGAAAAGTGTAAAAATATAGGATCCATTCACAGGAAATTTATTAGTTCTGTGGCTTCGGGAGAACTTGATCAACTGAAAAAAAATCAGAAGTAGAAAATAATTGTGAAACAAGTCTGGACAATTCAAAACTATTGTGCAAATAAACAATAACAGCTAAATAGCTAGTGAAAAAGCAGTAATCCTTTCCTCTTTCATATTAAATGCTTTTTTTTTCTAGAGCTTGGAGTGGTTAATAATCTTAAAATGCAACCATTTATTCTAGATCCAAACATAGTATGTAAATGAATATCACAGATTATTGGTTATAGTTTCTAGGTGTGGGATAAATTTTGTGACTATCCACCATACACTGATCTATATGCAAATATTTCTAAGAAGTGAAGTGGTAGGAGCAGCAAGACAAGATGCCTTTTAAGACTGCATTAAAAATCATTATTTCATTGTATTTGTTTCTCTATTGGACTTCTGCTGCTTTTGCAACCTCAGACTGAAACAGGCATTTCCTAAATGCTGAAACTGAGCAAGTACTGCAGAAACTACACTTTTTTTTTTTTCTTTTTTTTTCTTTTGGTGCTATGTATGTTGCAAGTGCAGACATTTATGTCTAAACCTGGAAAACAGGCGTTCAAATGATGAAAGACGATTGAAACACAGTTGTAGCGGCATAGGATGAAATGGATTTGATGGCAGTGTGTGTGTTTTCTTTTAAGACAGGAAGACATTATATGGAGTCTTAGATGAAGACAGTAAGGCTAATATTTCCAAGGGCTTCTAGAAGGGTAAACCTCATAGATATGGTTTTCTTAGGGTTGCTTTCTATACTTAGGTACTAAAACTTCCATCAAGTGCCACCTTATGTTCTGCTTTCTTAGGCTGCATAACCAGTCTGTTAAAATTGCTCTGTATATAATGGAAAAAGAACAACTCATGTAACGAATACCTGGGATGCTGCCTGGAGTTGTGGTCCCTCCAACAGATGAATTTCACAGATTATTAGTATCTGAGCTGCATGCAAAACATGCAAGAGTTCTTGAAGGATTAAAAATCCACACTACTTACATTCACAGATGAGTGATAAACCCATCAAGTTATTATACAGAGGATAGAAAGAATTACACTCTCCTCCTTCTCTTTGTTGGAACTGGAGTTGTTTAGTCTGAGGAAGGGAAGGCTCAGAGGGGACCTGAGCATTCTCTACAACTGCCTGAAAGGAGGCTGCAGTGAGGTGGGTGTCAGTCTCTTCTCCCGAGTAACAAGCAATAGAACAAGAAGTAATGTCCTCAAGTTGCACTAGAGGAGGTTTAGACTGGATATTAGGACAAATTTCTTCACAGAGAGGGTGATCAGGTTTTGGAACAGGCTGCCCATGGAAGTGTTCAAAAACCATGTATATGCAGGCCTCAGTGATATGGTTTAGTGCTAGTCTTGGCAGTCCTGGGGTAATGGCTGGACTTGATGATCTTTCCCAACCTAGATTCTTTTATGATTTTATCATTGCCCTGTGACCCTACTTCAGGGTGAAAGTGGCAATCATGACTTAAATTCCTTGTGGGAGTTCACTTTTGAATGTATTTGATAGACGAATCATGCTTCTTGGGAATGGAGAAAAATGATACCCATCAGCTTTATTTGAAAGACAGAGGACATAAACTGAAATAAGAGAGGTTCTGATTTGATATATGAAAAACTTCTTTACTATTAAAACATTCAAGCTTCAAAACAGGTCCTGCAGTTTCCATCCTTGGAGTTTTTTTCACATGTCAAGAAAAAGGCATTCTGTATCTCTCTTCAAGAATATTAGATAGGGGATTCATAATACTTAAGATCAGTCATCTAAAATGTATGTTTTATGAAGAGAAATAGCTAACTCAAGGGGACAATTTATCCCCTTCTAAAACAGGCACAATGAATCATCTCCTAGAGATGCCTTTTATTCTCCATAAAATATAACAGAAGCATATAGCACTTGCTCAAGCTAGATCCCTACATCTTAGACAGTAACATTAAGGTGATGTAAGCTTTTATGTCTGGAGACAGCCAGATGTAGGTACCCATGAGACACAGCAATCCACAAATGAGACAGTTTGAGAGAGAAATACCAAAATTCTGCCTCTTTACACTTGTGTGTGTGAGATTTTGCTTGTGGCCTACATAGTGTTTTCTTCTATTTTTTTTTAAAGTATGAAGAAAGTATAGTCTTTACAACCTGTTCATCTTCTGAAAGAGAAATAGAGACCACTGAGCACTGTGGTTTGATTCAATCAGTTCAACCCCTTCTGTAACATTAAAAAAGTACTCTAAATTGCACATTTTATAACCATTTAAATCCCATTTGAATATCTTTTCTGAGATACTTCTTTTCTAATTCATGATTGTTTTTTCATCAGAAAAGTTTTCCTGATTTCAAAGATTATTTGCTATTTAATATCAGAAGAAAAAGTAATGAGTTTACGTTAATAATGTCAGCTATGAATATCACTTTCCAGCTTTTAAGTGATTACTTTTTAAATTTGCACAGCTTTCTGCTGTCTTATATTAAATATTCAGTTGACTGAATTAACTCACTTCACCTTTTCTGTTAATCATAACTTCAAGACTCTTTTGGAGATGAGATACCCATTCAGGGACAAGGGCAGGGCTGAGCACTGGATGTACAAGACAATCTTATCAGCCTACTGGAAGGCACTGGTGGCATTTCTTAGCTTTTTGCTGTAACTAAATTAAATTCAGCCATGAAAAGAATATATGCCTGGAATTATTTGAAAAGATCATGAAAGTTACAGTAACATTTTCAAGTTGTATAACTCTACTGGCTAATGTGCATACAAGAAGTATGCAAATCTGCTTCAGGCCATGGCTGGAGACAGGCATTTAGGAATCAATGTTCACGACTATTCGTACGCTTCTCAAAGTCTCTTTGTGGGTTGAAGAAAGAGGCCAAAATTAATTCAGCAGGTATTTGGTGCAAAGGAATGACTCTTCTTCCTGTTCATATTACATTAACAGACTATGACCTGTACTTCTTTTGGAAGTTGTGTTTGATTTGTTGTGTTTTTTTCCCTGCTCTTTTAAACAAAATAGCTGTTTGTGGTCTCAATGAGTACTATCTTTCTGGGCAGAAGCTTCAGGGCTTTGCACAGAATATGACTATCACTCATAGTTTGAAACTGTCTCATGTGGAGAACTGTTGGTGCTGAACTTTCATACTGCCTTTACACTTCAAGACGCATTATGTGCAAGCCACGGTAGTACTAACCTCTCAGCACAGTTTCGCTTTGTGCTTTTGCAAGCTGTCAGTCTGCATAGTCAGACAATCCCCAGTGCCATGTCTTCCCATGGGGATTTCTGCTCTGATTTTTAGTTCTTCCTTGAAATATCAGGTTATGATGCTTATTGGTTTATATTCAAATTCAATTCACATAAATATTAGACTTCATTTTAGCTTTTTCAGATTACTTAATTAGAACAGGAGGGGTGTAACAGTTTTCTTAACATTCAGTAAGAGTATACTTTTATTCCAAGATTTCTAACACACTTTGAGTTATTAGCACCTCACTGAAATAATTTGGCTATGGTTGTCAGACTCTAATTTCAGTTATACTTGTACATATCTGGTAGAATGCATCTTTTCCACAGAATGTTTATATGCCTAGTCCAAATTTATTATAAAATATTACTGTTAACAAAAATCACCTATGATCTAATATTTTATCTTTGCTGTTGGTGGTGGTGTTATTTTTAACCAAATTACTATACTGCACATTGCAAGCATTACAATGTTTTCTTAGCTCAGAGAATACTCATAGAATAATTGATCTTTTCAAACTAATATATTGCAAAGAGTGATCTGAATGATTTTTTTTTTTCCATTTTCAGTCAACTATATAATGGCAGATCAGAAATACAGCAAAAGGAGGAAAAAATTACATTTTTTCCCTACATACTTTTCAGTGAGTCCTTTACTACAATGAGATCTGAGTAACTTAATGAATTTTTATCATTATGGAGAAGATTTGGAGATGCACTGCTCATGTTCAAAATTAATTGTGATATCTTATCACTTTAATAATCTATTAATCAGAATATTTTCAGTAGGAGTGAATCACATCCAAATATACATACTCATCCTTTTCTTCTTCTTTGTCTCAGAGAACTGGAAATATAAAAAATGTTTATAAAAATCACATATTTCTAGTGTGGATTTTTAGAAATAATGCACCTTAAGTGCACCCTAAAAATGTCAAAATATTTTTTAATTCAGGGTTTTTTTTGAAAGTGAAAACAGACATTGGTACTATCAGCTTTATTTTGTGAAGCCATAAGGCACTTCAATATACTATGCCTTCTCTACATTCCTACCTCTCGACAGTTCAGAAGGAAAATTATCTCCATTTTATTCTGATCACATTTATTTCTACAGGAGAGTAACTCACAAAAGAATTGCTCTACTGCTGTTACTACTGCAAAAACATATGCAGCAGTTCATTACAGAGGGATGGTTTCCTACAATTCATACAACGATGAATGTTTTAAATTTATTTTTATTTTCCACAGTTTTGTTTCCCAGGATGGTTCTCTGAAACTGGCCAACCTCAGGTATACTCCCAATTGCTCAAGAAAAATGCGAAGGCTTGCTTTTTTCATGATAGTTTTAAACAGTGTTTTTAACAATTACATAAGACTAAACAAAATCATTAAAAAGTCTTACAAATATTCTCTGCCCATGCATATTTTAAAAATATATATATATTTCACAGGTGCAAAGAGTACACAAAAATATACAAAATATGAATTCCTGGCAGATTCTGCATCTTTCCAACAGTAAACTCAGCTATTTAAATCCTGATCTTTGATAAATCTTTCATTTTCATTCTTCATGAGTCCATTTAGTTACATCTGAGGTTTTTGTTTGATTTGAAGAAGAGAAGCTAAAACAGTCTTTAAACAAATTATATATGCACCTTGAAAACAGCAAAAACCTGTCTGAAATCTACACAAAGCCTTGTCAGAATTCAACATGTTTATAATTTTTCTCTGACACTGGAAGATGTTTTTGCCTGAACCACTGATACCAAACAAGCGGAATTTGTAAATTAACTTTTTTTTTTTTTTTTAACATATATAAGTTCTTCAGTTATAATTTCAAGGCAAGAAATAAAATTTTCTGTGAATTTTATTAATATGTTATGGGCTACTTCTTACTGTGGGCTATTATGTTCTTGTATTCCTCATAGCAATTACTTCTTATTTGAAGTTATATTTGAAAATACACTGAGAGAGGTCCTACAGAGTGCTGCCTGCTCTGTGCCCTGTAAGATGCAGAGTTTCAGATTTCTCAGAGCATGTTGCCTGCTGGGATGATAAGGAAAAACTAATATGTCTGTCTTCCCTTCTGTCACCAGAAGAAAAAGAAATACTAAATAAAGACTAAAAAAAAAAAAAACAACAAACAACAAATAAAAAAAGTTACATGTACTTCCTACACATCCATAAATTAACAGGTAGCAGGTAGTCTTTGGCACCAAGAATTTGCAGTCTTACTCTGGTTTGATAATTTTACTTAGAAGATACATGATAGAAATTGGTAAGAAAATATGGAAAAGTGAAAAATTAGTTCTCTATTTGCAGGGAATAATTGAGAAATAAATAAATCTACAGAGAGTTTTGAGGAGTTATGATAAACTTAAACATAAAAAGGGAACTGCATAGGGGAAAGATACCTTCTGCAATTCCACTGGGGCTAGATCAAGAACTTACATTCTCGATCTGTAGCAAGGGAAACTTTGGTTATACAAGGAAGTTTTTTTAACAGTAAGAGTGATGAAGCCCTGGAATAAATTACCCAGAAAAACTGTGGAATTTTAGTCATTTTAAGTTTTAAATAACATGTTAAATTAAGGTCTGAAAACTACAGTCAAATATATTTGGCTCTTTTATGATATAGGGTTAGATTACCAAGACCCTTTTTAAACCTATTTTTTATTATTTTATAATAATAACCCATAACCAGATGTCATTTGGCTGAGAAACAATAAGTAGCTATGATCATGGTAGTTTTTTCTAGGATTGCTAGCATATGAAATTAATTGATTACACCTACATTTAATTGCATGTGTGCAAACAGGTAAATGGTGTACAATACAGTATTAAAGCCAGTTAAGGTGCCAGAATAGAAACATGTCTCAGTTAACACAGTGCTATGATTGATCTAATTTAGCCTTTTTGTATCTAATACATTTAGGCCTTGAGAATACCTTTATGTTACTCAAACACTTACTGTTTGTTCCTAGCACATTCTTTGTAACGGTCCTCATCTTGGATGACATTAACATTTTTTTTCTTGCCAGTTTTTCTTCCTGCATGAAATAACCTGCAAGGCCTCTAATACTGGCTACCACCCAAAGCTGAAATATTCTGACATCATGTGCTGGTACTTCCTCAAGCTGCTTCTGGTGCTGCTCTGCTGAGTTCAGCTCTTGGCTGCCTTTCACTGCAGATTTTTCCAAAGTACAGATATTTGAAGGTCAAGAGGGACAGCATATTGCCCAGTACATGGTGAACACATGTATGGCCTCTCAGGTCTAGCCTGAAGACCAGTGTCACTTTTAATGCATTTGAATGGTTCTGTCCTTTTGCTAATGTACAGGGAAAAAAAAAAAAAAACAAAACAAAAAAACAACAACAGAACAAACACCAAAACAAAAAAACTTTCTGTATGTTGTACATTGACAGGAAAAGAAGAGAAATATAACACTTTATAACACTTAGCTTTAGAAATTTCGCAGAGTTCAGTAGGAAACAGTGATGTATTTGCAATAGTATTCATAGGATTATTATTTCATTATTTACAGGAATTAGCAAATTTATCTCACTGCAGAATTCATCAATTTCTTTTTGCTTTAGTTTGATTGCTTAGATTTTCTTCTAGTTGAGCGCTCCTGTTTTGAAACAAAGTATTTTCTTAATTCAGACTGCAGAGTCCAATTGAGTGCCGTTTGCTTTGCCCTAGTGTCTCAGTCTTTCTGTGTTCTCCTCCAAAGACACAACTGCAGGACTACTACCATTTTTTGTCCTTGAAAGAAATGATCTACAATTCCACATTTGGCAACATCAATATTCTCTCCAGATTCTGCTTATATATTAAGATTTTATTTCTATTTACTCAAGCCATGTGGGACCAGTAAATAGATCATTAGCTATCTTGGGCTTTTCTTCTGCCTCACAACGGTCTGTTGTACCATGAATTCTTTCTAAAAGTTTAGTATTTATGAGAATAGGAAAAAACAACCATTCTTAATCTTACCATTCATTTTATTTTGTGAATGGAATTTTATAATAAATTCTTTGCTAAAACAAGGCCCCAGGCTCAATAACCTAGAAGGATCCTTTTAAGCTCTAGTTTAAACTGACTCGCTGGAATAATCCAACCTTCTGCTGCTTCTTGTATTCCCTGCCTGAAGATTATTCAGTCTAATACAATATCCCAATGTTTCTCTCACTATCAACTTTCGAAATCTTCCTTACAAATCAGTATTAAAACTCCAGAAAGCTCCACAGTGGGCATGGATGTTTTGACTGTATGGCTACCTGTAAAAGCTGCAAGTTCATGATCAGTTGGCTTTCTTGTTCCATCAATCCAGCAAAGCAGTGCCTGCCACTATCAGACCATCCACCTGCTCCCTGTGCTAGAAATCTCTGCATGCAGTACTAGTGAACAAATGGTGCAGCCTCAAGATAAATTGGTGTCACGATACATTTTTACACAAATCTTTCTCATTCCCTGTGTATAAGCTGACACAGGATGTGCAAGTTTAAAAAGAAGCACAGCCATTCGTTTTCCGGTAACCTTCTCTATGTCACTTAGCTGGCCCCTTGCCCTGATGGATTGCCTTAGCTCCTTTGTGCTATCAATATATGATATATCATAATAAAACAAGTATAGCAGGCATCAAGTCTTCAGTGCCTGCAGATGTCCTCCAGAGTTCTGGAAATAGTATCAGCACAGTTTGCACTATAAATATAACTATCACAGAGCATACTAAGTAGTAGTATGTAGGGATTGTCTCTAAAAGATAAATCATAAAATGAGATTCACTTAGTTCCTGGTCTGAAAACTAGTTCAAATATAGCCTTTCAACTATAGTGTCAAAAGCTGATTTATGGTTCTTCTCCATTAACAGCTCCATCATGCCACTCAGTGGGATGATCACAATGTTCATCAGAAAATACTATTCTCAAGTCAGTATTGTGACTGTCTTTTCAGGTTTTGTAGAAAAATTAGATGTGTTGTTTGGACTGAAAACATCTCTGAAACACAGCTCTTCCACTGATCATTTGACTGTTATCCATAACACAGATGAACTTGAAGGAACTCTTTCATCATACATAATGAAGAAACCGCAAGTGGGGTAAAACTGACGGCCTGCTATTTGATGTCTCTAATTTCTTGCCATGTAAAACCTGACCACGTGAATGTTTTCAATCACTGCCAAATATAAACTAAGGAGTTTAACTGACACCGTGATTGCACATAGGTTATACACGTTTCCTTGAAAACCTGCATACCTTCATCCTTCTGTATAATTGTGCATACTCCATCACTTGTGCGTATTCTCTTATTTAAAATTCTCATGTCCAAATTCTTCTGTTCCCTCTCTATATTGCTACAAGTTAGTTTAAAAATCAGTGAAACCTACAGTTTTGTCAACTTTTTCTGAATGCATATTTTTGCACTGGAAAATACAAAGTTCATTGGTGATGCATCAGTGTCATAATAGAACAGCATGGAAAACAACCGGTTTAGAAGTTAGGCAGCCCTGGGACAGTGATGCCTTCAAACAAGGACTTTGGAGGAGCCAGGCATTGAGGGAGCTTAACACAATTTTTCACAAAGAGTAGCTACCAAGTCTGGAAGAATGTTACTTACTTTCAAAGTATTTCAATTTCATCTTTTATTTTGCAGAAAAGATAACACCATGCCAAACGATTGTCAAAGAATTAATGGGTGTTACAAGATCAGCATCTGCTTAGTACCGACATCACAAAGGAGCTATGCCTGAGTCTTCTTAGCAACACAGAAACTTTATTAGACACTCAAGAAAGAAGTATTGCCTGTGGCAACTTGGATGAAAAAAAGTACAAGCTTCCACTTGTACTGAGCTCTTTGTTTCTTCTGACAATGCCAAAAAAAAATCAAGGCTTCATAATAATATGCTCCTTTATAGTGGCTTAGTGCTAACACTTATTAATAGAAAGCCTTCGGTGTCACGGAATAGCTGTATGTAATCTGAGTCTTTGTTAAACATGCCACTCTGTTGGCACTGAGAAATTCTACCTAAACTTCGTACTAAGTCTTGAGGGCTTTATCGTAGGGTCCAATTCTTCTATATTCTTGGTTAAATGTAGTTCTTTTAGATACATGTGTTTTCCTTTTGTCATGCTAAGTCAACTTCTGGGCTTTGTTTCAAATTTTGAGAAAACAGAAAGACTATGTGACATCAAAACAGACAAGATGGTCAACTTCAGGAATGCATGATGCTTTTGAGATGGCAGTTTTAACAATAAATCCAAAGATTATTTCTAATGTGAAAAACTGGAAAAGGAAAAGTTTCAAATCTCTAAAAATGGGAGGAACAGATACAGTTTTATCTTAACCATCTGCTGTTCGTTATATATTAGCCAAATTAATTATGAATGTTAAAGAGACATCACAGGAGCAGCTATTTTAAGAAGCTGGCTTTTAGAGGATGCACATGTCACATTCATAAGGAAACAGTCCAAATGCTTTCTCATGCTCTTCCCTTACAACAAGGTATAGACTATTACTAAGCTAATAAATGGTATCTTCTAAGTTTAGTATAGGGACAAAAGCGTACATGGAAAAAAAAAACCAAACCTAAGCTTTTTCCAGAAGGGATAAATATATAGTGAATGCACTGGAAGACAAGATGTCAAATATTTATTTTCTTATCATAGGTGTGGGGGTTTTTATTGTTTTTTTTTTGGGGGGGGTTGGTTTGTTTGTTGCTTTTTTTTTTTTTGTATTAATCTCCTTTTTGATCAATCAACAAAAATTTAAAAATGAGAAAATACAGGCCAGTGCTTAATGCTATTGGGTATTTTATATTCTTAGGTGACAATGTAAAATTGTCCTGATTTTGGCTGGGATAGAGTTAGTTTGCTTCCTAGTAGTTCATGTCTTGGCTTTAGCCTGAGAACAGTGCTGATAACACCAACATTTTAGTTGTTGATAAGTAATGCTCAGCCCCATCAAGGACTTTCTCAGTCTCGTGCTCTGACAGTGAGGAAGGGCACGAGAAGCCAGAAGGGAGCAGAGACAGGACACATGACCCACACTAGCCAAAGGGGTATTCCATACCATAGCACATCATGCCCAGCATATAAACTGGGGGGAGTTAACCGGAAGACCCAGATCGCTGCTCGGGTTGGGCTGGGTATAGGTCAGCAGGTGGTGAGCAACTGCATTGGGCACCACTGCTGTTGTTGGGGCTTTTTTCTTTTTTTTTTTTTTTTTTTCCTTTCCTCTTTTATATCTTTCCTGTTGTTATTTCCCTTATCATTATTAATACTAGTATTATATTGTACTTTAGATATTAAACTGTTCTTATCTAAACTCATGTGGTTTACATCCTTTCAATTCTCTTCCCCATCCCACCTGGGGTAGTGAGTGAATGGCTGTGTGGTGCCGAGTTGCTGGCTGGGTTTAAACCGGGACAAAAATACATTAAGACAAAGATACATTAAGGGACTCAAGTTTTGACAGAGACTGAAAATCAGATTGGAAAGGATGGTTAAAGTTAATTCCCAAACCAGGAGCTATCCCCAATCAACAGTTACATATGAAGTTTAGGCCAAAATAATAATTTTTTTTTGATGGTTCATAAACAAACATTCTCTGAGAGCTTATCATGTTGTAGACTTGTGCAGATTTTACCACACAGCTGAGTAAGTGTCTTTGAAATGTATATCAATTATACCAAACAAAAACTCAGAGAAAATTACTTCGCACACCCAAATCTAAACAAGTCAAAATAAAAGACTCTCAAATGATCTACCGATTGTATGATAGGATGCGGGGAAATCTGCAGTTACAGTATCAAAGTGAGGAAAAACACACACTGTGAAAGAATAAAAAACAAAGGAAGAAAAAAGATAAATGAACAACCGAAGTCTACCTACAGCAGCCATGACAGGTGTACAGAGTTAAGAACAATGATTTATGCCCCTACGGTATGTCACATAGTTTAACATAACTTAGCTAATCCATTTCCTAAGGGTTAGCAGTAGGAAAAAAATACAGATACATGGGAAAAAAGTTAAATGTAGTTTTAGTAGTGCAGTGTTAGTTTAATATCTTAAGAGAGCTAAAATCAAGTAAGTGGTCACTGGACACTTCAAACAGCACTAACAATAAAAATGCAGTAGCTGGTGAAAAGTTCTTCCAATGAGAGAGTTAAAGAGCTCAACCTCATTAGATTATCTAGGAAACTGGGAGATGACTTGGTGCTTTAAAAGGGGAATTTTAAGCATTTTACTCTGTTGAGGGAAAGCATAAGGTCACTATTGGACATAGAAAGCTCAAACAAGACTAATACAAGTCAGAAGACAGGACTACATAATTTAACAGTGGTCATGACAACCACAGAAGACAATAATCAAGAGAAATGATGGATTATCTACTCCTTGATTTTTCCATATCGACTGGATTACTTTCTAAAAAAATAAACTTAATAAAATACAAATTGTCTCAGTATTCATTAATGGCAAATTCCATTCAGCATCACTTAAGAGCTAGAAAATAGCTTTTTTTCTGTTTTTTTTTTTTAATTTTATCAAATGCTGTTAGTAATTTTCTTTTCTAAATTTACTGTGACAATTCTAATTGTCACAGTAATTGTCGCGCTCACAGGCCCTTGCTCTCATGGAAGACTTCAACCACCCTGATATCTGTTGGAGAAATGGTACTGCCTGGCACAAGCAATACAGGAGGTTCCTCGATTGTGTGGAGAACAACTTCCTTCTGCAAGTAACAGAGGAGCCGACAAGGAGAGGTGCCACGCTTGAGCTCGTTGGAAATGTGATGCTTCCAACAAGGAGCTCATTGGAAATATGATGCTCCAGGACAGCCTTGGTTGCAGCAATCATGACATGGTCAAATTCAAGATCCTCAGGACAGTGAGGAGAGCATGCAGCAAGCTCACTGTCCTGGACTTCAAGAGAGCAGACTTTGGCCGCTTCAAGAACCTGCTTAGTAAGGTTCCATGGGATATAGCCCTAGAGGGCAGGGGGGCCCAAGACTCTTGGTTGATATTCAAGGATCACCTACTGCAAGCTCAGCAGTGCTGCATCCCAACTAGAAGGAAGTGCAGAAGGAAGGTGAGGAGACCTCCTTGGATGGATGAGGAGCTGCTAAGGAAACTTTGAAGGAAAAAAGAGGCTTATAAAAGGTGGAAGCCCACTGTAGGAGAGGACTTGTTTCAAGACCGTCTTAAGAACCTGAACATGCACAAGTCCATGGGACCTGATGGAATCCATACGCGGGTCCTGAAGGAGCTGGCAAATGAAGTTGCTAAGCCACTCCCCACCATATTTAAAAAAATCATGGCAGTCAGGTGAAGACCCCAACGACTGGAAAAAGGGTGACATAACCCCCATTTTCAGGAAGGTGAAAATGGATGACCCAGGGAACTATAGACCTTTCAGTTTCACCTCTGTGCCTGGCAAAATCTTGGAGCAGATTCTCCTGGAAGGCATGCTAGGGCACATGAAAAACAACAAGGTGATTGGTGACAGCCAGCATGACTTCACTAAGGGCAAATATTGCCTGACCAATTTGGTGGCTTTCTATGATGGGGCTGCAGAACTGAAGGACAGGGGTAGAGCAGTTGATGGCATCTACCTGGATTTCTGCAAAGCGTTCAACACTGTCCCACACGACATCCTTGTCTCTAAATTGGAGAGACATCAATTTGATAGGTGGACCATTCAGTGGATAAAGAACTAGATGGACAGCCGCATGCAAACAGTTGTGGTCAATGGCTCAGTGTCTGGCTGGAGACCTGTAACGAGTGGTGTCCCTCAGGGATCGGTGGTGGGACTGGTCTTGTTCAACACCTTTGTTGGTGACATGGACAGTGAGATTGAGTGCGCCCTCAGTAAGTTTGCTGATGACACCAAGCTGTGTGGTTCAGTTGATACACTGGAGGGAAGGAATGCCAGCCATCCAGAGGGACTTTAACAGGCTTGTGAGGTGGTCTGATGAAGTTTAACCCTGACAAGTGCAAGGTCCTACACCTGGGTCGGAGCAATCCCAGGCACAGCTACAGGCTGGGCAGAGAAGAGATTCAGAGCAGCCCTGCGGAGAAGGACTTGGGGGTGCTGGTCGATGAGAAAATGAACATGAGCCAGCAGTGTGTGCTCGCAGCCCAGAAAGCCAACCGTATCCTGGGCTGCATAAAAAGAAGTGTGACCAGCAGGTCGAAGGAGGTCATCCTGCCCCTCTACTCTGCTCTCATGAGACCTCTCTTGGAGTATTGTGTACAATTTTTGTGTCCTCAACATAAAAAGGACATGGAACTGTTGGAACAAGTCCAGAGGAGGGCCACGAGAATGATCAGGGGACTGGAGCACCTCCCCTATGAAGACAGGCAGAGACAGCTGGGGCTGTTGAGCCTGGAGAAGAGAAGGCTGTGTGGAGACCTCATAGCAGCCTTCCAGTATCTGAAGGGGGCCTACAAGGATGCTGGGGAAGGACTGTAGGGGACTGTAGTGATAGGACAGTGTAGGAAGGACTGTAAGGGACTGTAGTGATAGGACAAGGGGTAATGGGCTAAAACTTAAACAGGGAAAGTTTAGATTGGCTATAAGGAAGAAGTTATTTACTGTAAGGGTGGTGAGGCACTGGAATGTGTTGCCAAGGGAGCTTATGAATGCTCCATCCCTGGTGGTGTTAAAGGCTGGGCTGGACAGAGCCTTAGGTAACATGGTTTAGTGTGTGGTGTCCCTGCCCATGGCAGGGGGGTTGGGACTAGATGATCTTAAGGTCCTTTCCAACCCTAACTAGTCTATGATTCTATGAATCTAATTGAAACCCCTGATTGAAAGTAACATTCATCAAGGAAACACCACAAATTCTTTTCACTTTTTTCAAACACCATTTCTAAAGTCTTAGAGAATGTACAGGAAGAACAGATATGCATTATAGAGAGACTCACTGAATTACAAAAAAATCATTGAAAGAACTACTTTACCTAGCAGTCCATTTCGCATTATCTCGTTCATGTTTTTCCGTTAGTACATATTTATTTCAGCAGCCTCTATCATACTCATTGTTTGACTTCAGTATTATCTGTTCATTAAATCTTGAATAATTCAAGATAGTCAAACACAACAGATAGGTAACTTCTGGTACATAATGATCAATAAACATAATACCTCCTTGAACCTCTCTGATAACTTGCTAAAAATAACATACTTGATTTGAAACTCCCTACAACAGAGATCTGATTCTTAGTTAAAGCGGAATGCACCCATTAATGCAGTTTTGCCTTGGAAACTTTCTTGTTTTCTTCTCTTTCTAGGAATTCTCAAATAAATATTTAACTTCAGCAGAATAGTTTTAGTTAACGTAGAAAAAGTATTGTGATTTTTTTTTTTCTTTTAAAATGAAAAGCAAGTCAATAAACCAACCTTCTATGTTCTGGAAATAAGGAAATCTCAACAAGCATAATGTACATGCTCTAAATACACAAAAGAAGGGGATTTGTTATCACACCTTTTGAGTCATCCCCGTGTACATTAATCAGCTTTGCTGCTGGGAAGCACTAGGTTTTCATTTCATAGTGAGACTGTTAATGATACTTGTCCTCTGTGGAATTTATCAATTTATGAAGCACTAGCGTAAGACAAAACATATACTCTGCAACGCCCACTGAATATATGCAAAGAGTCTTTGCACATCAACACAGGTGAGAGACAGAGGGATAAAAACAAAGAAGTTCACAGCTGAGTAATGCAACACCTTTAACTCTATGACAACACCACCATAGAACAAGCCAGGACAAGAACTGAGTCAATTATACCCACTATGGCCAATGCTGCTGATATAGCAGGCGTGAAGCAGAGAAGGCCAACCATGTCATTGCACTGTAATTTGTCCTGGTGGTTTTCTAGGGCCATTTCAACAACCAAGTCTCCTTTTGCCTACAGACTCTGAAACTATACAAAAAATTCTGCAAGTTCACTGGAAAATACCTATTTTTATTGTTGAAATCAAGACAAAAATCAAAACAATGTAATAAGGGGTGGGAATTAAAAAAAAAGACCAAAAAAAAAAAACACAAAACACAACAACAACAACAAACCCACAAAACAAACCCACAAACCTTTCACACTTTATATGCATTCATTCTGGCCTAACGGAAGATGGAACAATAAATATGATACAAGAGGAAATCCAAGCACCCACAAGCTAGGTATACCTTCTATATGACATTGTTTTATTTATACATGCAGCTTTACAAGCATTTTAAAAATATATTTAGTTCATCCATTCAAGCATGTAATTCTAATACACTGCTTTAACTTGTTCATGTTAGTGACCTCATTTTCTTGACCATTTTAAAAATCAGGGCATTAAATATTGCAAACATGCAAGGTAGAAAGATCTACATTTGCTGAACAAATAAATGAACTATGCATAGTTTTACATGTAATTGGTAGTTACAATATTTTAATGAAATAAATTATAATAATTCTGTTTGTCTGTTCAGAAAGCAAACAAAGAAAAGAAAATTAAATTGGCTGTTTGCTAGTATTGCTTTTGGCTGACTGAAAAAGTCCAAGTTACAGCAATACTATATCTATGTTAACAAGATAATAAATATGATGTAAATTTGGTACGAGTTGAAAAGAATTACTAAAGAGCATTTTGGGATTGCACAAGGCTGATTATGGAGTATTTAGGGGAATAAATACATAATTCCATAGCAGGGAAAGGGATGGATTACGCTGGTTTGGAGAGGAAATGGTATGTGCTAATATAGGAATAGAAGAATGGGAGGAACTAGTTGCATGCAAACCAGGGCTGGTCATTATGCTAGACAGATTGCCTGACCCATGTTATCTGTGCTGCATCCTGGTTAAACTCAACTTCTAATGATTTTCCTGGATTGCTGACTCCATTCTCTGTGCATGTGTTTATATGGGGTCTGAGTGCAGCAGCTGGAGTCAGACCACGGCTGGAGAGCTGTGTGCCTATGCTGTGGTACCTTGAGGGAGTGCGGGCACGCAAGCGAATGTGTGAGAGCTCCCAGAGATCCAGCCTGGTGAGTAGGTGAAGTAGCCTGGGAACTAGCAAGGTGGGAAGGCATGTGTATCTCAGAGGGTGAGGCACCTGGAGGAGGTGGCTACTGGAGGGGAGAGAAGGTCCCAGCCAACTTCTGGGAAGACCATGTGGTCTGGGGGTTGACTAAGACCCCTTGTGTGTCTGTACTGTGCCCGTATGTAGGTCTGAGCACCAGCAACTGGAGTGGGTCTGCAGCCTCAGGAGCTCATAGGCTCAGGTGCCAGCAGTTGGGGAGACAGATATAGGAGCTGGTACTGGGAAGACTGTCTCAGCCCAGCAGCAGGGGGATTCACATTGTCCATGTATCACAGTATCACAGTATCACACAGTATGTTAGAGATTGGAAGGGACCTCAAAAGATCATCTAGTCCAATCCCCCTGCCGGAGCAGGAACACCTAGATAAGGTTACACAGGAACGTGTCCAGGCGGGTTTTGAATGTCTCCAGAGAAGGAGACTCCACAACTTCCCTGGGCAGCCTGTTCCAGTGTTCCGTCACCCTCACTGAGAAGAAGTTTCTTCTCAAGTTTAAGTGGAACCTCTTGTGTTCCAGTTTGTACCCATTTCCCCTTGTCCTATCATTGTTTGCCACTGAGAAGAGCCTGGCTCCATCCTCGTGACACTCCCCCTTTATATATTTATATACATTTCCCACTAACAAATCTCTGTAACAGAGAGGAGAGCCAGACAGGAGAAACAGGCTGAGGCCAAGGGTGCTGTATGTATTCATACGAGTACTGTGTCTGTCAGTGTTAATCCACGTGGCCAAGTGTGAATAAAGTGTGATATATGCATGCTCTGATGTGTGTGCCTACAGGGAACACAGCACTATATTCCAGCATCTTTATGCAGAATACCCATATTCAACAGTGTATGCTGCTTCTTTCAGGGTTTGGGTTTTTTTTTCTGTTTCATAGTCTTCTCTTGCTGTGAGTTTGTTGGGGTCTTTTCTGTTTTGGGTTTTGTTTTGGGTTTTTGCTCTTTGGTTTTTTTTTGGTAACACACTCAATCTCATTACTAGATACAAAAATGAACAGGACTGGCTGTGTGTTATTATTATTAAATAATATTTTGGATTAATTTAAGGTAAATCCGATGAACTTCAACAAATGAAACAATTTTCACTCTGTAGGAGCCAAGGGACTTGTTTTAAACTATAGCAGAATTTAGAGTCTCAAAAGAGTAAGTAACAATAGGTACTATTTAATTTTCAATTAGTTTGATGATTGCTAGTTTTTGAAAGTGAAACTAAGCCCCAAGATTAAATCTCTCACTTGTAGAAACAGGCCAAAGTAGAACAGCAAAACCTGTCAATTTCATCTGCTTCTGTCTTTCAGCCCTCTAAAACTGAGTTAAACCTGCTTAGCTGTAGTCTTCATCAGTTCATAACTCAAGTTCATTAAGAAATCACTTATTACATGCCCTTTCTACTACAAAACCAATTAAATTTAGTGTAACAGAACCACTTCAAAATACAACAAATCAAAAGAAGCTTCTATACTAACAAGGCGTCTGACGCACATATTAAATTGGCATCCTTTTGCATTTGCCCACATGATACAGACTGAGTAGGGCAAGAAACAGATGCTATCTGCAAGGGAAAGGAAAAGTTGAGTAACTCTTTTACCATACACTACAAGAAGAGATCATTACCTGTAGTGACTACCAGGACAGAAGAATTCCAATCCTTCTTAACCTAATTCCCAGTGCAAGCAGAAGAGATGTGAGAGATCAAACCAAATAGTTTGATATAAAAACCATCAAAATATCAAAATGTATTTGTGTATTGGGTTTGTGTGGCAAGATTTTGGTAGCAGGGGGAGCTACCGGGATGGCTTCTGTGAGAAGCTGCTAGAAGCTTCCTGTGTGTCTAACAACCAATGCCAGTCAGCTCCAAGACTGACCTGCTGCTGGCCAAGCCTGAGCCCATCAAAGATAGGGGTAGCGTCTCAGGGATAACATAGAGGGAGTGGAGGGGGAGAAAGCACACAGCAGCAGCCAGGAAAGAGGAGTGAGTATAGGTGAGAGGAACAGCCCTGCAGACACCCAGGTCAGAGAAGAAGGGAGAGGAGGTTCCCTAGGCACCAGAGCAGAGACTCCCCTGCAGTACATGGTAAAACTTTATGACACACACACAAAAAAAATAAACACCACTACTTTTTTAAGGAACTGAGCAAACAATCAGAAAAACACAGCATGGACTGATTTTAAGGGACTGCTGTTTCTAAGCAAGAAACAGAAGAAAGCAATCTAAAGTGCGGTAGGAATGCAGAGTCCAGAATGCCCTGAGGATGTTGCCCAAGATCTAGATACCCTGGGAAATAGAAGAATCAAAATGATTCTTGGGTTTTGGTCAGACTGGTAATGGGTACTTGTCTATTAGAAAAGTGCTCAGTGGTTACATCAGAAAGTCTGTGTATTTACTTTAACTGCTTCAAAGACAGAATAGTTCAACTACTACCTCAGGGATCGGTGCTGGGACCGATCTTGTTTAACATCTTCATCACTGACATGGACAGTGGGATTGAGTTAGGGTTTTGCCCATGACACCAAGCTCTGCGGTTCAGTTGATATGTTGGAGGGAAGGCATGCCATCCAGAGGGACCTTGACATGCTTGTGAGGTGGGCTGATGCCAACCTCATGAAGTTTAACCATGCCAAGTGCAAGGTCCTACACCTGTGTCGGAGCAATCCCAGGCACAGCTACAGGCTGGGCAGAGAAGAGATTCAGAGCAGCCCTGCGGAGAAGGACTTGGGGGTGCTGGTCGATGAGAAAATGAACATGAGCCAGCAGTGTGCGCTTGCAGCCCAGAAAGCCAACCGTATCCTGGACTGCATCAAAAGGAGTGTGACCAGCAGGTCGAAGGAGGTGATCCTGACCCTTTACTCTGCTCTCGTAAGACCTCACTTGGAGTATTGTGTGCTGTTCTGGTGTCCTCAACATAAAAAGGACATGGATCTATTGGAACATGTCCAGAGGAGGGCCACGAGAATGATCAGGGGACTGGAGCATCTCCCACATGAAGATAGGCTGAGAAAGTTGGGACTGTTCAGCCTGGAGAAGAGAAGGCTGCGTGGAGACCTCATAGCAGCCTTCCAGTATCTGAAGGGGGCCTATAGGGATGCTGGGGATGGGCTCTTCATTAGGGACTGTAGTGATAGGACAAGGAGTAATGGGTTCAAACTTAAACAGGGGAAGTTTAGATTGGATATAAGGAAGAAGTTCTTTCCTGTTAGGGTGGTAAGGCACTGAAATAGGTTGCTCAAGGAGGTTGTGAATGCTCCATCCCTGGCAGTGTTCAAGTCCAGGTTGGACGAGGCCTTGGGTGTTATGGTTTAGAGCGAGGTGGCCCTGCCCATGGCAGGGGGGTTGGAACTTGATGATCTTAAGGTCCTTTCCAACACTAACTATTCTATGATTCTATATCAATCCCAACTACATCTGAGCATTCTGCAATAGTCTAGTTTCAACTTTCAAAAATAATAGTTTATTAAAAATGAAAATATCATTAAATATAATAATTTAAACTACTTGGAATAGTTGCCCCTAAGGAAAATATTTCACAGTTATATCAGTCATATAGTCTAGATCACAAGATTTGCCAGGAGGACAAATATCAGAGTTGTGCCTGGATGCAGTCAGACATGAAAGGCATCCTATCACTGCCAGGTTTTCTGCCAGAAGATAAGGTAATATATTTCTTAACATTATTTTAGTTTTTGTCATGATAGACGCAAATAACTATTTTACTTGAGAAAAGCACCTAAGATAGAAATAGCTGTCAAAGTTGTGGAATGTTATCAGAAATAAGTTTCTGAAAAATGAAACAGCTCCAGAGGTCCTTTCCAACCTCTGTTATTCTGTGATTTGTCACACTAGTAGTCTTCCATCTGTAAATATAATTGTTACTTCTGCTTAAAATAACCCCCCAATTTATCACTTAGTTCTCAATAGCACTGGCATCCTCTTGTCTTCTTTTAAAGTTGTATATGTATAAATACATAAATAAATAAATATATATATATAAATGTATATATAGATGTATAAGTCTAAAGTTTTATATGTCCCTGCCCATGGCAGGGGTGTTGGAACTAGATGATCTTAAGGTTCTTTCCAACCCTAACAGGAGCCTGAAATACGATTTGTGCTATACCAGGGATGAGTTAAATTTCTAAATTATGTATGTAGCTTCTGGATAAAAGTTAGATTTTGTGTAATGGAGGAAGACAATGCTTAGACAGGGGCATGCCTTTGTGTAGAAATTACTTTCTACAAGCTGCATTACAGGCATATTTTTAAAGCAAAGATCAGACTGATTGCAAAACAACTTACTATACAAAAAGTGAGCAAGCAAACACATACTTAGAGCAAACTGCAATATGAAGCACAAGTACCTTTACCAAAAGTAAATCCCTTGATATGCCTCATTTCAGTTATAACAGCTACTCATTGTAAAAACAGTATGACTCAACTTTTTACTATATCCCTGATATTTAAACATAAATTTCAAATTTCACCACCACTTTACTGACCCTTAACACTAAAGGTCTTTTTCTGCTGCACTTTCATACATTTCCTACCTTGGAACTGAGCATTAAACCCCTTTCGTCGATGGTTGCTGTCAGACGTAAAATGGAGTCGTAACCAGTTCTTACTGCTGATAACAGGAGAAGGTAGATTCATACCAGTCAACCTGGAAAAAGGAAAAGAAAACCTGGTATAAATCATGGAAAATTCATTTGCTACTTAGAAGAAAAAAAATAAAAATAAACAAAAAAAAAAGCCAAAACATACTGCTGTACTGTTTACAATGTATTTGACAACAGTGATTCTTTGTCATCTATTTATTACTGGTTAATTTAGTATTATCCTGGGATAAATGTCTGCTTGTTTCCCATTACAGCTATTTATTTTGCAGTCAAAACTTCTATGTCCAACTTACTGTTTTGTGAATTAAGGAAGAAAAGCAGCCTTGTGAGTGCATGTGTTCGTGCATGTAATGCTTCTGAAACTGGTTTTAAGGCCTAGCATGTTACAGCCTTATTTGGACAGAAGTGATACTAATATAAATTATATTAACCAGTTTTTTCATACACACACACACATACTCATGTATATATGTTATTTGGGCATTTTCTGAAATACTCGGTTTGAGTGGTCATCTCCAGTACTAACACAAGCCAAGCCCTTAGCTTCTAACATCAGGGAGTTAATATTGTTTGTCGCTTGGACAAGTGACAAGATTGAATGATCTGTGCTAAACAGCATTTGAAGCCATGCACTGAATGAGGAGTAAAAGAAACATGAAACAGCTGTTCATCCACTGATTATCTATCATTTAGTGACCTGTTAAAGAGCAATCCCATGGAAAAAAACAGACAAACAAAAATAACATTATTTTTCAAATAGCATCATATAAAGAGGGGCTGGCCACTTGGGAGAAATATAGAAGAGTTGTTAGAGGATGTAGGGAGGCAATTAGGACAGCTAAAGCCTCCTTGGAACTTAATCTTGTTAGTCGGGTTAAGGACAATAGAAAGGGTTTCTTCAAATACATAGCAAATAAAACTAACACAAGAGGCAATATAGGCCCACTGCTGAACAAGGTGGGTGCCCTGGAGACAGAGGATATAAAGAAGGCAAAGGTGCTGAATGCCTTCTTTGCCTCTGTCTTTACTCCTGCAGACTCTCCCCGGGGCCCCAGATTCCTATTGCCCCAGAAGGAGTCAGGGCAAAGGAGGAGTTTGCTTTGGTAGATGAGGATTGGGTTAGGGATCAGCTATGCAATCTGGACATCTATAAATCGATGGGTCCGGATGGAATGCATCCACGGGTGCTGAGGGAGCTGGTGGAGGTCATTGCTCGGCCACTCTCCATCATCTTTGGTAAGTCGTGGGAAATGGGAGAGGTGCCTGAGGATTGGAGGATGGCAAATGTCACACCAGTCTATAAGAAGGGCAAGAAGGAGGACCTGGGTAATTATAGTCAGGTCAGCCTTACCTCCGTCCCTGGAAAGGTGATGGAACAACTTATTCTTGACACCATTTCTAGGCATAGCGAGGATGAGGGGATTATTAAGAACAGCCAACATGGTTTTATGAGGGGGAAGTCATGTTTGACCAACCTTATAGCCTTCTATGAGGAAGTGACTAGGTGGAAGGATGATGGTAGAGCAGTAGATGTGGTTTTTCTTGATTTCAGTAAGGCATTTGATACTGTTTCCCACAGCATTCTCATAGATAAGCTAAGGAAGTGTGGGCTTGACGATCAGGTAGTGAGGTGGATCAAGAACTGGTTGGAAGGAAGAAGGCAGAGAGTTGTGGTCAGTGGTGCAGAATCTAGCTGGAGGTCTGTGAGTAGTGGAGTGCCTCAGGGGTCAGTGCTGGGACCAGTGCTGTTTAATATTTTCATCAACGACCTGGATGAGGGAACCGAGTATACTCTCAGCAAGTTCGCTGATGACACTAAACTGGGAGGAATGGCTGACACACCAGAAGGCTGTGCTGCCATTCAGTGAGACCTGGACAGGCTGGACAGTTGGGCGGGGAAATATTTGATAAAATTCAACAAGGGCAAGTGTAGAGTCTTGCATCTGGGGAATAACAACCCCATGTACCAGTACAGGTTGGGGACTGACCTGCTGGAAAGTAGCGAAGGGGAAAGGGACCTGGGGGTCCTGGTGGACAGGAGGATGAACATGAGCCAGCAATGTGCCCTTGTGGCCAAGAAGGCAAATGGCATCCTGGGGTGCATTAGAAAGGGTGTGGTTAGTAGGTCAAGAGAGGTTCTCCTCCCCCTCTATTCTGCCTTGGTTAGGCCGCATCTGGAATATTGCGTCCAGTTCTGGGCCCCTCAGTTCAAGAAGGACAGGGAACTGCTTGAAAGAGTCCAGTGCAGAGCCACAAAGATGATTAAGGGAGTGGAACACCTCCCTTATGAGGAGAGGCTGAAGGAGCTGGGTCTCTTTAGCTTGGAGAAGAGGAGACTGAGGGGTGACCTCATCAGTGTTTACAAATATGTAACGGGTGGGTGTCATGATGATGGAGCTAGGCTTTTTTCAGTGATATCCAGTGATAGGACAAGGGGCAATGGGTATAAACTGGAGCATAGAAGGTTCCACGTTAACATCAGGAAGAACTTCTTTACTGTGAGAGTGACAGAGCACTGGAACAGGTTGCCCAGGGGGGTTGTGGAGTCTCCCACATTGGAGATATTCAAGGCCCGCCTGGACAAGTTCCTGTGTGATGTACTCTAGGTTACCCTGCTCTTGCAGGGGGGTTGGACCAGATGATCTCTCGAGGTCTCTTCCAACCCTTGGGATTCTGTGATTCTGTAATGATGCATCTACCTCAGGGCTTAGAAGGAAGATTGCACAGGGAACCTCAAATCTCTCATTTTTGCGTACTAGATGTTGCACCGTGCTCTGTGGAATGAGGCAGGCTTCCAAGGAATTCCTGGCACCTCTTAATGGCCTCATAAAGAACTAAAGGGCCAAGTTTTTAGAGCATTATAGCTATATTAGCACCATACTACACCTCTGCTGATAAACAATTCTTCTCACAAGAAATAATGAGAACTAATTAAACCATCTCCACTATTGTCCTTCTAAATCTGAAGGCAGCCAGGCTGCAGCAGTATCAGAAACAGCAGTGGAAGCTCTCTTACTGTCGAATATTTGGGGGAATAGATAAACTTTTTTATATTTTATTACTTCGAGTGATGTTTTAATTTTGATTCTTATTCCATAATTTCCTCACATACATACTAATCCACTGTTTATACAAGTAATAAGGCATTCTGCTTTCATGCAGTCTTGAAGGAGCAATGTTTTCCTTATATCAGATATCAGATATAGAAGCAGAATGCCCTTTGAAGTATCTGTAGCATTACAAAGAGATTGTGAAGGATTTATTAAAATTACTGCTAACAGGTGTGTCACTAAAACACTTATTTTCTAGCTAAAATTTTCCCATAGTTATTGCTTGACTCAAATTCAGGTATAGCAAAGCTATATTTCATTAAGAGAACCAACTAACGGAAAAACAATTTGGGGTTTCATTGTGAATTTCCTAAGAAAAGAAAATAAGTAATGTTTTTGTCTGAACAAATAAACCAAATGTTGTTTCTTTCATAAGGTTCTTAACATTGTTTTGACTATAACCAAGAGGTAATATATTCTTCTCACAAAACACTACTCATACTTCATTTCCATGAAACAAAAAAATGCAAGAATGAAAAAGAATTGGAGAGGGTTTTGTCAAATCATTTACCCTTATCCTTCTAATTTAGCTATTTTCCCCATTTTGTATTCAGCCAAATATCTGTATGTGGATGAATTAACGTTATTTTTTCCAAAATACAGTAAAATAATACATCAAATTAATTTAATCAAGTCTACAATGAGATTTGAAAGTATAAGCTCTATAAACTCTAGTTAAGATTAAAATAATAGAGACCTTCCAAAAAAGCCTTCTATGCATCAGTTTGAATACTTCTACTATTTCTGTATTCATCTAACTGCAGAAATATTCATATTTTATATATTTATTTATATTTTTATTTTGGAAATAGCATAAAACATTTACTGAGTTTCTGTAACAGGTCTCTGGGTCAGGAACTGAAGAGAGAAAACTGTACCCTAATTTTCAATTTAGAACTAACTTCAATTTTGAAATCCCTTTAGCTAAAATGCTTATACGAGCAGTTGTATACTTACATGTCAAAGCAAGAACTTCCAAGGATTATCATTTGCTACTTGTCAAAATAGCAGGAAACATTTAAAAAAGGGATGAAATATGATGGTTGCAGCAAATACATGAAGACAATCTGTGACCTTATATATATTCTCTCTAAATGTATTATATATATTCTATGTATAGCTTTATAAGTTGCATTAGAAGACACATGTGACATTGAAACATGCATATTGTGACTACAGCTTCCCATGGAGATAAGTTCCAGCAAGTGGCTGGTGCCTAAAAGAAGGCAGAAGAAATACATGTAACAGTTTCACAGGAAAGAATTTATATCATCTCTTCTTCATGGGAATTCAAAATAAAATACTATTTATAACAGCTAACTATCTACAAGGAAAGGGTTCAGAAGTGGGAGGATGGAGGGAGAAGGAGAGGGTGAGACATTTATCATTTTCTCATTTAAAGTAATTAGAGCCCTCCCTTCTTCACCTGTTTCCATAACCATGTGTAAATGATTGCTTATTCTGGATGCTGTGAATAAGTAGTTTGCATTTTAATTTAATATTGCTTGGGATAAGAATTAATTCATACGAGTGAATAAGGTTTAGGGTGAGCTCTTTTTCACCCTAATACTACAAAGACACAGGATCAGCTTAGTAAATCTTAACTTGCTTCTAGATATTCCCCACAGAACTGCTCAGGACAACTGGGTATGTCCCTGGGAAGCTGAATGAGACTGACAGCTGCTCCAAGTGAGTCACAAAACCTGATGAGTAACAGTAATCCAGAAGGCTCGTTGTACAGGAAAAATCTGATAAAACACCTTAAATCGTGAGGGACAACACATTGAGCTTGCCACAGACTTTTATATCAAAATATTTTTGTCAGTCTGGGCCTAAGGAAATAGCTCAAATGAAGTCCAAAATTCGTCAGTATAAAAAGGACAGAAGAAAGGAAAGCACATACAGATGAGTAAGGGAATAAGCCAAAGAGTAAATTCTTCACAAGACTGTCAATTTCAATGATTCAGATCCTTCTGAGTAGTCAAATAATGCTCCATTTTTATTTGATCTATTTCCCTATATATTGACAGTAGAAGATTTAAACATTAATAGAAGAGAGCTGTGAAAGTTCCTCTTCAAGATGCAATAACCAAACATTAAAGTCTATGTTCCATAATTGTGTTATATAGAGTTATAACTGTGACATTATTATATTCATTAAGTTTATTACTAAGTTCAGTGTACTATAAACAAACATTGGCCGGTAAACACCTGAGATATGTTTCCTATGCAGTATGAGTGCTAATGAATTTTGAAAATTTGATAAAGTTGTTATAGAATATTTTCAAAGTCTGGTAAAATGTTACTCTCTTCACTCCCTTCTCATGGCATTTAACTGTTACAATGAAACATGCTGATGACTGATCTATATAAGACTAAATTATTACAGTTTTATATAAAATTATTTCATGTTATATGTTTCTTCCATTAAAGTTTTAAGTCAGATAGTTTAAAATGGAAATTTAACCAGAAATTTGATGTATTTTTCCAAAAACGTTTCAAATTATAGCCTCCCAAAATACAGCTTAATTTTCTCATGTTGTCTGAACGCAAGTTTAAATGTACACTCAGAAGCCCTCTGGCCTTGTGAAACAGGGAAAAATTGATGGGCTACATCTTAGCTGCTGGCAGTGCAGTGGTCTCCATCTGGACTAGGCTCCCTCTGTTGTCAATGAACAAGTATTTGGTGAGTGTGTATCATCTGAGGTATTTTGGATTTCCACATTAGTTTGAGATAAACCTCAACTTAGAAATGAGAGAGGTAGGGTAATCAGATTAGTAAATATCAACACCTGAGTACCATACAAATCATACAAATGATATCATAATTCAACACATGGGACATGATATAACTCAAGAGCATTGTTCTCCAAAGATGACCGCACTTTCTAATTATTCTAACTTTGTGCACAACAACCCCTCCAGACTTGTGTATTTGCCTGTACCTCACACTGGATGTTATACCTGCAGATACTTTGTGTTTGGTTGAAGGTTAAAACTAAAGGCAAGATTTTTTTATTCTTGGTGTTTGGAAAACAGCTTTATTAAGAACATCTCTGTGTATTGTTTCAACAGTCTTATCAAATATTTTTCTTGATTACTGCTCTGATATTTGAAAACAGCACTCTGGATAGGATATTCTTTAGCTGGAAGATTATTACTGCTTTCAAGCTGATGAATAAAAGAACAATAATTCCTTATACATCTAGGGTTTTTCTGATATACAGTTTTCATTGTCCAGCAAAAGTGGAACATTAATTTCTAGGACACAGCAACCAATTAGATTTTATTATTCAATACAGTGATACTTAATCCAAGCCCAGAGTGCTGAAAGCCACTCTTCCATAGCTTTCAAGGAGTTCTTCCATTCAAAGCCAGGGAAGATAAGTGTAGGGTCCTAAAGTTAATACGGCAGCTGTCATGAAGGGAAATGAACATTTTAAACAACCTCCAAAATTATTAAATATTAAATTGTATTCTGAAGATTTTTTTGGGCAGGGATGTCAACATTTTGAAAACCACAGACTTTTTTACTGTGTTCATATTAATTACTTAACAAAATTCTCTAGTGTCCATACAGGGGAAATTTTAATTTCTTCAATAAAATTCAGAAACTACTTATCTAAAAAGAAGCTTTTTAACTTTCAGTGATTATGAGTTCTTAGTATATGATTAAGATCTAACAAGACAAATTCCAAAAGGCGGTTTTATAAATCAATATTCACTAACCATCAATCTTATTATAAAATAGTATTTACCAGTGCAATCCTCACTCTTCATGCATATGCTAATCTCCCAGAGCTGTTTATTTTTAGTCACGACAGTTAAGGAAAATACAAACATGCAGATTCACTTTTTTGTATATTCAGATGTAACTGTTCTGAAAAACTCATTTAAATGATGTAAAATTAAAGATGTAGTCTATTGCAGACAGATTTTTTTTAGTACATCAGGTACTTGCTACTTTGCTGAAAAAGTCTATTCTCTAAAACTAATACTTTTTTAATTCATAGATGCTAGTGCAAGATTTTCAAAATGAGTTAAACAAATAGAATGAGTAGAACTGCTTTCCCATTCAGTACAACTAATTTAGTTTAATTACTTTAGTAACTTTCTCCGTTATGTATTTTGTATTGGATGAGCTGTTCCCTTTTCTTGAATGAAAGATTTCAGATGACCCATTTGGCTTTTTTATTAAATTAAATAAAAAAACAAATCAAACCAGAACAACCAAACAAAAAACTCATGAAACAGAAATTTTTAGTTACATTTTCATAAGTCCCACAGTCTCTTCTGACCAAGAAAAAAAAAAAACCTAAACAAAAAACTCCAGAGTTTTCTGTATTTAAGAAGCTCAGTCCATGTAGGTGGGATATTTAGCAAAAAGTCTCCAAGGATAAATGTAAGATTATTTTTAAGAGCTCTGCTACACTGTGCTTTTTCTCTGCTTTTTTTGCAGCAAGTGTGGGGAACGAGTTTAGGATCAATCTATCTGACATGTTCAGTAATAAAAAAAAAGTCTCATGATTGTTGCTCTGTCTTCTTTTATGATCCTCTCTTATGGACCTCTCAGACCACAGATCAATGAAATCCTGTTATCTTACAATAGAGTTTAAAAATATCTGGAAAAGAACATAACTCATTGGTTCTCAACTGTAGACCAGGGTGGCAGGAAGTGCTAACAGACAGCACTTACTTAACTTACTGGGATAAGGAAAAAAAACCCCTGAACATATATTTCATCTTAAAAACTTGATCAGACTACATTTCTGTTTCATATTAGTACCTCACAAAACATATATATATATATATATATATATATACACCTAAACATCTGGTTTAGTATTATGGAGTTTACTAAGTTTCCATGACACCAGCCCCCCTCCCCCTGATACTCATCAAAATAGAGGATAAAATGACCAAGATGAGGAAATTTCATATATAGCATTCACTCTTTATGTGACACGAGAAAGGTGGCTTGTCTTCAAGGCACCTCTCATCATCTGAGGAAGACTTAAAAAAAATGTTGAGATTTGAATTAGCCTTTGAAGCTTTTCCTGCCAATTCTAAAACATATCTTCATATCAAGCTATGGCAAATGTTTACATCTTTAGTATATCTTGCCAAGCAAGTTTACTTACCCACATTTTTAACATGTTTTCCTTACATTAACCGTATTTATTTTATACTTACAGTTATATCATTATGTAAAAGCCTCTTTTTGTTTGGGCTATTTTTAAGTGACAAAAGATAACTTTATTTCCACCTGAACCACAAAATTTTCTCCCAATAATGAAGGTAATAGGGAACAACATGATTTTCTAGTAATATATTCCTAGCTGTTTGTTTGGGTTTTATCCCCTGTTTGTCTGCACACAGCAATTTAAGATACTATTTATCTGCAAACAGAAAAACTTGGGTGTTCTCCCACAAATAACATTTGGTAAATCCCAGAAAATAATGTTAAACAAGAAGTACCGTGCAACCACTATACTAACAGCAACTGACATTTAGGTAGCAAGGCTTCACAAAACCTTTCTCCCTTCTCTGAAATTTTAATGTAAATCGAAACAGTTTCTATGCTGTACGAGCAGTAGAACGTGACAAAGAATATGTATAATGGTTTGACCTAACATGGTTGATGCATCTTAAAAAACACCACTCACCAAAAACCCCACAAAAACTTCACCAAACTGATTTAAAACTTTTCCATGCTATTTTATGAAGCTACAGTATTTTACTTTAAAATATTGTTGCTATGTAAAGAAAGCAACAGCACGTTTTGCATGGGCTTCGGATTTACTATTTGGTAGCTTGTTAAGCAAAAGCGGTATCTGTTGCTTCAGTGGGGAAAAATCTCTCCCAAATGTCACGGAAGGCAAAATGAGCAATACAGCAAGTATTTGGTCAAATAATACATATTTATACCAGAACCAAAAAGATTCCCCAAGACAAAGTACATAGCCTGTTAATACAAGGTCTTATAGAGTATCAGGCAACAGATGCATTCTGGGTTTGTAGTATGCCCCTTCTAAATTTTATGTTTGCTGTATTTGCAAATGACAAAACCCAGCAAACATGGTCGTAGAAAAATAAAAAGGCCAGAGACTTTTGAGGGGAGGAAAGGTGGGAGAGGGAGAAACCCAGACCATCATAAGAGACATTTTCCAGAGATGCCATGGGCAGTCTGATTACAGACATAATTAAAATAGCATTACATACAGCCGGTCTATTGCTAATGTGAATTTAAAACAACCTGTGATGTTGGTTCTCTTGTGCAATTTGAACTATTGAGTGAATAGTGGGGTTGGGGAGAGAGAAAATTTCTTCCACCAAGTAGCTCTCAGAGTGCAACCACATAATAGCTGTTTATAATAATTCATATTCTGGAAATCAGGTGAATGTCTATTTATTTTGAAATTTGGGCACAGAATTTACTTGATTTCCTTACTGCTAAATGACACAGCTGTCATGAACTAGATTCTTGTCTCTCTAAAACTACACAGCAACACCACTTCCACCAGAAGGTTGTTTCTGTGTTCTTTATCATTAACACTTTTTTTTTTTTTTTTTTAATTTAACCAAATGTATTCTTGTTCACTTAGTTAACCGGTCTTGATCCATGCTAAGTGATCATGGAGTTTGATAAGCAATACTGCCCAAATCAAGCCTGCTCCCAAGCTCTTTCAGTGGATATTTTAGGGTTCCCAGTGAAAGTGGAAAAAATTTGCTTATCTCTTTCTAGAAGCCAGATGTCTTGTGGCAAGAAATAAAGTATTAGCAACAATGAACACCATAACACAAGTATTTTTAATGTAGCCAAGAGGCAAAACCTTTAAAGGGAGAACACTGAACAGCTTAGCTAGATATCAAGCCTGCTATTTTTAATTGCTGACATGATGAGTAATTTACTGTTCTGTCAGTTTCTCATGTATTTTGAAGGTTTCCATACATCTTTATCAGGTTTACTGCCTGCATTTGACATACTACACTCAGCCAACTTACTTTCCTTATACAACACATAAACCCAACTAATTCTAAGAAAAAATGCAGAATTCTAAAAATTATATTTATCCTGTAGAAGAGTCTGACATAGGATTAATACCAGATTTAATAGTATATGGTTGGTGTTTAGTACACTCTGTGCAAGTGGTTTTTTTCTATCTTCATTGGAGGCACATAGGGCTGTTACTTGTTGACTCAAGATAAATGATTTCAGATGTAATTTCTGAACAATCAAGATACAGAAGATCTTTTGTGTAGAGATATCCTTCACTCTGAACCAGGATCCATGCACTGCATTCTCAAGAATTTTAAGTTTATGTGTTATTGGTTCACTTTCAATCCAAAGTTTGACTCTATAAAAGCATTGCTATCATTTCCACAAAAAGAATAGTTTTTTCAAAGGAGTCCTGGGTTTCCTAACTCCTGTCAATACATTTTGATTAAGTAAAATCTACAGACATTTTTAAAAGTCCCAGCAGTGTTCAAAAGTACATTACTACATGTTAGTGTCATTTTTTCCCTTCCTACTGAAATCTTCTATTTTTCTATTGGCCCTCATTGTCCATTCTTCACCAAACACCTCATTTTCATTAGTGTACTTTCACATATTTCCTTACTTCTTCACCGCAGGACCAAACTGTCAATTATGTATCCTTCTGTACTCCCTGCCAACCTGAACATTTCATTGCAATTCTTAGCAATTAAACCATGTTCAGACTCTAGTTTAACCAATAATAGCAGCCTCAAATTATTGGCAGCTATGTAAATAGAGCGCTAAGTTTACAGAAAGCTTCAATAGGCAGGTCAGTAGAGGAGACAAGGGAATAGTGGGACACTCCATTAGAGCTAATGAGCTTGTTAAAGTAATTACTTTACATATTGGGTATAATAGTATCATGAACTTTTCTGATTCACTTTTCATTTATTCCTTCCCTGGGAAATTTTTCCATCACCTGTGAAAGCTCTGCCACTCACCAGCACAGAGAGAAGAAAGAACAACTTTGAATTGTTTTCACAGACAAAATGTGGTATTTTTCATTTTCTTTAAAGACTGAAGTCAGTTTTGACACATACCATTGCCATGCAGTGCAGTAGGCTGTGGTTCAGCTCAGGATGAGAGAAACCTGCCTGTCCCATGAAACAGATTTCATCACAAAAACAACATTCCAATTTCTGTCTTTTTGATTACTACGGCAGCAGAAATTGTGATCAAATTGTATGTGGTATATTTTGTGGCACATGATATCTATTACAGACAAAGAACAATATCTGGCAACAAAAGGAGAGTTTCAACATGCTAAAATTGCTTTTAAGAATAATAGAAGAAAGTTAGAAAGGCATGAAAAAAACAACCAAACAACACCACCACCACCAACAACAAAAAATCCCACAAACACACTCAGGTCTCTTATAAAGAAAAAGTGGGAAAGGGAAAAAAACCCCTTATGTAGTTCTTGCAGTTTTTTCTGCTCTGCGTGAAGGAATGCAACTTGATGTGGTTAGGGATGTAACAAAAACCTACAAAGACAGAACATTACAGTAGCACATCCAATGACAAGAGCTAGAGAAGTGATCAAAGAACACAACAATTAAAACCTCAGAACCCTCTGAGTCTGTGAACATTGATAGCCAGGAGATGACAAAAAACAGATTAAAACAAGATGTACATAAAATATTCAGGAACACAAACCAGTTGGGACTCAGAGACGGCAGCAGTAATTATAACTTCTGAAACAATGAAAGATTATTGCTAATTAAGAGCCGTGTGCTTTAAGATAGCCTTTAACACCTGTGAATGGCAATTACATAAATATATACCAATAGACAGCTACGACAATGAAACCGAAGATCAGTTCTAAAACTATAGAAAGCTGTAGACTACAAGGCTAAACTACTTGAGGACTGTGCTGAACATACATATAAAACATAGCTATTTTCTATTAAAAAATATATTTTGACAAATACAGAACCAGAAAGGACCTCCAGAACAGTGGAAAAATAGCAAAGATTGACAACTCATACATTAGGAACAACTGACAGATTATACTTATTTCATATTTGGGAGTACCCTTTGCAATACTATCGTAAGTTAGAGGAACAAAGAACTAGAATCTGACTCTGAAGATTACTTATTGAAAATATTTTTGCTATAAGAATAGCTATCTTGAATAAAATCTGAATGTAAACATCGATTCACCATAGATTTTCATGAAAGGAATTGCTAGATTTTATTAGGATTCAGTGTGGCATATTTCACAAAACACCACACAAACCTGACATGCCAAAAAAAAGCAGCTAGCTGTCAATCATTCAATGTAAGCATCACTGTCAAACATGGATACATTTTCTTGACTCCTTCTGCTTTTTCTGTTTCATGGGTATTCCTTTAGACAGGCAGATCATCAAACCTTCTAACATGAAATAAAAACAACAATGAAAGACTTCCCAGCTTGAAAAAATATATATAGTTTATGTAAAAAAGAAAAAACAACCAGCCCTCACAATTCTAGTAAAACCTTGCAAAATTCTCAGTAATCAAAATAATCCAAGGAGAAATAGCTTTGTATATCTTGACAGTAAGCAAGACTAAAAGGAACTACCACAAATGCACAAGACATCAGCTGGTCAATTTAACTTGCCTAAGTAAGATTTGATTATCAAGAATAATACAGAATTAAAAAAAACACCAAACAAGCTATGGCTTCCATTACACAATCATACCCTTAACACATGCAGGTTAAGAGCAGGAAATCTAATGAAAGGACAGTTTAACAGCAAAAGCTTCACGAAAATACCAGGTTGGAAAGAATGAATTTGTAAACAGATTTATTCAGAAAAGTCTACAGCTTTTTTTTTTTTTTTTAAAAAAAAAGAAGGTGGAAGTATCTTAAGCATCTAGAGCATGAGACAGCAATGACTCCAAATCATCTATTCACTCTATCTGCCAGTACACTGCAAGAACAAGAAGCCAACTGACAGGAAGCACATTGTCAAACACTGCTTGTACCTGTTCTGGGTGCATCATAGTGATTCAACAAGTGTTCAGTTACTTAAGTGCCTTAAGTGACATCTAAAGGTAGAAGGATTTATTCTTTCCCTCAGTGAAATTTCAGAACACCAAAATGAAGTGCTGAAATGCCACTGAAATACTTGACCCTCTTTTCTTGTACTCAATTTTCTTCACAGTGAAGTTTCAAGTTTCTGTGAAAGATAATGATAGTAGCTTAACTTCAGCAAAGATACTACACAATACCCCACCAGTCCACCTAAATTCCATTTGCCTGACACTGGCTGTATCAATGTGATATCTTGCTACAGGAACTGTTGTCTCCCCTACCACCGAACAGTTTCTTCCCTACTATTATATGGCTACCTGATTTTCTTTCTTTTCTTTTTTTTTTTTTGTTTGTTTTCCAGTCTTGCCAGCATTTTCTGAATAAATTACTTAAAGATCAACTAAACGTAATGCAAGTTAGAATTTTGTTTAACTCACTGTAAAGCTAAAACTCACAAGTACTGCTAAAACTCAAATTTGGCACTGCTTCAGTCAGGTTCTTAAGATATTTCTTCCAAGAAACAACTAGATTTCTCATTTAAGTAAGATCAAGCAGTTCAGACTTTATTCTGCGTCACAATATAATTTCAGTGGTTCATTAGATTAAAACTCGTGAAAGATTACAATGCTACAGGAGACTTTATGAAGTTTAATTAGCTTCTTTAAGCACATTTAAAAAAACTGCTGACACACCAGTAAAGTGTGGGTTTGTTATCTTTTGTGATTGTAAATTACATCCCAAAGCTGTTAACAGGCTACTAGTCACTTAAGTCAATTTCTATAATAATATTAAATTGTGGTGGTAATGAACACACAAAATGCCATTATCAAGTTCACAAATCCTAAAATGCCTTCAGTAATTCACTGAGATTGAACATACACTAGACCATTTCCCAGGTGCTAAGGATAATAATAAAGCACCCTAACTATTACCAACCAACCCTTTCAGACGACAAGTGGAAGAATGCAGAATGGTGATGTATGTCAATGGTGCTTTTCACATAAAAGAGATTTAATTCTTTTTGGTGATGTCCTTATGGACAGATCAATCTAAAAGAAAGTAGTTCAATCAATGGGTCTTTGTGTTTTGCCACAGAACAATTTCCTTCACAATGGAGTTTGAATTAGATATTTGCAGACTGTGCAAGAGGCTCTAGTAACTCTTAAAAACTTAGTGAAGATTATAAAATTGCCAGCATTACAAATAATCTGGAACATTGCAACAGCAGCTCCAACACCTGAAGAAAAGAGGACTGAGGTGTTGGGTTTTTTTTCATTCTTTGCATATTTATGATTATTTTCAAAAAAGCAGTGCTCACTAATCAGTTGTTCAATGCATGACCTCACAAAATCAATTGCTGTCTCAGACCTTTCATGATTATTACCAGTATTGAATATTTTCAGTAAGAATTGAATATTATGTATATAAAGTATACATATATATACACAAATGCATTCAGTATTGTATATTTTCAGTAAGAACTGAGATACTATGTATAACAAAAAATTGAGATACTAGGTATAACTATGCAACTATAAATAGAGTGTGTGGGTATATATACATTAAAAAAATATATAGTATAATATAGCTATGTGTAACTAAAGCTTCTATGCCTTTAAAACTGTCAAAGGCAATCTTGGTTGTGTTTTTTTTTTTTTATTCAAAGCTAGTGGAACACTAACTGTGGAACATGGTCCTTGTGATAAATCTTATTTAGGATTTAACTTTATAACCTCCTAAAATGAAATTCCAGGCTCCATCAGAAATCTCAGTTGTCCTGCATACCACTTTTTTCCAAACATGTTGTGACATAATATCTAATGCTTCATTATGTCTATAAAATCATTCAAAGGTCCTAAATTTTGATGTACCAAGAGCTGAAACCCTATTATTTTTTTTTTTTTGCATTCCAGAAATAACAATCTTGTATTCATAATCTTGATTGTTTACCCTTATCCTGACAGCAAGCTCAAAGCCATATTCAGGTTCCTAAACTGAAGAAACATTTTAGCTATCTGATATTCAAAATTTGAGCTTTTTTTCATTTGTGTATTAAAAATTTAGAATTGTAAATAAATGAGTAGACCTGCATATGTAATTTTCTGTTTATTTCTTTCTCATCTGTCTCCTATTTATTTAAAAAGCAAATAAGCAAAAGTAATTTTTGAAAGGCAGTCTTATATGGTTAATACATATAATACGTCAAAAAAATCCAAATAATATTGTGGTGCTTTCAAAGCAATTTAACTAAATGACGAGGTTAGTTCAGTGAAAATCTATGTTGCCCATGTATAGAAAGGAATAGAACAATGTAATGATTTGGTATTTATTTTATCAGGTTATAATGAAAATTATTCTGCATATGCAGGAGCAAAATTTAATGTACAGCACTGTATTTATGGAACCTGAAATTACAATGTCTTAACAAAATGGCTAAATTATTATGGTAATACAAATTATGCTTACATTTTTTTTTCCATTTGTATTAGAAATGGAGCATTACAGTATGCTATATTTCTTGTAGAAATGATGCTACAAATAACGCATTTTACTATAACTGCAATCATATTTCCCTTACCATTACTTTGTATTAAACATCTAACCCAGGAGAAATACCCTGTCACCCATACATGAAAAATTCTGGGGAATAACTCCTTTTACAGCAAGATTTTCCCATTGGAAGGAAACACACACCAGCATTAATAAAAATGAAGGAAAAAACAGATACGCTCTCAATGTTGCAACTCAGATTTAGAATGTCTGAGAAGCCACAAGCTTTTGTGTCCTGTCATTTTTACCTCTGCACCTAGATTCTTCTCATGCGTAGCAAACAACTAAGTGAAAAATAAATGCTATTCCTGTTTCCTGTGACCAGCTGAATACACTCACATATGGTATAATTTTACAAGGTAACTCTCACTATAATGTTACATCCATTTTTGTAATAACTATTAAAATGTGCAAAGTATGAGGTTTAGTCAAATATTCAGCACTTTCCCTACTTTTATTCAATGAAAAGGAACAAAATGTTATTCAGTGAAAAGGAGCCAATAAAGACAAAGAAACAAATGTCTATATGACACTCTTGCTAGGTTTGGAAAAAGCCAAATAGAAGCAGCTAGAGGATAATGTGCTGATCTTTAGGGCTGAAAAAAAAGAAATGAAAACCACTACTAAGCTTTAAATGGATAGTTTCTGAAAACTGGGGCTGCATAAGCATTAAATTTATCATAGACAATTTTATATGTTGATCTGGTTTTCTCACTGTTAATTAGAAAAGGAAACAGAACTGTGATTCAAAACTGAAGCACTACAGTAAAGCAAATAAGGACATCCAATGAAAAAGATGGCACATCAACCTGGAGATATGAGATAGGAGCAAAATGAAAATTCCATACAAGCGAGTAGTTTTAGATGAGCAAATGTCTATAACTAATGAACATACCAAAATTTTAAGAGTCCTCAGAGTAATAGACAGGACTAGCTACATCAGCAAAAAATTGAAATAGTAAGAAAGACTATACAATTAGTTAAAAAGAGAAAGCTTTCTGAAGATGAGTTGTGAGGTCACGTGACAATGTGACAAAGACAATATTAAATTTTTAGAGGTTTTTTTAAAATATTCCAGATGTACATTTGTAGATTTTTTAACATACAAATATGTTTATAAGATGCATTTTGAAATTGTTAAATTTATATTATATATAAGTGTAAATCACATATTTTTCAGGTAGAATCTCCAGGTCTTCTCCTTACTGAAGTGAATGCTTTTCGCAGTACGTACTTAACCTGTCTCCGAGTAGTAGTCTGTGGTGTACCAGATGAACTCAACTAGTACAATTTGTGGGCTGATTCACACTGCCAAATAAAGGGGACCATGAGTCTCATTTCCCCATAGTAAAAAACTAAATGAGTCACCTGTATCTTGGAAGAGTAGCCAAACTGAGATGGTATCGATCAAACATGAAAAGGACAGGAAGTGCTAAAGCACACTCAGCAGAGGGCATGAGTTTGTGGTGGGAAACACGGAGCTTGCTTTTGGCTGTGCTAAGCAGAGCAGCCAACGCACTGGGGGAGGCTGTTTTAAAGGGTTCCTCCCCCACAGTGTTTTCCACTTAACTAGTTGCCAGTAACTCCTAACTCAGCACGTGGCTCTTATGGTTCCCATTTGGAATAAGCTTTCATATCAGAAAAGACAATCCTTCCTGAAAAGGATGCAAGGTAAAGTATGCTTCCTGTGTAGTAGCAGCAGACAGTTTGTTAAATTAAATTTGTGGGGTCAAATAGAGATGATCTATCTTTTTCCTCAAAACTTCCCCAGCAGAACATGGGAAAAAAGGAAAAAAAACAACCCTGAAATTATACCATATGTCAGATAGTCCAAAACAGTCACACCCAGCTTTGTTGGACAACTGCTTATTTTCAATCCACTTCCCTGAACAATTGTGACGTCCTGTTGAGAGTATATGACTTTGTTATTTCCTTCTTCATTAAAAATCATTCTCAAGGGAAAATACTTTCCAGGGTCCTATTGTCCAGCCAGTGGACAGGAACCATTATGGAGCTGAGTGAAATGTGAAGTGAAAGGAGCATCAGAGATGAGTTGATAAAAGCTGACCACAACCTCCATTCCACATCTCCCTGCACCACTCAAGGCTGGGGGGGGTGGTGGTGGGGTGGTGGGGGGTGGTTCAGCAGAGGAGTCAGGAATGAAGAAGCAAAGTTGAGCCTGAGAAGAAGTTTTCATTTTTTGTTTTTTGCTTTTTGCCATCCTGCTCTCATCAGCAGTAAATTAAATCCATATTCCAAGCTGGGTCTGTTTTGCATGTAATAGTAACTAGTAAGTGATCTCTCTGGCTTTATCTCGACCCACGAGTTTTCTAATCTTATTTTTCTCCCTTGTCCTGTTGGGGGGGCTGGAGGGGGGGTTAAAGGGGTGGTGAAAGATCAGCTCTTGCATCCAACCAAGTTCAAGCCACCACAGAGGTGCACCGGTATTCAGTTGTGGCCAAGATAACGACAGCAAGGCATAATAAAAATAGCCTCGGTGCTGATCCTTATCTGTCTTCTAATACAGTTCTACCAGCCGCATACATCTACCTACATGGACGTTTGCTTTTGAATTTAACTGTGTTTCACGCTCACAAACATAAGGCAGAGGGAGGGGAGAGAAGGAAAAATAAACTGTGTGTTTCCTACAGGATTATAGTAAATCCAGCAATTTGTGATCGCTTAAATTGCACAGCGGGAACTGTAGTACTCAGATGAGCAGATACTCCATGTGACACACAGAGCTGCACAAAACTTACAACTCTTTAAGAACTTAAAATGTAATACAGCTCTTCAGGAAGTCAGAAATGGAGATAACTGTGTCCTACGTGTGATACCCTAAAAAATCATCAAATAAAACTCTCCAAGACTTGCCTTGAAATCTTAGAATGCAGGCATTCTTTATTGCAGCACTGGAGATATGGGGCTCTTTCCACCAAAGGTGTCTGCCTGGCATTCTCAAAAGCAGGCATTATATGACAGTAATACATATATGTTCATTCAATTTACTGGAAAAGCCTCATATATATCTATATATATATATTTAAATATTTTCTTGGAAATCATAAATAATGTCAGTGTTTTACCAGAGTTTGCTTCAATAGTGCCAAGGCTGAAGCCCTTTGTTCCATCCTGTTTACACAGACACCTATTCCACTCCTAGTTAAACATTTCCTGTTACATAAATTGCTCATCACAGAATGTATACAAGACAGCTGTCAGGCTAAGCCTAGTTCACAAAGATTAATCCTTTATCGTTCAAGTAAGTTAAGTATCAGAAGCCATTGTGCAGGGCGATGCCCTGAAGAAAACAAGAACAGTCACAGAATATACAAAGTCTTTGCACACAGGCTGCAAACAGAAAAATGACTGCTTATAGATGAAACCCAAGTCTGATAATATACAGCCATTAAAATCCTTAGAGTAGCTTTTCTACTGTTTACCAGAAGATCATAACAAAATGTAAAAAGACAGTAGTCAGAAAGTTTGCGAGTTATTACTGAAATTAGTGTTTCTCTTCCACTGTCCAGCTCAAAATCCAAGAGGTGGCATCTTATACCCCCAAAATTATTTTAATAGATCAGCTTTGAAATCACAAATTAATGATGCTGTATCCTAAAAATTAACTGTTAATATTCATGGATGAGTAACTGGGACTAATTAACACTTAGCATCGCTTCTACAAATTCCAATCACTCAAGAAAAACAGTGGGCGAAAGATGTAACCAAAGATACTGAATTTATCATGAAATGCACTGCTGAATCCATCTATTTGTTGAACTTTGGAAAGTGACAGAACCTTACTGATCAGACAATTTCAAGCAGTAGACAAACATTATTTATATGTAAAAATAGGACCAATTAATCAAGATACTTTGGCAGGCACCGAGATACTAAACATTAAGACAGATTGCATAAGCCACTCCACATATATCAAGCAGCCTCCTTTTATTTTGATTGCATGGTGGTATTTAAATCTAGCAGAGGAAATTGAGAAGAGAGATAGTAACAGTTTGTCAGCCTCTGATTTCCCTAGGTTTTGTTGTTTCACAACAGTGAAATGCTTAAAAAACTGAGCACAAACATGACCAAACTGTTAATGAATCAAACAATACTCATTTACCTAATTTTGAAACTGAGGACTGCTTCTCTTAGCAATTAACTGCAAGTATTCTTCCTCCATGCCTCAGGAAAGAAAAAAAAAAAAGAAAAGAGAAAGAACAACCAGCTCCCTTTATGGCAATACTCACGCAAATAGTATTCATAGAGAAGTTGCAGTATCGAAGTTCCCTCCATGTACCTCAGTTAGGTCTGCACCATGAAGTAACAGAAAAGTACTGAGATCTGCAATAGCAAAATGTCCTGTAACTAAGACTCTTTCCTTGTTCTTACAACAGTCTATGTTCTGTTGCTCTGAATAAAAAATATACTTTAATAGCTTTTTCCTTCTCTAAACATATTTATAGATAAACTAGCAAAGGAATGTGGATTCGTTCATACCTATTTTGCAAGTGCTCTTAGTTATTTTTAGTCCTCAAGCAAAAGAATTGTGGATGAGGACCTATACACAGACATTTAATTTTGAAGCTCTTAGGGGCACACAGGTTATGACTCAGTTGGCCATATCTGGGCCTTTATGTTAAATGGGCCAGGCCTGTTAATCATGTATGTTGGACTTGGTCATATACCTAGAACATTTTGTATGGCTCTGGACACCTATATTTAAGCAACTGAACAAATGAATTCAGTCCCATCACTGGGAGGAAGACCAAGAGGAGACCAAAACATCTAAATTATATGTGTATGCAGTCAGCATAGCTGCATCACTCAGTTAATTCACCTCTTGCTCCAAAAGGCAGGACTTTTGATTGGTCTTTTAATATATGTGACAATTCTATTCTCAAATATCCCAGGATAGGTTTAAGCAAATGAATTTCACTGCTACTGCCTGACCGAAGACCTAAGTGGATTTCTAGGCTCAATTTAGTGTATTGGCTGGAATTGTACTGACCTAATGAGAGCTTAGACAACCATTCACATGTAGACATTAACATACAGACACTTCAGTTCAAGTGCTTTAATCTCTTGCCAAAGTCTACTCTAAGGAACATGTACAGCTAACCTGTAGACTAATCAACTATTACCCTTATACCATAGGAAGGAAAAGGATGATTTATAATTTCTATTTTTAAATAATTAGATGGTGCTTAACATATTTATAGATCCATTTACTCGCAGAGAATATGTATAGTTATACATAGCTACTCATTTCAGTTTTTAATATATCACAATAATTACATTTAAACTTTCATTTTTAATAAAGTGGAACTGATGACAATCTCTTTACTAAAAAGCCATACAAAGAAGTTTAGAACTTCTGTGAAAACCCCTACAAAAATAAATCACTTTTTAATGTAAAAATGAGCACACTCCTGGTTAGACGTTATGATTAGTACTTTGCCTTCCTAAATTGCATTATTTGTTTGTTTTTTTATAGACATCTGACAGAACTAGAAACAATCCCCTATTTTTCAAGTAATAATAAAGAAAAAATGCAATACATTAATTCTTACCATCAGGCAGCACAAATTTTCACGCAAGATATGCAATCCTATTCCCTAGTGATATGAAAGAGTTCTGAACTCACAAAAAAATCAAACTGTATTCTTAGATTGCTTTCCTGCAAAAGTTATAGCTGGCCTCAGGATAAAATAATTTGATTAAGACAGGCTCTGTAGCTCACAGTAACATAATGCTCACCAGTTTGCCACTGTATGACTTTATTTAAACACCTCACTCCAAACTAATTTGAGTATTTAAATGTTTGTTATTTATATGTATTTTAAATGAAAAAGCCTGTCAACATAGTAATAGCAATACATGTATCACTCACCTGATCCTGCTTCCCTTACTAGAAAGAAGTACTACACAGGGTCATTAATTTTCTTCTCACAGAAAATGAAACTTCTTTTGAAGCTTCTTTAACAAAGTTTTTGAGGTGAAACATGAGATTTCCTCTTTGCTTGTTCAGCAATTTCACTTTGCCTTTAGTTCTCTGTAATATATTGTTTTTCTTTCTGGGGCAAGCTATTTTACTTAAAAAGACAAAACCAAACCAAACCAAACCAAACAAAACCAAAACAAAACAAAAAAAACCCAAACAAACAAAAAATCAACACAATACCAGGAACTCTAGAACATCAGTATACTGATTGGTGTTTCTATGAATGGATAAACCCTGGTTTCAACTACTGGTGCAGAGTATTACAGGCAGAAGGGAGGCAGGGGACATGTAAAATAACTTTTTTTCAGTTCCAGCTACAACTATTTTTATATGAGAAATTTACACCTGGGTCAGAGCAATCCCAGACACAGCTACAGGCTGGGCAGAGAAGAGATTCAGAGCAGCCCTGCGGAGAAGGACTTGGGGGTGCTGGTCGATGAGAAAATGAACATGAGCCATCAGTGTGCGCTTGCAGCCCAGAAAGCCAACCATATCCTGGGCTGCATCAAAAGGAGTGTGACCAGCAGGTCAAAGGAGGTGATCCTGCCCCTTTACTCTGCTCACTTGGAGTATTGTGTGCAGTTCTGGTGTCCTCAACATAAAAAGGACATGGATCTGTTGGAACAAGTGCAGAGGAGGGCCACGAGAATGATCAGGGGACTGGAGCACCTCCCGTATGAAGATAGGCAGAGATAGTTGGGGCTGTTGAGCCTGGAGAAGAGAAGGCTGCGTGGAGACCTCATAGCAGCCTTCCAATATCTGAAGGGGGCATATAAGGATGCTGGGGAGGGACTCTTCATTAGGGACTGTAGTGGTAGGACAAGGGGTAATGGGTTAAAACTTAAACAGGGGAAGTTTAGATTGGATATAAGGAGGAAATCCTTTCCTGTTAGGGTAGTGAGGCACTGGAATGGGTTGCCCAAGGAGGTTGTGAGTGCTTCATTCCTGGCAGTGCTCAAGGCTAGGTTGGACGAGGCCTTGGATAATATGGTTTAGAGCAAGGTGTCCCTGCCCATGGCAGGGGGGGTTGGAACTTGATGATCTTAAGGTCCTTTCCAACCCTAACTATTCTATGATTCTATGATAGATCAAAATCAAAGGGAAGAAATTTGATTCTCTTTTCTCATCTAATGCCTCACTTCCAATACTATCACCTTGGTCTGCTACTGCCCAAATCAAATACACGTATAAAGGAAATAATTTTATAAAGAAGAAATTGTATTCTTAAATGAAGACCTGTGGATTTTCATGTGGTCATGCTTCTTGCTCCCAGACTACCTCTAATCAAAATATGAACAGAGACCACTTTCCTTCCACAAAGGGAAAAAAAATGCATTATTTGCAGCTCAGGAGGAAGAGCATTTGTCATAAATAATATCTGAGCTTGAAATGCCAAATATATCAGAGGTCCTAGGTACATCAAACAGGGCAGATGTGTAAAGTTTGACATTCAGTTTTGATGTGATCCTGAACACCCTGCTCTGGAACCATCAGTATGCAACACCCAATTCCATCTGTATCTGACTTAAAAGCCACACAGATTTCTGAGTCCATAAACATGGTGTCCTTTCATCAAAACTCCTTGAAGAAGCTTTATCTACTGGATCTTTTTAAAAGCTAGCTAACATAGTTTTAAAAGTTGGGGCTCACCTTTCTCTCCAAAAAAAGAAAACCAAAACACTGGTTTAAAATATGGTTATAAGACAATTCCTCTCTGTATTAGCCTAGTGTGCAGAAACCTTGGTGCTTCCATGCACTGCACTCGTTCAGCATCTTAATCTCTGTGCTTTAGACACTTCTAACACAAGGAGCACCATCTGCAATCCTCTTGTGTTCCACTTCAGGAAACAGTTGTCTTATAAACAGCTCCACTGAGAAGTAAGGAAACAAACAAACAAACAACCCCCCAAAAAAACAGAAAATGTCTATTGCCTACAGTGGAAGATCAGGTTCCACTCTTGACTCCACTACTTTTAATATATTTTAAACACAAAACAGCTGTTCAAATAAGTGCAAGGGCAGTCCTGGTAGTATGGACACTCGGTCTCTCTTATCACTGGAAATGTCCTGTTAGTCCACAATGGCATTCTTTACATCACACCTCAAAAGACCTGGTAAGCAAACTGGTTTTAATGCTAAATTTGAAATTCAATCAGAATTTCAGAATATTATGACTACTTTAAATGCTTGATCTGCTGAAAGATAGATTGTTCAAAATATACTGCAGATTTGCTTTCATTGTGTAGTTGGGAGTCCCCTCTAAATAAAACTACTTCCTAGTAATTAGAAAATGTCATGCTTTTTGCATATCGCTTTGGGTCATCAAAGTGTTTAAAAGCTATGGAAAATAATCTTCCTATTGTGAAAATCTTTATTGCTAGAAATATGAAAACTAGATATAGTTCATAGCCACACGGACCTTAAGAAATAAATTAAAAAAATTATATGTTTTTCAGTCTTCCTGGGGAAAAAACCTTACATATATTTTTGAGGTCTCTAAACAAAAAGAATTGTGGTTGGTTGGCTGGTTGGGTTTTTTTTTTTTCAGCTAGAAAATGCTATTGTATTTCCTTTAAAGTAATTGTTCTCATAAACATTTTGAGGAAGTACTGATCGGTGTGATTCCTCTCTCCCGTTTTAAAAATTAAAGCACAGTAATAGTAATTGTATTTTTACCCTCAGATTTAAAAAAATGAGCCTTTTTATCTCCCTAGTTTATAACATAGCCTTTAAGTACTCTTAAGCTGTCACTGATTTTGGTGACAATTCTCAATGTGTAAAATCAATACACATGGGTGCAGCTATATTAACAGTTAATATCTGAAGAAAGAAAAGCTCTGAAAGAAAGAAAACTGCAACTTCAAGCATCCCCAAATACTTACTACCATACTGTGGAAATTCTCATGTGAGAGTAAACAGAAAACCTAGAGCCAGCTGTACAGGCACTTGCCAGGTAAAACATCCACGTACTGACAGATGAGAAAGTACTGCAGAGAGGGTGATTGGCATGGCTTGAAAATAACAATAAAAAAGCTGCATACTATCTCAGTAGGCTCTATAAGACAGTGCACCTGACCACTGTTGCCTATTCCAATTAGTCATGAGTCCATGAGCAGTAGATACAGAATTAACTTTCCTTACTTTGAGAGGAAAAAGACTTTTGTGGCATTTACTCGATCAGTTCCCAAATTAGCTGATGAGGAGCAATTTAATGACATGCCAGTTCTGTTGTACCCGTGATAATGTGTTTTGTCCTTTTTGATAACTTCAGGTATCTATCATTATAAAGGAAAGAAGCAGTGCAATTTCTCAGGTGGAAATACAGAATTAACTCTTGGGTTACTTAACAGATTATTTCAACTGTGCTAACCAAAACGGGGTTTTAATTCATTTTAGACTATGATTACATGCATGGAGGTTTGTATATAGAATGCATATCAATAACATCAATAGAAAATAAACATTTAAAGACTCACAGTGTGGTTTATTTATTCTTATATATGTGTCATGAATGCAGATGTTTATTCTGTAACTTTATTACAGAACAGTCTTGAGAAAAAATTGCAAAGGATTTATTGTGGTGAAATTCTGCTTTTGATCCGTTAATCTCAGAGTTATCAGAGGCTGTTAATATGTTCTGATCCCACCTTGAAATAAAGTTTCTGATTACATACCGATACCCCATTTCTTTAATGAAGGCTATGATGAAGAACCCTGAATGTTTGTGAGGCACAAGAATAAAGCCCAGCTGACTGCCATTTTACTGTGAACTATCGAAAGTAGTGGCATTTCTTGAGTATTTTTCTGAGGGTTATTAAGTTTTACTGAAGATGTAATTGCCTGAGAGGATTCATGGCCAAAATAAGCCTCATGCTATATAAAATAACACCTATTGTTATTATCCAATATTTTGCTTTTTCAACAATATACAGAATATGTTTAATTATAAATATGTTAACCTACTGAATATCAGAAAGGAAGTACTTATAATTTATTCACATTCAGTTTAATTATACATACATTCTACTAATATTTTATCATACAGCATTATTGGATGATAAATGGTTTCTGTACCATATAAACCCCAAGAAGGTATCAAAGTAAAAGCTACTGTAGTAAAAGCTATTGTACATTTGATAGCTCACTGATAATGGTTGAGGACTAGAAGACAGGAAAGTGCTTATTTACTTTTTGCAACTTTTATTTTTTGAGAACAGCAGTTACTATTTCTATTACCGTGACATACATAAATAAGGAAACAAATCTGGTAAGCAGAAGGAATATGCTAAAAATAAGTTATAAAACTGTTAAGAAAGGATTAAGGGAAGACAACTCTCAGTAAACTGAAAGATTCTGCTCTAACCTTATTTTACTAGTAAGCTGAATAGAGCTTGCAAACATTTGATTTAGGATAAAAACTTGTAATTCTAGCTTTGTATCAGAGTAAATTGTCATTTGTTTGTGCATGGTTCCTGAGAGTGACTCATGATCAATCATAAGCCCTCTTACTGAAGCAAAATACTAATATGCACTTAACTAAGGTCAACCATGACAAATGGTAGAATTCAGGATCTTGTGTGGTAGGGTCAGTAGAATAGCAAGTAGAATCGCAACCCTGGACTTTAGCAGGGCAAACTTTGGCCTCTTCAAGCGATTGCTAGGGGAAATCCCATGGGCTAGGCTGCTTGAAGGGAAAGGGGCCCAAGATAGTTGGTTGACGTTCAAGGACTGCTTTTTCCGAGCTCAAGATCGGAGCATCCCGACACGTAGGAAGTCGAGGAAGAGGGTCAGGAGACCTGCGTGGTTAAATAGGGAATTGCTCGGTATGCTCAAGTGGAAGAGGAGAGTTTACAGGTCATGGAAGGAAGGGCTGGCCACTTGGGAAGAATATAAGGCTTCTGCTAGAGGATGTAGGAAAGCTGCTAGGATGACTAAGGCCTCCTTGGAATTAAAGCTGGCGAGAGGGGTCAAGGACAGCAGAAAGAGCTTTTTCAAATACATGGCAGGTAAAACTAACACCAGAGGCAATGTAGGCCCGCTGATGAACGGGACGGGTGCCCTGGTGACAGAAGATACAGAGGTGGCAGAGTTACTGAATGACTTCTTTGTCTCTGTCTACTCTGCCGGAGGCAGTCCTGAAGAGCCCTGTACCGCTGAGACCTCGGATGAAGATAGGTCAACGGAGCGGTCTGCCTTAGTCGATGAGGAATGGGTTAAAGACCAGTTGAGAAATCTGGATATCCATAAATCCATGGGTCCAGATGGGATGCACCTGCGGGTGCTGAGGGAACTGGCTGAGGTCATTGCTAGACCGCTCTCCCTCATCTTTACCAAGTCTTGGGAAACGGGAGAGGTGCCTGAGGACTGGAGGAAAGCAAATGTCACTCCTGTCTTCAAAAAGGGCAAGAAGGAGGACCCGGGTAACTATAGACCGGTTAGCCTCACCTCCATTCCTGGGAAAGTGATGGAACACCTTATCCTTGGTGCCATCTTAAGGCATATCAAGGATAAGAGGGTTATGAGGGGCAGTCAACATGGCTTCACCAAGGGGAAGTCGTGCTTGACCAATCTCGTAGCCTTTTATGAGGAAATAACACGGTGGATGGATGATGGTAGAGCGGTGGATGTGGTCTACCTCGACTTCAGCAAAGCGTTTGACACGGTCTCCCACAGCATCCTTGCGGCTAAATTGAGGAAGTGTGGTCTGGATGATCAGGTAGTGAGGTGGACTGTGAACTGGCTGAAGGAGAGAAGCCAGAGAGTTGTAGTCTATGGGGCGGAGTCTAGTTGGAGGCCTGTATCTAGTGGAGTGCCTCAAGGGTCGGTACTGGGACCAGTATTATTTAATATATTCATCAACGATTTAGATGAGGGAATTGAGTGTACTATCAGCAAGTTTGCTGATGACACTAAGCTGGGAGGGGTGGCCGACACGCCAGAAGGCTGTGCTGCCATCCAGAGGGACCTGGACAGGCTGGAGAGCTGGGCGGGGAATAACTTGATGAAATATAACAAGGGAAAGTGTAGAGTCCTGCATCTGGGCAGGAACAACCCCAGGTTCCAGTATAGATTGGGGAACGACCTGTTAGAGAGCAGTGTAGGGGAGAGGGACCTGGGGGTCCTGGTGGACGACAGGGTGACCATGAGCCGACACTGTGCCCTTGTGGCCAAGAAGGCCAATGGCATCCTGGGGTGTATTAGAAGGGGGGTGGTTAGTAGGTCGAGAGAGGTCCTCCTTCCCCTCTACTCTGCCCTGGTGAGACCTCATCTGGAATATTGTGTCCAGTTCTGGGCCCCTCAGTTTAAAAAGGACAGGGACCTGCTGGAGAGAGTCCAGCGCAGGGCAACTAAGATGATTAAGGGAGTGGAGCATCTCCCTTATGAGGAAAGACTGAGGGAGCTGGGTCTCTATAGTTTGGAGAAGAGGAGATTGAGGGGTGACCTTATTAGTGTATATAAATATATAAAGGGGGAGTGTCACGAGGATGGAGCCAGGCTCTTCTCAGTGGCAAACAATGAAAGGACAAGGGGTAATGGGTACAAATTGGAGCACAAGAGGTTCCACTTAAACCTGAGAAGAAACTTCTTCTCAGTGAGGGTGACGGAACACTGGAACAGGCTGCCCAGGGAGGTTGTGGAATCTCCTTGTTTGGAGACATTCAAAACCCGCCTGGACACGTTCCTGTGTAAACTTATCTAGGTGTTCCTGCTCCGGCAGGGGGATTGGACTAGATGATCTTTTGAGGTCCCTTCCAATCTCTAACATACTGTAAATACATAAAGTGGGGTGTGTATTGCATTAGCTTTCTTTACAAAATTAAAAGGACAATAAGACTAACTTCAACTGCACTAACATCATATGTGGAACATCAAAAAGATTAAAAGGCCACATGATTTTGCCACATAAATGGAATAAGAGTGATACAAACATTCTGGAGAGATATGATTTTGGGAGAGACAGAAAGCATCCTGTCCCATGAAATCAACCATTTTCACAGAATGTGAGAGAACAGGAGTTTTACCTAGTAATTTTTTAGAATATTAACAGAAAGCATAATTAATTTCCATGATTCAGTTTTTTAAATTATAATTATTTTTCTCATGAACTTTGTGTATGTCATAATCAGTTTTTTGTACTTATTCTTATTACTTTTTCTACTTATTGCCCTATTTTCATGCCATCAAAGTGACAATGCTAAGTTGAAACAGAAAATTTCATGTGTAAAAGAATTCTTTAATTTTAGAGCATGAAAGACAAAATATCCTCAACAGAAAACAGTCATAGGGTACGATTCTACCTAAAATATCTATTTTCAAGAACTTGATGCAAAATAGGGAAATGAAATCTGTGGAATATTTCTGCATAATTTATTTTGTGATATCAGCAGTTCTGTATGCAAAACCATATGCTAAGGATATGTGACCTGATATGTTAATTTAAAAGCAAGGTCAGGCACTCATGAAGTTTGTGAAAGTAAAAAGATATGGCTGAAAAATACCCATTACATTTCATCCATGCAGAAGTACAAGAAACCTTGGTAGTTTTTATTTCCATATCCTATGTCAACCCATTTTTTCACCTGTATAGTGTGTCCACTTTGTCTCTTGGGATGTTGCAAGCAATACACATTCAGAGATCTCTTTATATTGTTTGTATGTACAAGTCCTAGGACAGTGGACACCCAGCCTATAATTTGAGCATCAGCATGCTACTGCAATACAATTCTACAGAGAAGACAGCAATATAATGCACTGCTTAACAGAATGTTTTAATACACAAAATAGCAATCCTGCAGTATCTGCAATACATTGCATCTTCAAGGCCCTACAATAAACAGTGATTATTGGGGATTTTTTTTTTTTTTTAATGGAAGGAAAAAGCAGCAATAAGAATGCATATTTGTGTGTACATGGTGTTGAAATCATTTTCAAAAAGATCTCTTACAAAGTGTACCTTCACTGCTCTGTGTGGAGCTTGTATTTTTCAGCAAAATTTAAAGGGGGGGGGAAGGCAACATTTTACTTAGGGCATAATATTACTTCTTAATTTTAATAACCTCAAGGTTCTGAAGTGTCTCCATATCAACTACTCTGATATCATCAAATATAATAATAGGAGTGTACAGGGCCTACAGCCAGTCTGACAGGAGTATCTTCCACAGGGGACCTGGGGTAATGAGAAGGCCAAATAAGGGAAAAAATCTATTAATAAAAAAAAAAAAAAATAAAAAATTAGATATTCTACTGTTAGGATTCCTATACACAGACTTTTTATTACCATGTTCAATAGAAATTCTGTAGGAGGGAAAGGCTTGGGAGTAAAATGAAAACCTGCTCAAAGTATTAAAACCTCTCTTTTGGCTCTGAAGTCAGACAAACGATTTATTAAGCTATTAACAAGAGTCTATTTCTAAATAGCAGCCTAATTTTGCATTAAATTGCCTTCACTTTTGTGTTTGCAAGCCCCATACAAAAATGTTCAAAGCTGAATTAAGAGTCTTTGGAGGATGATCTCATGTAAAGGGTCCTACATTTTGAACCACATACTATATTTTATGCAGCAATAATGTCTAGTATGTATTACACAGACAAAAATGTTTGTCTTTGTAAAACACAAAAATTTCTTTGAAGTAAAAGAACTTAGGGAGAACTGACGGTAAGACTGTAAATATATAAAGTTTATTTTCACCTTCTGCAAATCATGGTATCTAGATTACAGCTCTATTGAGTCATTAGTTCTTCATGTTATTCTTGATTTAAAGATTTCTTTATTCTTTCTTTGAACACAGAGATTCTTATGCAGACATTAGGTGATGTCAGAGAAAAGCATTGTTCCTGTGATCTGTGACAACTAGTTAGTGGGAGCTATATTGAGGAATAAATTTTAGCCTTTGAAACACAGCATGTTGCACAAAAATTAAAGCAAATCCTACTTCATTCTGATTAAATTAAATCATCACCACAAATAAACAGATGAGAAGAAATGGAAATAATTTACTGAAAATTTCATTTATTTCTCTGTTACACTTGCTTGATAAGACTACTGTGCAGTATACCAAAATGAAACCAAAATGAAACATGGTGTCTGATCTGGTATTTGATCTCAGTAGGGTATATCTTTTTTCTCAGAAATATAATGCACTTCTTACATATGAGATACAAATACTAGATACTGTAGGGTGCACTCCCACAGTCAACTGACAAATACTGCATCTTTGAACTTTATTTTTGCAGCTCCAAAGCTGATAGAAAGAGGGAAATCTCATGTGTTTAATCTCATGTATTTATATAGGTGGACACAGGGTAGGATCATAAAAAACAGCGTCAACCTTGAGTATTAGGCAACTTTCAGCATCTTTGATCCAGGAGCTACAGGGATGATTATTACTTTCCTAAAAGCAGCCAAGTCTACAGTTCCATACATCTGAATAAAAACAAGTCACTGATACCTAGACCAGGTATGTCTGAGTGTGAAGCATTTGCTTTTAATTTTATATTATTCAGAAAATAATTCTAATAGCTCTCTTTCCAAACTTGGGTTGTAAGTTTTTTTTGTGTTCCACTAATGATCTAGATTCAATTCACTCCTTTGTTATGCATGCTTCTATAAACCACTAGAGTTGAAAGGCCTTTCCTGAGAATATCTCTGAGCAAAGATTAACATTTTCACCACTGACAGCTTTTTAATAAAGCTTTTTAATACTGTGAGTACAGTTATACTCAAGTGCAATAAATACTGACCAGAAAAAGGATTAAATTTATATATAGTATTTATTAGTCCAATCAGAGTGTCTGCTTTACTATCTGTTTACATCTTTACAGGAGACCAGATTATATTATCTTATGCTGGGATATTATCTACTACTTTTTCCAGAAAGAAAAACAGTAACAGGAAAAAACGAAAAAAAAAAGAAAACCTGGATTTGTAAGCAGCAGTCCATGTTTTTTGAAATTACATTTCAAAGTTGAAATTGCTTATGCTCATGGCATAGTAAGCCTGACTCTTAAGAACAAAAAGACTTTGTCTCCATCTCTGCAATGCAAATAATATTAACTCTTTTTGTAGAGCATTTTCAGAAGGGGAGATGAAAAATATTACCTAACTGAGAAGTATTCATCATCTTCATTTCTACCTCACTATGATCACATTCTATCCAAGTTTCTCTCATATGCTATGTTCTCTCATTCCCAGATCTTCTACAGGCTTGCCTTGAGCGTTCAACTGAATGACATTCTTGTAGGATGGTCATGAGTCTTTTAAAGACCTAGAAGAACAGCTGGTTTTATTATATAATGATACTGTACCCAGAAAATGAGAATTAGCACAAGGACCCAAATTAACTGGCAAATTTCAGCAGGTTTCCAGAGCAGAAAGAAGCAAGCAAGTTAGTCCTTGTTTCAGAACAGGAGGGCTTCAGAAAAGCTGAGCACTAGAGGACTGCTTATAAAGCTCCCATGAACAGTACATTTTTTTATTTTTTTTTTATTTTTAGAGATACTGAAAGGTCTTCCTGCTGACCTGAACTAACAGTTACTATTTTTCCTCATTGCTCACTGCATGGAATGGTATGGATTAGGAAATAAAGACTGGACAGCAGATTCCACTCAGTCCCTGTTTCTACAGGACATATTTCACTCTACAATTTCTAATATTTATTTGCTTTTCTCAGAGCTACTTTATAGAATTTGTTATTTACTACATCAAGAACATAGAAAAATGTTCAAATGCTTTTGACAGTTACATCAATTTTACTCTTTATCAGGAATAGCTTTTGCGATTATAAATAATCATTCTAACTCTTTTAATTGAATCAACTAATGAGTCTTTCCCTAAATGTCTTCAATACAGCCTACAGAAGAGAATTCACATCGCAGTTGATACAATACTGGCTTCCAGGACATAATTTTTAAGGCCATTTTTATGACTTCAAAAACATCTCTTTCAAATGAATTACATAAGTAATTTAGCCACAGCTAATGAAATTAGCTTCATTAAAAGCAAAAGGTTGGATAATGAAAACAGTACTATTCTGGGAGAAAAAAAAAATAAAAAAAATTAAGAGAGACTAACAAAACAGAGCAACCACTCTGTAGAAGATGCAGCAGGGGGAAGAAGAGTACCAGAGAGAAGACCTAATGCCACTAGATATAAGAGCAATTCCTCTATTCTTACAAATTAAAATGGTATTTAAACATCCTCAGTGACTTGTAAAAATGTGTTCTGAATGTCCTGGTTTCAATCGTGTGTCCATCATTTACATCAAAATTTATTTTTGTTCAATAATACTATAATTAACAACTAAAATGGAAATTACACCTTTTCTTTGACTTGTGTCTGTTGTTGTTGTTTTCCTCCTAACAACTTATTTATTCTTACTCTTCTCTCCTGCTTCACGGACACTTTCCTGTGTCAAAGTATTCTTGAAGAAATGGTTTGCCTTTAATTTTAATTCACAACACTAAGAAGTGTCTACCTATCAGTGTCTGTAACAAATGTGAAAAGCCAGTATATCAGGCTTTTATCCCCTCCTAAACAAGAAGTCTTTAAACATAACAGACATCAGTTCTTTGGACAAGTTAAGCTGAAGTAGCAGACAAAGTAATCTTGTTACTATAACTGTATTCATAAAAGAACTTCTCTATCTAACAAGCACTGATGACAGGCTTGAAGTCAGAGTTGCCCTACACAGCACACCTGACAGCTGTTCAGTTTTAGAATACCAGAAGTATGGCTCAGATGTCTTGAATTATTTGAATGTTTCCTGATCTCAGGGGAGAATGATAGGAAGAGTGTCTGTTATAAACAACAGTAGTTTGGGGTCTCTTTATAGCTTATCAAGTATTCAACAAGATTACCTGCCTGTAAGCCAACTTGTTCCCGTTGGACCTCTCAGGAATTCTCGCCAGACTTAAAGGGATAAGTTTCAAAAGATTGCTTTAAGTCTAGTAAGACACATAATTTTCAGAATTATATGAACTCAGTCAATAATCACCTGGGATAAGTTGTAATTTCATATTAAAATGAAATCAAAATGTGGTGGGTAATCATTAACGCTCGCTTACTTGGGATATGAAGTACTTTATATAAAAGTCAAACGTGACAGGGAAAATCTAATTGCTGTTTTCATATTCTTTGTGCTGGTTATAGACAAGACAGAGCCAGATGCTTACAGATATGTGCTAAAGAGACTAATTTTACCACAAGGTAAATACCAGCTATGAAGAAAAATAATGCAATGAGAGTGGTTAAACACTGAAACTAGTTGCTATGGAATTTCCACCCCTAGAGATATTAAAAGGAGAGAAAAAGGATTGAGCAACCTGACGTAGCTTCAGAGTCAGCCCTGCTTTGAGCAGGAGGTTGGACCAAGTGACCTTCAGAGAGCTTTACCTCAATTTCTCTATCAGTCTATCATTCTGTATTATCACACTATATGCAATGTTGGTTATAAAAGAACCAATTACAACATACCAGTCTTTTCTTTCAATTATGTTCTTCTTAATTAAATTCTAGTCCTGAAAATCACAGAGCAGTGACTTTAACAGGTCATCTATTCTATCTCCTTGCTCCACAGCAAGAATGTTATTTGTACCGTATTTCTGATAATTTTGAATCTGATTTTAAAGACAGTGGCAGAGAATTTGCAACTGCTTAGTTTGCCTCACCATGCATACTATTAGAAAGTTTATCTAATATTTCACCTTAATATCCTTTGCTTAAACTTAAGCCTATTATGTATTTATCTACCCATAATAAAACATTATGAGGATAGAAAGCCATTCTTTTCTGGAGTCTTTCTCATGAAGTTACTAAAAACTCATTTTGCCTTTCTTTTAATCTTAAATCATGTTTTTCCCAAATCTGATATTCTTTGCTTTGCCCTTGTGAATGCCTTAAAATGAGGTAATATAAATGATCAGCTGTTGCCTTCTCCACTAGTTAGTACAATGGATATATCTTGAAGCCTATATTCCTGTTTATAAATTATATAATCATAGAATGGTTAGGGTTGGAAAGGACCTTAAGATCATCTATTCCTTATCTTTTAGCAAAGTATGAAGTTCTCGAATCCTGTCTGTATGGATATATGACCATGTGTACGTGTCTTCTGTAAAAAAAAATTATATATTAATTTATTTTTATTCTGTTTATTGCAACCCAGTATCATGCACATATTTTATAAATTTATATATTATACCAACATGGAGGTTAATAACACTCATAGTGAATGGTATCAGACTTGCCACAGACAGTATAATACTGCCAAGAAAACTTCACTTTCAACAGGTAAAAAACTCATGTTCAATAATTCTATCAACGTGCATAATTTATAATGTCATCTGAAACATTACCACAAACGTCTGTATGTCTCCGTTGCCTTCTGCTTTTTGACTTTTTGACTTTTTCTTGACTTTCATTTATAGGAAATTGCTTAATACCAGGTTTCAGGTACCATTACCTGTCTTCTATGCTCTAACTGTTAATGCTCTAAACTTTTCTTTGTAAGTCCACGTAAAAGGAATAGTAAGCTCACAGTCAGCAAAATGCAGCATACGCTTCAGAGAGTATTTCTTCTCTCAAGATACAATCTTTCAGTATGCAGTTAATTTATTATGAAATTCTGTGTAGGTTTTTATCATCTATAGCAACAATTTCCCTACCTTCTTATTTAAGACATAGGGTTAAATAAACCTAGAACAATCACACATATATTGGGGAAAAATGGGTGATTATACTGAATAGAATAAGGTCTTTTCTAGGTAATTTTAGAAAAGTCTCTGAGAATTTAATCAAGGTTTGGTCTTTTCCAGCTACAAGGATTTATTTCTATACTTGTCACAGATATTTGGAAAGCTTTACTTCGATAAAGTAATAAAGGCTCTGGGGAGCCTGAGTAACATGATCAGTGAAAGCCTACCCACCAAATCAGCAGTCCCTAAGTCCATCAAAGAAAGTTATTTGATCGTTGGCCCTGGTGTGAAACCCACTACCATGGGGCTTGTAAAACACAGCCAGAGAAGAAATTCTCACCTGTAAAAACTTTAAAACCAGAGGGACTTATTTCTTATAAGGGCAGAGGATTTAGTATGAGATGCAGGAGAAACACAATTTTGGGACTGCTTTGAAGGGACTGTGGACGTGTGTCAGATTTGTTATGGGTTGTTTAGGGAAAGGACCAAAGGAAAGGAGAGAGAGAGATCACGAGGGACTGGGAATGAAGTAGCATGAGGGAAAAGATGCAAAAGCTTCCTTGTAGGGGCATATATAAGAAAACTATTTAACACCGATTCAATACGTAGATTTCCAGACAGGAATACTAAGTCATGGATTTTAATGTCAGGATGGAAATCAACCCAGAATATGTCTACTAGACATCTGAAAGCAGCTAAGCTTTTCATTTGAAGTAATAAAAAAATAAAAGATTTAGAAATGTTTTAGTTGAACACAAGGACCTTTAATTTACATGGTGAAAACTACGGTAAAACAAATTAATTCAACAAATTTTTCTTTAAAAGCTGTGTCTAGTCTTACAGTTCCAATTCACAACCACGCAATTGAGAACTGTCATATTATTTGAATTCCAGTAATATCTGATCCTATAATTCCAGGACCTTGGCTCTCCATAATATTAAACATAGAGAAAATCTTAAAAATTACACAGTTCCAAGAATACGGCTACACACATGCTGCTATTATTATGCAAGTAATGAAACAACATTATGAGTCATACACAAGGCTGCAGGGGTAAGAGAGAGAAAAAATAAAAAGAAGAAAACGCTCTGTAAACAAAACATTAACTCTGAATATCATTAAACAAAAAAAAAAAAAGCAAACCTGAAAACTTTTTGTGATTATTTTATCAATTGTTGGCTTAGAAATTTTTTTGCAATAATTTAACCAGCACTCACTTATCTTAACTAAATGTTAGCTTATTTTAACTCAACCAGAGTTTTAATAAAATCATTAGCATGCATTAAGTAAGTCATCATCAAAAGAAAGCACCAGCATGTGCTTCATTTGATTTCCATGATTTTAACAACCTTGTGGCTTGGGAACCCTCCCCAAATTACAGATGAATGCAGTGAAAACTGTGCAATTCCATCAAAGGGTTTCAAATCCTTACAATTCCACAACACCATAAACAAATTTTAACTGATTTTTTTGTTTGTTTGTTTTCTCTTTAAATCTACTCATTTTCTACAAATATTTAACACATCAGACAAAAGACAGATGGCTTAGGCAGTAGAGTTTGCAATAAGCAGCCTCAAAACCCAAATAAGCTATGAAAGGCAGGACATAACCTTTGTGTTCTTTCAAATTCACATGCTTGGAAGACTTATGGTCTGATTTCAAATGAATTCATCTACGTAAGTCAAACACAGAAAGTCAGTGTTTCTTCTCACTGTTAAAACTGTCTGGCATACAACTGCTGTTTTTTATTATTTTTTTTTCTCTGTACATTAGAAAAATAAAAAATACCATGTTTCTTTGTACAGAATAGTTCCAGGAATGATAGTAAGACTACTTTCAGACTAGATTCAGAAAAAAAAATATTCAGAGGAATCTTCCTAGATGTTCTACTAAATATCTTTTGCAGTTAGAATCATAGAATCATAGAACAGTTAGGGTTGGAAAGGACCTTAAGATCATCTAAATCCAACCCCCTGCCATGCTGCAAATCCCACTAAACCATGCCACCTAAGGCTCTGTCCAACCTGGCCTTGAACACCACCAGGGATGGAGCATTCACAACCTCTCTTGGCAAACTATTCCAGTGCCTCACCACCCTTACAGTAAAGAATTTATTCCTTATAGCCAACCTAAACTTCCCCTGTTTAAGTTTTAACCCATTACCCCTTGTTCTATCGCTACAGTCCCTAATGAAGTGTCCCTCTCCAGCATCCCTATAGGGATGCTTCAGATACTGGAAGGCTGCTATGAGGTCTCCACACAACCTTCTCTTCTCCAGGCTCAACAGCCCCAACTATCTCAGCCTGTCTTCATACGGGAGGTGCTCCAGCCCCCTGATCATCCTTGTGGCCCTCTTCTGGACTTCTTCCAACAGTTCCATGTCCTTTTTATGTTGAGGACACCACAACTGCACACAATATTCCAAGCGAGGTCTCCTTCAACCTGCTGGTCATGATACTCTTGATGAACCACAGGATTCAGTTGGCTTTCTGGGCTGCGAGTGCGCACTGAAGCTGGTTCATGTTCATTTTCTCATCGACCAACACCCCCAAGTCCTTCTCCACAGGGCTGCTCTGAATCTCTTTTCTGTCCAACCTGTAGCTGTGCCTGGGATCGCTCCAACCTAGGCGTAGGACCTTGCAGCTGTCATGATTAAACTTCATAAGGCTGGCATCAGCCCAACTCACAAGCCTGTTAAGGTCCCTCTGGATAGCACTCCTCCCCTTCAGTGCATCAACCGAACTGCACAGCTTGGTGTCTTCATCAAACTTGCTGAGGGCGCACTCAATCCCACTCTCCATGTCACCAACAAAGATGTTAAACAAGACCGGTCCCAACACCAATACCTGAGGGACACCACTCGTTACTGGTCTCCAGATGGATATTGAGCCATTGACCACAACTCTTCGTGTGCAGCCATCCAGCCAGTTCTTTACCCACTGAGTGCTCCACCTATCAAATTGATGTCTCTCCAATTTAGAGACAAGGGTGTCGTGTGGGACAGTGTTGAACGCTTTGCACAAGTCCAGGTAGATGACATCAACTGCTCTACCCTTGTCTTTCAGTTCTGTAGCCCCATCGTAGAAGGCCACCAAATTGGTCAGGCAGGATTTCCCCTTAGTGAAGCCATGCTGGCTGTCACCAAGAACATTGTTTTTCATGTGCCTTAGCATGCCTTCCAGGAGAATCTGCTCCAAGATTTTGCCAGGCACAGAGGTGAGACTGACTGGTCTGCAGTTCTCTGGGTCATCCATTTTTCCCTTCTTGAAAATAGGGGTTATATTTCCCTTTTTCCAGTCATTGGGAACTTCACCCAAATGCCATGATTTTTCAAATATGATGGACAGTGCTTTAGCAACTTCATTTGCCAGCTAGCAACTTCTGTTGCTGCATTTAATATTCTATGTTGGTTTTTATTATGCATATGAGCACATCAGTGACATACTTGTCATGTATACTCCTTATCTGATTTATGGGGACTAATAAGAAGTTTTGTGCAAACCTAAATGCCAGAGTATGCAGTCTTTATGGAGACTTACTGGATCAGGCATAGTCATGCTGATACACAGCTATGCTGTTTTAGGGATCAACTTAGATGTAAAAAAGTACAGGTTTTATCATGTATCAGGCTAAGGTAAAAAGCATATCCAGAACAGAAGTCCCTATATCACACTTATGAAAAGTCTAGGGTGAATGCTGAGCTTGATTTGACTCAGGTTACTGAAGGATTTAAATTGCTCTCTTTTTTTTTTTTTTTTTTGTTATTTACTACAACTTGTGTAATTTTAATATCAGTGTATACAAACAACCTCTATTACCTTGCTCAGGTGGAGCATGGAATAAGTGGACAGTCAGATACCTGGGTAGGAGGACTGGAAAGAAAGAAATAAATACAAAACAGTCAAGAGAGAACACAGCTCACAACTTTGAACAGATGGGATGCCCCTCATGGTCTTTCTCATTTCACACGCATAATAGGATCAGCCTTATTTTGTGTTTGCTTAGAGCATTTATTTATAGCAAATTAAAGCTTTTGCAGACATTGTTGTTCTTGGTGTTATTTTCTGTAAATTGCTAAATAGTGTGTAATCTCATCATACTTGTGTTACTTGGCGTTTCATGGCCTTTACTAGAACAGTCTTGCGTAATATGGAAAACAGGATATTGGACTGAATGGACCACGTGATGGATTCAGTTATGCAGTGCTTAACCTTTTGCTAAGAAAGAAAAGATCCTTTGCATTTTCATTTAGTGAAAGAACTCTCGCTTTTAACATTTATTTTGCAACCATATCAAGGGAAGACAACATTTAATTCTGATATATCCTGGGTATCATGTTGGTTTTATTTAAATTGTGTTCTGTCAAAAAAAAGGGCATAATTATTTATCTTTTTTTTTCCAGGTGAATGCAAACAGAAGAAATGAGCGTTTTGCCATATTTCTATGTATGACTTGTGAATAGAAGAGTGCAGAGGATTCTTTCATACATTAATGTGAAGCTGGATCAGAGCCCTACACATACTACATTCCTGACAGAAATGTCTCATTTACCAATAGCATGAGTGTTCCAATTGAAATACCTGGAGTTCAGAATGGGATGCCTAATTTACTCTGATGGAGTTGCTGATTTATCAGAAAACGAATTCTATCAGACCTGCAGACTTCTCTCCTTAGTTAAATTTTAGCAAACAAGCACAACAAGATCCTATGAATACTAAGAGCTTTAAAGATATTCAGCAGAGAGATTCTCAAAAGGATAATAATGAATTATTTTCCCAAAATTCAGGGAGATGAAGGTATCCAGAGTGAAAAATAAATAAAGCAAAACAAGTGCCTTCTTGTGTAAAATGGTGGAGAGCAACTGATGTAAAAAGACAAACCAGCCACGCAATAGTTAAATATGGTTTCAGTAGGACTGCTCAACAGGCTAAAATTAAACTGAACCACATAAACTGAGAGTTGCAATACTGAATCTTAAGTGACTACTCCCTTTATGAAAAGGCTTATTGTTCACAAAAAATTATTCATTCATAGATTGTGCATATGTAATTAATAAATTATAGCAATAAACACATCTGTCAAAGGGTTTCTACACGGCCATGTGCAATAAGCAACCTGATAATCAGATACATTGTAGCAATTAACTGTTTATTTCAAACTTGACTTACTTGCTCCTTAATAAGCTACTTTAAATGTTCCATTGAAAAAATGATTCAGAACTGAGCTCTGAAATCCATGGGGCATTTGCTTGAATGATGAAACCAAGATTTCAAATTTACCAGTTACTGCTGAAGAATACCATGACTATCTTTTCCTGCTTTTTTAAGAAAACATCTTTTTAAATCTAGTTTCCTGTTAGACTAGAGATAACATGTATTTCACAACATGAAAAAGACAGCAGAACATAGACTGGGAGTGTTATAGGCTTAAAAATAGCCAACTATGTTAGGAGTGTTAAGAGTATTAGAGGCATTTAAACAAACTCACAGGATATGCACAGGAATTAGAATGAATCCTATATTTAGGGGATAAAAATACTTCTGCTGCTCTGGCAGTTCTCAGCTACATATTTTACACTAGGACTCAGAAGTGATAGTAGTAGTAGAGTCCAAATGATTCAAACACAGATAAAAAGCAAATGCACATTTGTAACCAAGTTCACAATTTAAAGAGCTGCAATAACTACTAATGTTTTCGTTACTGATCCTATCATTCTTTGTTGAATGTCATGAAGACACAATTGCAACATGCATTTATTTTCACCAACAGCGTTTCTGTACAATGTTTGTCACTATGTATCTCATACAATACGCTTTTTCTGCTCTATGAAAATTAATCAAAGTAAGACAATGTTAAGTCAGTTTATGTTAAGAGACTGCTGATCAGCGAAGGTTCTTTATGTATTATGCTGTGTAAGACTATTTTAACAGTTTGAAATGTTTGAAATTATTTAATAATCATTTGATTAGTACATATAAAATACTTGGCTTAAAAACTCAAACCCAACCCGTTAAACTATTTCTTTACCAGAATATAAGCCCACTTCTTTCTCTCAAGAAATTATCTTGACTTGTAGTATCTGCATGACACCAGATTTCCCTACGGTACTGTTGTCTTTTTGAAAGCTTTCTACTAGATCAAAGTACAAGATAAAACTGAAATTAGATCAATGAAATGTACTATTCATATGGAATGAATCTTTCCAGCAAAACCCTCTTTGAACGGTTTGTGAAAAAAAAAAAAATTGACTTTTTTTGTGTAATTTGTCAACGTTTATGCCATGAACATGCTTAGCCTCCTTCTGCAAATTATGATAAATGTAAAAATGGTCCAAAATATGGCAAAATAGAACTTTCATTCATAATATATGCTTAGTAGACCTAAAGCTTGGTGGAAGTAATTTTATCCAATATCTATGCTGTACAGACAATGGCAAAAGTAACATTCCTGTGTAGGCTCACGGAAAGCAAACACTGTGTTGCCAAAGCTCCTTATGGTGAACTTCCAAGTTTACGTCTACATTGTGGAGGTGCTATTATTTTTATTCATGATATTTTTTTTAACATTGCACAACAAGCCATGGTATTTTTAATGCTCCTTGTGATGCACTGCATTACAGCAAATGGGAAAACCTGCCAGTTTAATGTCATTCAATATGCCTGTTAACACATCCATATGGCAATCCACAGGAACACGTAACTGTCAGCTGTTTCACAGATTAACTGTACGATGATTTTACTTGGAATTATGCTCTAAGAGTGCTGATACCACTGGATAACAAAGATTAGTTTGCTTTTATGAAAAAGGAATGGTCTAAACCTATCATTCAGAAAATAGTCTATAACTTTACATGCAAGTTGACAGAAGTCAGTGTGTTTAACTTTGGTATACGCATTGCTATAATTCTTGTGCGTGCATAACTGTAGCTACAATTGTTGCATTCAAAATTCTTTCCAAGTGCATCGACTTCATAAAAATGCCTTATTATTATTCCTAATGTCTTATGAGTAAACAGTAAAGCATCAAAAATTATTATTTACATATGCAAACTATTTCAAACACTTGATAAATAGTTTAAAAGCTCTGGCAAGAGAATGAAAAACTGCAACAAATTTCACAAATCATTTTCAGCAGCTTTAAATACTATCTGCATTCTCCAACACAGGAAAGCAAAAGCTCAAAAAAACCCTGAAAATATATAAAGTGAAATGTCATTATAATTCTCAAAGTTCAGAGAGTATAATGCTTTAAACAGCATAAATGAAACTTAGTGTCTCCATTACATTCAAAACAGCTTATCTAAACGGCTTAAAGTCTCTTTCCTTTGGCTTTTTCAACTCCTTGTTTTTAAATTCTTAAAAGTAAAGACACTTACTTTTAGTTCCCACTGGTATGCATATAGCAATGATAATACAATCTTAAAACATGAACCTAGCTCTTTACTGTGAATCATGGATATTTTACTGAATAGCGTATATTGTTTGCAGCAATCACTTTGATTTTTACAGAAACTCAGAAAAACATTACAGAGTAAAATGCCCATTATCCAAAAAGAATTACAAACCAGACCAGGACCTTAAAAAAAAACACTGGATTCTGGGAATTGACAGCTACTGCAAGTATCCTTTTCAGAACAATTCTGATTATTCAAATAAAGTTCTGTATTTGCCACTGGGCTTGCCTTATTTTAAATCTTCACCTACCCTCAAACACAAACTGCTTTGTAGCTGTAAGTTTTTCACTTGGAATGGATTGGCTTACTGTGTGCAGTACTCCATGACAATGAATACAAAAAGAAATGCAAATGCATTCACCGCTTGAACCTCAGAAGTAAAGTACAAGCCCTGCGAAGTTGGAACAGTTCTGACTTTAGTAGTAAACAGTAGTAAAGGCTTACTGGATGCTTATTACAAAACAAAATATACACATTTTATGATTAACTCACATTACTACAGCATTAGTTCACCAAATTAATTCAAATGAGAGCAAGCCAGACTGACAAGTGTTTGGTATCTTCAACTGAATTGTGATTTTTGGTTGCAGCTGCTGTGGCTTCTATTTTGTTACCATGTCTTCATTATTTTTATTCATAAATTCACATAGACAGAGGATCTGTCCCCTGTTTTACAGTCTCAGAAATATCTTTTCCTAGGAGTTCACCCCATAATGAAGAAGCAGTTTTGCTTGCTTCTAGTCAAGCAAAAAGATCATAGCTACCTAAATCACTGACAAAATTTGCCCCGTATACCACAGATGGACCGAGAATGGATTTTAATTTCATATTAAGAAACCTGAATTTCTGTGACTTAATGCAGGTGAGCCAGCTTCTAAACTTCCTTCTCAGTACACGATTATTTAATCAAAACAGCCTAGAAAGAGATACAGCTCAGTCTGAAGTAGACAGCCTAGGTGGAATTCAGCTGATTAAACACAGGCATGTATTGCCATTTGAGATACCATGGTGTTGTGGTTTAAACCCAGCCAGACAGCTCATTCACTCACTGCCTCCCTTCTTGCCCTCCCCCCTGCTCCTGGAGGGATGGGAAGGAGAATCGAAAGAATGCAACTCCCTCAGGTTGAGATAAGAACAGATAAGTAATTAAGGTATAACACAAATCACTACTGCTACCACCAATAATAATAATAATGATGAAGGAAATAACAAGGGAAGAGAATACAACACCTCAGCACCAGCGGACCGATACCTCACCCCACCCCGCCTGACTGAGCACTGACCGTTACCTAATCCAACCCCCCAGTGACCTAGCCCTTCCACGTAACTCTGTTACGTCCTGGGCATGAGGTGCTGTGGTATGGAATACCTCTTTGGTTAGTTTGGGTCAGGTGTCCTGTCTCTGCTTCCTCCTGGCTTTCCCTCCTCCCTGGCAGAGCATGAGGCTCACAAAGTCCTTGGTCAGACCAAAACATCATTGTTATCAGCTCTGTTCCTAGGCTGAAAATCAAAACACAGCAATGCATCAGCTACTAAGAGGGAGAAAAATGACTGCTACTGCTGAACCCAGGACACATGGGGTCTCAAGGACATCTACAAAGAGCTGATCATCAGCTCCTGCTACAGAGTGGAGAGCAAAAGCAACTAATGACAATGAAAATAACTATCTCAGGATGCTATCTGAATTGGTTCATGTGCAGCCAGTTCAACAGCTTACTCATAACTGCATCTGCAACTACCTTCATTGAGGATAATGGCTCACAAAGGGTCACCTGCTGATGAATCATCAGCAAGCATTCAGTTTGCACAACTGCTAGAGATTATTAGCAGCCTACAGGAACAATTGCTGAGCATATAAAAGCCTCAAAACAGCTGACAAATATCTACACATTACACTGCTCCTTGGTCTCTTTGTACAGTTGTTTCACCTCTGGTACTTAGATTTTAGTTCACTCCTGATAGCATTCCATTGCATGAATATGCATATTTTCTAATGTTTGCTTTTACCTTGTTCCCTATATTCAGCCCATACACTCTACACTCCCTAGCTTATTCTCCCTTAGATCCTTGCCAGAGACTTAACACTTTGGGACTAACTGCACTGTGACACATATTATGCTTCTTTACAGCACCCACTGCATGGTAGAAAGCATCACGGGTAACTCCAGTGTTAATCCTGGTTCACTGTCTGAAAGTTCATATTTTAGCTTGGAGATGCAACATGATCAGTCAGGCAGACTGAGCCAGAATCAGCCACTCGAGTCACAAGTTGGAGAAATTAATGATTTTTGTTACTCTTTATAATGGCTACTTTTCACTGGCTTTTTGGTTACTTCAACTGTTCACATATTGTGATGTGGAAGATTCCTTTAAGAACAAAACAAAAAATGGCTCCGATCTGCATGAAAGAATTTTATATATATCCTGCAGTCATTCTGCCTGTCAGTTTTTTGGTTATTAAAGCTGTTCTAAAAATTTTATTGAAACCTTTTTCATATTGAATTGTAGTGCAAATGAAGCCCTTTTGAGAAGCACTCTGACTGCAAAGGGGAATTTGCTGCAATCACAGAATGGTTTGGGTTGGAAGGGACCTTAAAGATCATCTAGTTTCGACACCCCTGCGCAGGCAGGGATACCTTCCACTTAGACCACGTTGCTCAAAGCCCTATTCAACCCGGCCTTGAACACTGCCAGGCATGGAACATTCACAGCTTCTCTGGCACCTGTGCCAGCATCTAGCCATCCTCACAAGAATGAACTTCTTCCGAAAATTTAATCTCGGTCTACCCTCTTTCAGTTTAAAGGCATTTCCCCCATGACATATGCCTGCATGCCCATGTAAGAAGTCCCTCTCCAGCTTCCTTGTAGGCCCCCTTTAGGTACTGAAAGGCTGCTGGATAATAACCTTGTCTTGTTTCCCATTTTCTTTTTAATTTAGAGATTTTTTTTTTTTTTTCCTCAGACTCTTCCTGGAAACATGTCCAGGACAAATCAGTCCATCAGCAGCAAATGTATCTGAAGAAGCTGACATAGGTTAAGAGCTCGCTCATCAGCTATCCTATATACAGTCTGCTGTCACTGTCCTCTCTCTCTTCTGGAAACTCAGATTAAAAATAATTGTACTTTGCCTCTATTCTGATTGCACTTGCAGTAAATATCAGGCTCTTTCTGAAACCCATCTTTCCATAAGCTTGTTGTCTACTATCATTGTAAATGTATTATTACACAAGCCAAGTCCCTTTTTATTTGTTTCAAGAGAAGTCAAGTACATGACAATTAAAAGCCACAGAACAAAGAGATTAGATGTTTTCAAATGATTCTTAGATCACATTTTGAGGTTACTATGGTGAATGCTCATCTTTAAGGCAAAGTCAAGATTCAGCATTCCTCTCCATATGAGAAATAATTCTTTTTTAAAATGGATGTAATGACACTTGCCACCTTATTTTCATAAATTTAAGGTATGTTTTTTCCTGATACTTATTCTTGATGTTTCTGATATTAATCTGTGATTAATTCAACCTAATCAAGCAACTGATTAGGCAACAAAGAGAAAAATGCTATTTTATTGTTAAATATTTTAACTTTTGCTAATGATAGGTGGAATATCCATATTCTTGTTATAATATTACTTTCCAAAATGCATGCCCTAATAAATAACACTGAATCAAAATCTGAACTGTTTCATTTTCTTCCTTTGTTTTGTCTGTAAAAGATTTTTAGAATTTGAGTTCAAAACTTGCTTTTTTTTAATAACCATTTCCATTTCAGAAGGTGACACTTCAATTTTTCTCCCATTTTGTACACAAAACGCATTTAGGCAATTTTAGAAAATGCTACAATGGAATGTTTTGATGTTATTTTTAAAACTGACATATTTTGAGCAGCTGACTTCACAAGTCTATAATTGGTGACTCAGAACCTGGGAATCTCCCAGTGCTGACAATACAGGATGCATAAGGAAAAATAACCTTTAAATTAAACACTTAAATTAGGTGCCTAAGCATAGCTCACAATTATTAATATATCTTTGCATAATGAACTGTCAATTTACACATAACATATTGACCATTTATGGATAACATTTTCCTCACTTTCATTGATGTAGACTGTTCCATGATTAGTCACAGGAGAAATTAACAGTGCAAGTAAAATCTTTTGGTGACTACATCCTTCACAGTGATAACAAAAATCCTTAAGCAGATGTGTAGTAAAAAATCTGCTTTATCTGAGGCATGCCACAATTTATACAAATGTTGACGGAGTTATACATTTGTGTTTGTAAAATTTATGAGAGAATTTTTTTTCAGACAGCATTACAGTTGTTGCAGACATCAGTTTACAGGAAGAATTAAAATTGTTTTATTTTAGGATCCTGCATTTTAGAGTTATACTACATGAATAACATTGACCTAATTCCTTCTCTGGAAATGGAAGAAGAATTAATGACATAGCTTAAATTAAAAGTGTAATTAAAAAGAAAAAAGTCTCACAGTAATTCACTGTTTCTGTTGGATATCCAGCTATTTACTTACTCTCAGTAAATTAGGGATAGGTTGAACACTTAGATGCTTTTATTTTGTACGGTTTTGTACAACTCTGTTGGATTTCCATCTTCATGGCACTATTTTTCATGCATTGGCGGATATAGATCAGCCTGAAGGAGTAACTCTCTGTTGTAAATATATACATTGTCACGCCAAGTTATCTGCATGCATTTCTCACATGCCTGTTGTAATACAATCTGTCTTCATGTCAGCTGGACACTACGTCCCCTAAGTTCTGCATCAGTCTTCCTTCTACAATTCTATTTTTTTTTTTTTTAAGACAAACCATAAGACTAATAGCCATGATAAAATTCATACAAACAGGTGCCACTGCTCTCTCCAGGCTGCCAGGAAAGAGAGACTCATTACGAAAAGAGCATTATGTCCAGTATTTCAGAGTGGCCACATATGTTCTTTGGTATCATGCACCTGCAGCCTATCTGACAATATTTTAATGAATTTATGTATTCACAAAAGTGAACCTCTTCTCCTCAAAAAATCATTCAAATTCTTAGCTGGGAAAACTACAAGAGCTAGAGATGCAAATAGGCTGCTCAGATCTCAGGGATCATTGAAGATACAAACCAATCATTTATGGTTCTGACACATCTTCATGGTTTTATGGAATTCCATTATGTCTGTTCTCTGGCACCTAATTTCCAGACTAAGGAGTTTCTCTCTCCAAACTTAGTAATTCCTTTTACGAAAGCATTCAATTCTTCTGATCCTCAAATTGAACAGATAAAAATACATTAAACTGGTTTTCAGTATTCTCTGGAGTCAATGGAAGGGTGAGTTACATTTTCCACTGATCTTGTGATGAAGAACTCTATATAGTATGTACTTTGGGGTGTTGGGGTTTTTTTGGGGGGGAGTCTATTTTTCTTTTGGGAAAAAAGCAGACAAACAAAAAAACAAACAAACAATAACAACAACAAAAAACCAACCAAACAAACAAAAAAAACCCCAAAAAACAGTCCCCACAGTATCTTCTTGTTTGTTTTGGTATGTTTGGGCTTGGGTTTTTTTAATAAAGATTTTAATCCAGTGTTGCTTATTCATTAGAATGACTGCAATAAATTGTTCAAAACCCATTTTACATTTTATCACATTTAATATTAATTATCCAAGCCATGGTTGAAAAACAAATGTTTCCAAATAAAAGAACCAATTTATTTTTTGTTTGTATTATAGACATAATTCATAACTAAAACAAGAGACTCATTTAATGTATAACTATTTAAAGGAGTGAAAAAAGGCATATAAAAATATTATGTAGTTAGAAATATTAGCAAAGATTGCATATCTATTTAATCCTACCAGTTTCATACTACTCTGGAATGGGTAACATCTATGTTATTTTATACTGCTTTTTACACTGAACTAAGCTTTCAAAACCAAACAGAAAATGGACACTATATAAATTAAGAATTCTATTAGGTATCTTTCTGATACATTATGCTAATTTTCTTCAAGAAGAAAGACAGAGAAGAATGTGCCAGACTGAACACATTAGTTCAAATAAATGATTGTCCTGACACATAAAACTTCAAGCAAAATTGCACATTCACGACTAAGAAAGGATAGTTAAGGAGTAATGATACTCATGTAAGATTTAGAAAGCCCTAGGTGAACTTTCTCTTCTGAAATATTACATTAGTAGGACAGCTACATAAATTTGAAGCCTGATTAAAAAACAAGCAAAAGGAATAGAGTACCCAAACTGTGACTTCGGTGGAATTTAAATACCCACTGCCCAAACAGCAATATTAAAAATCTGCATAAACTAATGCTGACTATAGAAGTGCTAAAAGCGGTTTTACTTTGTTTCAATTTAGCTAGTTAGTAGTTTTACTTTATTGAGTGTCCACCTGACATTCTGCTTCTGCATGTGCTCAGTGTTGAAAAACAATTAACGGTTTGGCATTTTGATCATTCAGTGACAATCCAAGACCCTATCTATCTATTTAGGTTCTATCATTTCAGTCTTACTTGCACATAGAACTACAGTTAGAGCCACAACTTTCCTTCAAAGTATGTAAAGAGGTGTACATGGCTGCTTTTACTTAACCACACTATGATGTAGCAAATCTGAATAAATTCCTTTTTGTACCTGAGGGAAACCTATATTTGCAGTCTCCTCCAGAATATTTTAAGTGGTTTGATGTAAGGGCATTTTCAACCTTTCCTGCTGATTTTCTATGAATTTGTATAGAAGAATTCAAGTTTATTTGTTTAAAAATGGATATAAGCAAGACTCTAACCAAGAACAGTAAAATTATGATTGGTTTTCGAGTCCCTGCTCCACAGCCTGTTTTGACATTTTGTAGTATGAATGAAATAAGATGACACAAACACTGTCTTTTACCCAGATAAGTGAAGAGCAGCCAGTGGAAATGCAGTCAGTTGTTTACAACTAAAAAAAAAAGTGTGTTTTTTTAAATATTAAATATTTTGACAGCCCAGATTTATTTTAAGAACATTTCAAACTCTCAATTCCTTTTGCAAAGTTGAGATTTACCACATAAATAAACGCCAATATTGCAGTCTGGATCTGATTAACTCAATGAGTGTGCTAAGGGCCTGTCCTAATCAGGATGCTTTCTCCTGTATCCTCAACAGTATCCAAAGTAGAAGAAAAATCAGACATCACTTAAATATGCTGGACGTGTCTACTTTCTAATGTAAACCCCCAAAAGACCCTATTTGAAATTCCAGATATAGCCTTAATCTGCCTGTAATTATTATCTTTTAGGTCTGTTAAACTGTAATTAATGCTCCCAGTCTTAGAGAGATATCTTACTTTAAAGTAATTTTGTTCCCAAAATACTTTACTCTGTATCTTTGTACATATTAAGACATATTCAACATCTGCTATAGGCAGCATACTTACTTATCCCGTATTTAAAAACTTTCTCAACATGACCAACATGACCCTAAGCCCACTGTAGGAGATGATCTAGTTTGAGACCATCATAAGGACCTGAACATGTCAAAACAAGTTAATGGGACCTGATGAAATTCATCCACGGGTCCTGAAGGAGCTGGCAAATGAAGTTGCTAAGCCACTCCCCACCATATTTGAAAAATCATGGCAGTCAGGTGAAATACCCGACAACTGGAAAAAGGGAAATATAACCCCCATTTTCAAGAAGGGGAAAATGGATGCCCCAGGGAAATGCAGACCAGTCAGTCTCACCTCTGTGCCTGGCAAAAACTTGGAGCAGATTCTCCTGGAAGGCATGCTAAGGCACATGAAAAACAAGAATGTGCTCGGTGACAGCCAGCATGGCTTCACTAAGGGCAAATCCTGCCTGACCAATTTGGTGGCCTTCTACAATGGGGCTACAGAACTGAAGGACAGGGATAGAGCAGTTGATGTCATCTCCCTGGACTTGTGCAAAGCGTTCAGCACTGTCCCACATGACATCCTTGTCTCTAAATTGGAGAGACATCAATTTGATAGGTGGAGCACTCAGTGGATAAAGAACTAGCTGGACAGCCGCATGCAAACAGTTGTGGTCAATGGCTCAGTGTCCGGCTGGAGACCAGTAACAAGTGGTGTCCCTCAGGGATTGGTGTTGGGACTGGTCTTGTTCAACATCTTTGTTGGTGACATGGACAGTGGGATTGAGTGCACCCTCATCAAGTTTGCCAATGACACCAAGCTGTGTGGTTCACTTAATACCCTGGAGGGAAGGAATGCCATCCAGAGGGACCTTGACATGCTTGTGAGTTGGGCTGATGCCAGCCTTATGAAGTTTAACCATGACAACTGCAAGGTCCTACACCTGGGTCGGAGCAATCCCAGGCACAGCTACAGGTTGGGCAGAGAAGAGATTCAGAGCAGCCCTGTGGAGAAGGAATTAGGAGTGTTGGCTGATGAGAAAATGAACATGAGCCGGCAAGTGTGCACTCGCAGCCCAGAAAGCCAACTGAAGCATGACCAGCAGGTCAAAGGAGGTGATCCTGCTCCTCTACTCTGCTCCCATGAGACCTCGCTTGGAGTATTGTGTGCAGTTGTGGTGTCTTCAATGTAAGAAGGACATGGAACTGTTGAAACAAGTCCAGAGGAGTGCCGCGAGCATGATCAGGGGGCTGGAGCACCTCCCGTATGAACACAGGCTGAGAAAGATGGGGCTGTTGAGCCTGGAGTAGAGAAGGCTGCGTGGAGACCTCATAGCAGCCTTCCAGTATCTGAAGGGGGCCTACAAGGATGCTGGGGAAGGACTCTTCATTAGGGACTGTAGTGATAGGACAAGGGGAAATGGGCTAAATCTTAAACAGGGGAAGTTTAGATTGGCTATAAGGAGGAAGTTCTACACTGTAAGGGTGGTGAGGCACTGGAAAGGGTTGCCCAGAGAGGTTGTGAATGCTCCATCCCTGGCGGTGTTCAAGGCCAGGTTGGACAGAGCCTTGGGTGACATGGTTTAGTGTGAGGTGTCCCTGCCCATGGCAGAGGGGTTGGAACTAGATGATCTTAAGGTCTTTTCCAACCATAACTATTCTATGATTCTATGATCTCTTCAAGCGTAATTTCATCAGTTACTATATTTCTTTATAAAGCAAATATTTCAAAATAGTAAAAGGTAATAGAAAAATACATACAATAGTAATGAAGACAAAGTGTGCATTAGTAAATTTTCTTTAAATTATTCTGTTTTATTTAGCACTTTAATAATAAAGACAGTACTTTTTTTTCAAAGTATGCTAGAATCTTTTGAACAAGAGGATACTTCACTTTTAATAGATCATAGGAGTCTTAAAATTATATGCCTGCCAAAATAGTTAACTTGGCTTCCTTTGCATCAAAGGAGACCAAGAGAAGGTATTTGTCCTGGTGTTCCCACAACTGTTAGAATAATGAAGTGTCCTTTGCCTACTTTGTTATTAAACTAAATGTAGGTTTCCATATGCATGTGGTCTGTAAAGTGGTGCTTAAGATCCAGTTTACATTTAGAAAACACCTACAGCTCATGTCAGATTCTTACATATCCTTAAGCATGTAAGGACACTATAAATATTCTAGGCTATCCAAAACATCTACATAGGTTTTACAGCACAGACATGGGAACCTTGGAAGCCCTGTTATCTTCTTGAGCACCAGCTACTTTCAACTACGCTGGCAAACAAATCAACCTGTTAGTGCCATTTTCAGTAGTTTTAGGTGTCCCTGAGAAGCTGCAGTAGCCACTCCAGGGCCCTGGGTGGTCTTCCATAAGCCTAAGCAACATATATAAATAGCAAATAAAATGCCAGTAGATGGTATTATATGCCAAGATCTCACATAGCACTTTGTCTTAAGACACACTGAAGTCAAGTACTAGGTGAAACACTACCAAAAGTCCTTTCTGCATAGAATTTTAGTTGCTTAAATTCAGGAGAGTGAGTCAAGAATGTTTAAGCTGACATACATTCCATGTTGACAGTTTGAGACAAAAATTACCCTCAACAGTTCAATTTACAGTACTGGACATGCTATGTATTATTTCCAGCTTTCTGACTGTTCAGGTACCTATTTCAAAGCATGTCCCAAAACCAAGAAAATTATATCCAACACAGAGACTGCTTCAATAAACCTTCTTAGGCCATGCTGAACCTACTTGGATCTGGACATAAATGTCTCTGGCTACATATTTATTTTCCAAAGGTGACTAAGGCATGAAAAGTAACTGAATTATATAGAAGCCACAAGTTTTTCCTGTTCCTTGACTTACCTTTTCAGTGACTTTGACATCTGGAGTACAGCACCAATCTGAGACTCAGTCTAAACTCAAAATTTCCTACCAATATACTCAAAGTATCTGGAGTCAGCCTTGCAAATCTCACTCAAGAAACTGAATGCTTAAATAGAGGTATTTGTAATACTGAGTATCACCTAAGCTGTTTTGCTGAATGCCTGCACAGTGCTGTTGCTAATGGGATACAATTAAGTCAGAGAGTTAGTGAACAGTTGCCAGCTTGGCAGGATTGATATATTTGTCAATGATATAAACAGCCTGCTCACAGTGTATGACCTTGTCTGTATAGATCTTTACTTGAAGCTGTTAACTACAATCCTAGGGGATGAACAACCCTTTGCTGAAATAAGTAATAGAATTATAGGAAACAATACTGATGCAGAAGATAGTGACATGAAAAAATGTCACAAGTGGACATTAAGAAAGACTTCAATAACAGACTTTGAGAACAAAATTAAAACCCCAGAAATAGACCCAAACTGGCACATGGCACAGATGTGAACAACACAATCCTGCCAGGGTTTCCCCGGCTGCTGGCTCCCAGTAGCCTCCATTGAATGGCCATGGTGGGTGCAGTGTAACACCTGGTAAGGGAGCCTGGATTGCTGCCCCCAGCTACCTTGGAAGTGGGACATCATGGATGTGGAGAGGCAACTGCAGAAAGGTGGACCATGATCCAGGAATTACTGCTTGCTATGCTAAAAGTCTTCTCCTTGCTTCTTCTCCAACCTAACTTTACTTTTTTAAGTATCTCCTTTTCCCTTGCTGAAGCCCCGCTTACAGGTATGCTGGACGGTTTTGATAAATGGTATCAATTATTAACAGAATTTCCATGTCAAAAGGGGTTACTTTCTATTATGAGAAGAGCAATGATAAACTGAAACATTTAGGGAAGCAGTGCCGTTTGCCAGGAGGGTTGGTAGAAACACTGTCAGCATTAAAGGGACGAAAGAGGAATTGCTGCTGTTCATAGGTAATACACAGAAGATGAAAGCAATAGTTAGACTTACCTGTGGAAGACATACCAAAGTAAAACAAGTTTTACAACAAAAGTGATTGAAAAACAAGGACTTGGCAATTAGGAAGAAGTTATGTCTTCTGTTACAGGTGAATCTACCCCCGTTTCACTTGTTTGTGGTTTTATCTGACAAGTGGGAAAAGCATTCACATGAGTGATTTACAACATAAAAATATTGGTTACAAATATATTGGAAAAAAACATAGAAAGTGAGAGCCAAAAGAATACAAACAAACAGAAAACCCCAACAAGAAACAGAAGCAGTTACCAAGGATTTGTCCTTGCCGGTAAAAACTTATTTTTTTTAGTAATAATACACATGTTTTCAGAATCACTTGTCTAATTACGTTATCATAAATACAAATAGCACCAATTGACTCCCATAGCTTGCTCTCATTACCTAACAGTTATTTTTTTTACTTTCTCCTTCTGTAACCCAAATATGAAGATTCTCTAGTGTGCTTGAGTTTAAACCTGCATATGAAACCAAAATGGGATACCGTTTCCGGAAAGAGAGCAAGAACACATATAACAGGCATTATTGTCACTTCTTAATGCACTAGCTAATACCTAGAATTTAACAAAGTCAATATACGGAACGTAAGATTTTGTAGAGAGTATTAGATAACATAGAAAATCCAAAACAGAGTGCCAAGAATGAGGAAAATTTGTTTAATAGTGCTGAAATCTTTGAAGATCAAACACTGGATGACATCATAAGCTATAGAGTTTTCACTGCTTCCATGATGATACGCACTCATCATTATACAATGTAAGCATTTTTATGGAAATAAGGCTGAATAGCAGTAACTACTGCACTTCTGCTCACAAAGATTTGTTCTTGAATTTATGTGATCTGGAATCAGAGAACTTTTTTCAAATAACGTTTTTTAAATGTGTTTATTTAAAATGATAAAATAATACTAATTAGAATATTCTACAGTCTGCTATGACACAGAACTCAACTACTTCTTTCAATATAAGGATTAATATAATTGATTCTCTGCAGCCTTTCTTCGTGAAGCCATAATCCAAATCAGTTTGTCTTTAATCCACACCTCACCATTTCCAGGGCAAAACAATGCATGTAAATGACAGAATTCCAAGTATTCATTATGGATGTATACTGCCCCAGGCCTCTACAGGCGCTCACATGTACCTACATCTACGATACTATATTAATAAAAATATTAACCAAATTTAACTTTCTATAAAATATTTCAGTTATTCCCTCACATCTATTTATTGGTTTTGACAGCTAACACCCCTTAGATAAAACATCTATCTACGTCAGAAGTCCAGGCTTCATTACCTCAAGATGAGTGACTTTTTAGGCATTGACCTCATAAATGTAAGGTAGGAATCATGAAAAGACTTAAGCTGTGTTATCTTAAGTAAGACTCAATCCATTAATGGGAAATAAGGCAACTTTCTTCTCTAGTGTTACAGTCATATATTCTTGTTTCATCGTTTCTCATCCCTTGCTCCTCAAGGGGGAGCTTTCTGCCCTTTTTTGGCTACTAGCCCAAACCCTTGCCTTCTTTAAGTGCTCCCACAGTCATTGGATTACTCTCCCATTCTTAATTTATTTAATTTTAATTATTTTTGCTTATGTATCCCTGAGTTCACATCAGTAAATATGAGTCATTTGCCAGAGTGTTCTGCCTCACTCTTTCATGTGTTTGATGATGTGGGACAAGGGTGCAATAGCAGAGCATCTGCTTTCAGAGACAGCTCACACACAACACAAAGCTGAAGTGCACCTCTCACCATCCACTCATTAGCTGAAAACTTTTCATATGCTACTCCAGGAATTTACAAGTAATTGTTATATAAATTTCAATCAAGAGAAATTCCTAAGCAATTCACACAAAGGGAAAAATACTGCTTTCATAATGAATATTATATTATTAAATGTAGCTCCATTAGCAACGAGGGTAGGAAAAGTTTTGAAACATTAGAAAAGTATCAAACTGAATACATAACATCTACTTTAAACAGACAAGAAATATTCTTACGGTTGAACAGTATGTTATGAAGGCTACTAACACTAAGGAAAATAGCTACTGATGAAAGATCACACTGGCATGTAACTTGGTTATAACAGTACATGCTTTTTAATTAAAATATCTCTGTAAAACTTTTATGAGGCAGATCTTATAACCCATATAATCTGTAAATATGGAAAAGATGCATGAAAGCATCTTCCACAAATCGCATCCCACATCTTTTAAAATATAAGCAGATCTAATGGTCTTGAAGTCAGCCATTTTCTGTGTTCTTCAGATATGCATCTTACAAACCCTTAAAATATTTCAAATATCATATTAGTAGTTACGCTGAAGATGTTGGTAGGCAACTGAATCACCAGGTCACCCACGTGGGTTACTTGCAACCCACTGCACTCACAGGCCTGGGCACTGGGGAGAAGTCAAGGCGCAAGAGTGGCATCACACACACAGTGAGGTGTACTTAGCAAGAGTGTTTCAATTTATGTGCACACACACGTAGACTACTGTAAGGCTCATAAGGGACTGACACCACTGCGTGTAACTAGTTGTAAGGCATAATTTGTTCTCAGCAGCAGCCTTCACTGGGAATTGAAAGTGCTCAGCATCTTGCAGGTCTGGACACTGAGGCTGCTTTTGTTAGAACACATGTAACATCAGAAGGAGGACTGACAAGCTGTGCACAGTGTTTTACCATAAAATTTACACTAATCCAGTATTGGTTTTAGGTATTCTGAGGACAGCCTTCCTTAAATAGATCATATGTACACAGAGGATATGGATGCCTAAACTGCCGTAATTTCATTACTGTCAGGCATTAACTGATCAATTTGCTTGCTTTTTCCCTGACAAAATAATGCAGAATTATTTTAGGCAGAATCTGCTGTTGTAGCATGGTATCGTGGAACTAATGGAGAATGGAGCTGTGACACTTCCCAGAGCTAGCCAAAGGCATACCATATGGAGTATCAAAGCAACACAAGAAAAACTTAGTACAGGGGAAAAAAAACACAATACACACACACACACACACACACAAAATCTATCTAAGATCTTTATTAAGGGAAAGGAAATAATATATGCTAAAATATTCAGAGATGCATAAGTTAATTCTCAGGATACTGGGTGTCTACACACGTACCTTCAAACTGGTAAGAAGGCCTCAAGTATTTGTGACAACTTCTGGAGCAAGCCATTTTTTGGACTGCCAAGTCATCAACATAAATTAGAACGGCAATTTTCATTTATAATCAGTATCTTAAACCAGGAATTCTCCAAAATGAGGTTTAAAGCAGTAATGGGAACAGGGAAGGCCTCCACCCCGGGATGGAGAAGGGGGAAGCAGGGGATGCCACTTCCCCTTTGTGTCACTGTGGCAACCCCTGCAGTCACCTCCAGCAGGCTCCTCTGCCTTCTGGGTCACTGGAGGCAGCCAGGCCCCTTCCAGCAGTTAGAAAACATTTCTGGCAGAGCTCTCTACAAAGGTATCCAAGTCACATAAAAAAAGGGGCCCAGCAGCGGTATTTTAGTGTAGGGGTTTTCCAAATAATGCTGCTCATTAAAAAGCAACCAGGAATCCTATTAACAGCTGTGCCCTAGGACAGGGAACCTTATTTCTGCATATCATACGGCAGCTTTTTGAGGAAAAGGTGGTAAAATGTGTAAAATTTCATTTAATTGTAGACAGAACATGCAATCCAATCTTTATTTCTCATCTCACACTATCTTCATGACCTAAACGTTTCCAGTAGAATAAACTTGCAGGATATGAACTTATCTAATATAAAATTAATGACAATGATGTTTTGTTACACTGCATGTATTTAAGTTTCATCTTGACCACATAGCAAAACAAAAGGAAAGTGAAAGGACTGTCAAAAAGGAAAGCAAAAGGACTGTCAAAAACAAAAGCAAAAGGACTGTCAGATTCTTGGTACGTAAAAGATGCGCATTTGAAGTTATCTACGTGATAAAAATATACCAATTCTAATTTCTTAAGAAAACAAATATATTTTTATATACAGTAATTTCAGTCATCTACTGACTGGAAATGGCACTAGCAAATCTTTATCTGGCTTAACTGGTATTTACTGTTTTGTATTGAAGAACTAAGGTATACAGCTGCTCTAAGCAATTATGCAAACATGAAAAAATGTTCTCAGCTGTGCTCTTTAAACCCCTCTTACAAAAAATTAGCATATATAATAACATTAATTAGGAAATGTCAGAATGTTTTAATGCTAACAAAGATGAAATCATGCAACAGAATCACACTGTACTATAAATAATTTAGTAGAGCATTTTCATTTTTGTTTATATGTCATTTTTTTCTGGTGAAATTGGTGGGAGGGCAAACATCTGATCAGTATTTTCTGTTAGCTTGTCATCCAGAACTGCACAACCTTGGAGAGGTGACACATCAATAGTTATACATACACACAAAAAATTAGCAAAAGTATTGATTGAATGTAGATCCTTTTGAGGCTCTTCTGTTTCAATTTAAAGCTGACAGGTTTTTCTATTTCAATTCTAAAAGGTCGTACTACCACCTTCTCAATATCATAGGAAAAAGATGCAGCTTAATATTTAGCTTAATTTAATATTTAATACATAAATGTATTAACTGGCAAACTCAGTTCACGAAGACTAATAAATATGCCTCAAATTTTTTAATTTTTTTTTTTCATGTATATATATAAATATACATTATGTATGGAATGCTGCAGCACATGATGTTATAAATGATGGCAAGTGACTCATTTGTTTAACTACTGTAGCATGCTAGCCATTTCTAACTCATTGACAAAAATGCACTGTATTATTTATATATTAGTTATAAATTAGTTTATATCCCTCCTTATCTTGAAAAAATTTATCAAAGACACAAAAGACAATCAGTCACTTTTTATTTCTTATATGAAAATTTTTTTAGATAAATGAGCATGTAGGAATTGGAAAACACTGCTTTCCATGTGTATAATGAGAAATTATAAGATTAAGTCGTATTTACAGTATAGGAAGAGGTATTTCTCTATGGAGAAGTAAACTATTCATTGAAGCCCTTGATCATATGAGAAGAATGTCATGGGATATGTATTTACAGAGTAAGAAAAAAGATTTCAGTGGGTTTGGTCCAGCAGCTCAGAATAGTCTGTCATCAAACACAGCAGTAATATTGTCATGACTGTAATGCTCTGAGGTTATAAACCAAGAGAATGTATGTATGCACTGAAAGATACTATCTTTTATGACATAGAATATTTACAGAAGAAGCAGAACTTTTTTTTTAATATATGATTCTAAAGCATTGAATTTGATATTACATAGAAGTTAAAAAAAATAAAAATGGCCTTGAGTTTAACTGTTATGTCAATTGGTTCAACAATTTGAAAGAAAAATGTGGCCAAGAGGTACAAAACAGAAAAGGAAATTAAGGACTGAGGTGATGATACTTCTGCAGAACAGAAGGATAGGTAAATGCTAGCTCATGAACTTTGAGGTGTGATGCACCATGATTCTATCGAGGGGCAAATAGTTCTCCAACCAGAGAAGTGCAGAATATAGTGGCAAAGATTTTGCATCCAGCCCTGCCCCTGTTATTGTAGCCAGCTTTTCCGAAGTTAATCAACCTGCTTCTGAAAACTAGCTTTTTCTTTTTTTTTTTTTCCTCATTATTTTAATATTCTGGTATTTTCTTTATTTGAGGGCTCCAGAACTTCCACTGATTTCCAGTCAAAATTTAATTATGGAATGCTTATGCACACTTCTTAGGTTGCAGCAGATTATGTCTCTATTTGGTGTTTTTACCTCTGATGCATTTGAAGAGCCAGAATATAATTTATGATTACGTTTTCACTGTCTTCTAGTAAGCTCTACTACATTGATCACACTTCTGGAAAAAAAACAGCAAGAAATAACTAACACTAATTGGACTTTTTTTTTCTTAACCATGTGAGAACCAAAACACAAGATGCATTCTAGACTGTTACCGGTGCATTTTTCAGTGGTTCAGCTTTCCCACTGACATCACAATTGTGATCATCATAATCTACATGAAACTTGTTTTGAGGATAGAATAGTTCAGGTAGGCATTTTCCTGCATGATCGATATTTACTTCCATTACATGCAATGATCTCAAGTCACTGGTGCCTACAGACCTTGTCAGCTATTAGATGCAGGATTTGGTTACTGAAAAATACCTGTCTAATTCATTTACAATGCTCTAGGTTGCCAGCATAGGCATGTAGTCTGCCAAACCTGACACAAGACTGATAGGAAATCTTCTTCTTTAAAAGATTAGTCCAGTCACCTAAACAGAGACATCTAACATCATTTCAGATGCATGGAGTTGACAGGATATTACAAAGAACCTGTGAGAGACCAGCATGTACTGGAGTGGTACCTGGAGACCAAGCAGGATATCCTAGCATATCTACGATAGCACAAAACACCCATTCAGTTTGGGGGCAACTGAAGCTCTCTGCTACCTACAAGACTCTATATACCTACCATGTCTATAAAAAATAGGTAGAAGGCATATTTAGGTAACCTAAGTCTCTGCTTCCTACCCCTTAGTGACTAATAATCCAATTATTTCATTCTGTATGGTTGTTTTCAATTTTCACTTTATAGCACTAAAGTCTGTGACCTTGAACATTTACTATAAAACTATCTTGTTTCTATTAGTTCAGTCTTCAAGGTCATGTAATTCTTCCTCTAAGTTCTTTTTAATATTCCTGTGCTTTAACATGCCTCCTGATTTTTGTAACGTGAACAGATTTCAATAGCATAGTGATGCATTTTGTGACAAGGTACTTCCTGAAACTCATAACCAACATCAGGCTTAAGTTTTCTGAGGAATTTCACTAATCATACATCCTCATATAGACAGTTCACTTTTAAAGTGTCGTATTTACTGTATTTACTGTACACCATGTGTGTGTTGTGCCCACAGTCAAAATCAGAAGCCATTATAAAATAGAAATGAAAAATTATTGGCCTCTAGATCAGGCAAGGTCATAATGTTGTTTGAAATTATTTATTTAACGTGTAATGACTTATATTCCAATAAACATGCACTGTTTTTTATTTTCCATTTGAACCCAATGTATTTTATTACGTTTGCCTTCGACACGTATTCACAAAGTTGAGGCTGGACTTAGAAAAATTATCACTAAAATCACTTCAAAGCATGCCTTTAAATATGTGCACTGCATTTCTTATTATTCTTAATGGTTTCATCCCCATGTTAATAGATTAATCAAAAATCCATTTAAATGACCTGAGATTTCATTGCCTAATTGTAGGATGGAGATTATCTTGTCCCATCCTACTTTGCGAACATTAAAATCTATATGAAGAGTAAGCAAAATTCAAAGTCATTTCCATTTACACATTCTTATTAACAGTCTGCATTTTTCCACATACTCACTATCACATGAAATAGAAAAATGTAGCTTAATCTCTTAGGTCATATCTAAATTCACAGCAAGAGCCTTACTTAATAAGGATTTTTTTTTTCTCTCACATTACTTTTAATTAGTTTAGCTATAGCAAATATCAGCTCATTCTAATAACTTTCTTTTTGGCTCTGTTCCTTCCAACCTCAGTACCATTTGGAACCATGACCAAACAAAAATATTGTAATTTGTGTCGAGGCATATAGCAAAGCAATTGAAATTAATGGAAATGCAGGACAATTTTCTCTTTTTCTCTTCTTGAAATATTTTTAGGATAACTCAGAAAGTTTATTACTGTGGAATAAGTAATAAGAAAATAATCTAGCTAGCTACACCACCTCTGAAGCCAGTTTATAGATACTGTCCTTTAAGCTTCTTTGTTCTCCTTCAGTTAGTATTACTCACTGAGGAAAAGGGTTTTGCAACAAGCAGGCTGAGGTTTTAGTGGGCTTCTTACCACTTTAATGTCTTTGCTAAATTATTCTACTGTGGATTTATTTTTCCTGTTTCTTTTTTCTTTTTCTTTCCCCCTTTGTTTTTATTTTCCTATTCTGATTCCTCCTTCGTCTTTTTAAAATACAATGAGAATGGGTAGTCTACGTTCTCAGTGTGATTATGCTAGAGACTTACTTTCACAGATAACATCAAAATAATTATTTAAGTACAGATTTTTATATATATATGTTATAGCTGATTCCACTTAACTTAATGGGGCTTACGTGGAAAGATTTATACCATCCATTTACTGGAAAATAAAACAATATAAGTCCCACATTGGGATAACAGAGATCCATATTTGTGTTGAACCCCACTAAACTAAGATCATTTTTCACTTCACTCAGTCTGAGGAAAAAGTTAAAATCTAAAAGAAATAAAAAATAAATAGCAATTTCTTTCTTTGGTGGTTTTTTTTTTTTTTTCTTCTCCAGAGTTATTGCTGGAGGAGCCTATTTTTTTGGAGGGGTGTTTTTTTTCCTTAATATTTCCCAACAGTTACATGTTTTCTAAAATACAATGTAACTTTGCAATCACTTCGATTTACACATATTATTAGCTCCAGAACTGTTTTAGAGTCTTTTTTTTCCTAGCAGGTGGGCAGAAATACAGATATGCAAAGTGGACAGTGAAAAATTGAGAAAGGTATAAAATTACATTTTACAAGATCTGCTTTTAATCTAGATTTTCCAACTGAACCAGTTTGGGTTGACTAAGCACAGGGTACATGAAAACATCAAAAAAAAATTAAAAGTGAGCTCATGTCATCCAATAGTTAATACTACAGTGTCACAGTTGAAAAACAAGTTTATGACAATTCCAACCTAAAAATGTCATTACTGTACAGTTTGCTAGTTCCATTGCTGGAGTAAAAACTTGGGTTTGTTTTTTTAAAACATTAAGCATTGAAACAGTGAAACCAAATCTGTTCTAATGGTTCAAGGATATCGATACAAGGCTTTTCAGTACTCAAACTTAACCAGCATATTCAGCTGAGAAAAGTCCCGCTTCTATTACTCATTCTTTCAGAATTTACTTATTTTTAATTAGGAACATACTCCTGAAAAGTAACTTGTGTAAAAGCTTTACATCTGAGCACACAGGTCTTACAGTAATGAATTATTTCACTCACATAAACAATTTCTGTATCTATACGACTTCTCCCTTATTATTTTCCTGTTAGCTCTCCTGAAAAAAAGTTTTTCTATGGTAACTTACACTTTTGGGAAAGGAATAGATGCAACTAAAACATAGTACTTTAATTAGTTTACTTTGAATTGTAATTTGGCCGCCTAAATTGATTTGAAATGGCATGGAAAAACATCAGGACCAGGAGAAACAGCATCCTAATTTAATGCTCAATTAATAAGAAGCACTGATTTAAAGTTCCACTGCAGGTTCTGTCATGGTGCTTCTTACAACCCTGCCTGAAGAACAGTTTAATTTTAAAACAAATCTAGTTACGACAATGAAAACTCTTTAGTGAAAATGTTCTTAAACAGGTTTCAACTTTGCTGCAAGGTATAAATTTCAGACTCTAAGCTAAGTAACAAGATCTGATCTTTGTCTATAAGCAGGTATCTACTTTTTAACAAGTGTTCTTTTATTTGTGCCTTGCAGGTTGGTAAAATCGGATTTAATCTCTCCCTGATGAAATCTCTCTGATGAAATAGAGATGGATTAAACCTATGTCTTTGGCTTCTAAATTAGTTCAAAGTTTTGTTTCTTGAACTGTTTTCTGTGCAGAAGAAAACAGTCTTTGTAATAGATAGACAATATTTTTCAAATACTGCATAAATGGAAGTCCTTCCACATTTGAGGGGATTCAAAACTGCAGAAGTAGTCTTTTGTCTAATTTTAAATATTCTCCTGTATTGTAGCTATTCACGTTTCATACATATCCAGCCATAAACACACTTGCTGAAAGTAGTGCTTTCCAAATGAGATACAACCTTAAGGTGTAAACCAGTGTACTGCCATAGAAACCATAACAGTATCTTTCACAGTAGTATAAATCCGTGTGCTGTTAGGGATACGAAAAATAATCACAGGCCTCCCATTTCAGAGATGACTCTCTAAGCATCATCTTCCAACTCTAAAAATTCTCAGTTTCTATAATTTTGGGCCTTTCAGTGCACAGCTAGGTGTTTGCGCCCACCCTGCCAAGAATGATGAAAACTTAGGTCAACATAATTGAAAGTAATACTTAGCAACATTTTTTTATCATTATTTTAATATAACTGATGTCTGAGTTTGAGCATTTTGTGTAATTCCATCAAACATAAGGTGAACATCTCTTTCACCTTTTTCATTCCACCAAATATAGGGATGGAAAAGGGATCAATGTGTCTAATAGAGATTGAAATGAATCTGACTTTTTGGTTTAATTCCATGTTTTTGTACTAAAATCCACAACACACACTAATGAAATAAAGACATAACAACTTCCTATTATGGGAATAGGATTTGTTAGATGTCACTGAATCAAGTCGGAGAGATAAGGGTAAGCTGCTAGAAAGTATGGCAGGTTACAGGGCTACTTTGTTTACTCTTCCCCAAACCTTGAGTTAGGCAAGAATGAGAGAGCAAAAAAGGTACATGACAAACGTTACAAGCGAAAAATTTGTTCTTAAATTGCAGGACAAATATTTTATATGGCATGTCATACTAAGCAGCCCTTTGGACAATCAAAGTAGAGAAGAAGACTACATACTTATCATTTATGAATGCACAGTCACAGCATAAGCTTTTCAAAGACTGAGGGTGCTCAGGCAGGCCAGTGCTAGGAATGCACAGTCACAGCATAAGCTTTTCAAAGATTGAGGGTGCTCAGGCAGGCCAGTGTTAGGAAGTCCAGAAGATGCAAGCAGCCTGCATAGATCTGGAAATGAATTAGGAAAACTAGTACCCCTGCCCGTCACTGGATGAAGACCCATGGCCAGGCTTCAAAGGTGATGGAAAGAGAAGATTTTTGTTTTCAATGAAGAATTTTCAAGAATTTCTTTCAACCGAAGAAACCGCTGAAGAATGTTGGACTGAAAGGAATTACTGTAAGGAAAGACTGTCTTGCTAAGAATAAAGGGAGTGGATATTTTTCTCAATACCTAGTCTTCCTCACCCAGAAGTTCCAGGTTTTCCCTGTTTACAGTATGATCTTACTCTATTTTACCACTTTGTATTTCACAGAAATTGAAGTTTTGGAGATACTTCACCTCCAGTGTAATTTCATACGCTAATTTGGAAAGAAAGGGATGAGCACAGACAGCACCCAGCTAAATCAAGGCTCTTTGTGATGTGGAATCTTTTAGCGGGCAGTTCTCAGTAATCTAGAATCACATGCTTCAGCTCAGTAGCAATTAAAAACTATTTCAGTCATTGAGTATTACAGTATTTAGATAATATTGCATCATATTTCCTCTGCTAAAAAAATTGAGAAAATATCTGACAGCTCCTCTCCTCTTGTCATGCCTTCAGAGTAATTCCCAAATCATGAACCAGCAAAACATTCATTAGGTATAAATGAATACACCTCATGAAGAAATGGCATTTGAATGCTTACATTAATGTTTATAAACAAAATCATTGTTTTGGTAATGTATTTATACACAAACAGAACTTTGTTGATAAATGCAGAGTATTTATGATTACGATCATGACAGTCATCTGACACACTGAGAGAAAAAAAAATGCAAAAACGCATTATTCAAGCATTGCTGTTTCTTACCAACAGAACACTTAGTTTACTTGCCAGTTAAAAATCACAACACTGCATATGCAGACCTTAGAAAACCATATATTTTCAAGTAAATTCTCAACAAATTCCTTAGGAATTTAAGTATAATCTTATAAGACTCTCTGTCTTAACACCCGCTGTCTTCTCCAGGCCTGAGAGAAATGTAACAATCATAGACGCTGGTTTCAGCTAGAACAGCATCCAAAACAAAAAAGTGCAAATCTCTGTTCAGCACATGACTTCTAATTCTAGACTACATTATGAAAATACACTCACCTCCTGAAATGTTCTACAAGTGGACAATAGACATTTTCTTGTATTTTAAAAATATGGTACTTTTCTTGAAACTGATTTAATTTTCTGAATACTAACCAATGTTTAAAACAAATGATTAAAAGAATGCACTCACTGTTTCACATTCAAAATTAATACAAAGTCATGCATTCAAAATTTACCAGTTTTAACCTTTACAAGCTGAATATTTTATTGACATACCCTTTGCAATCATATTTTTTTTGTTTGTAACCAACCTAAACAAAGGAGTTTTCCATCAATCTCAGCACCCTTAGAATTCCATTAAAATTCCGCTGTAGGAACTGCCAAGGCAACTGCTGATAAGAACCAGTTCAGAAATGGGTTTTTAATATTAATTTCTATTCATCAGAAATTAAATTAGTACCAGGAAATTACACTTCTTTTTTTTTCAGAGATTTTTTCATAAAAAAAGGCTTTTATAAAGTAAAATTTTCCATTAAAATAAAGGAAATGGAAATACATTGTTTCCCATAAAATGTGATAATGCAATTAAAATTTTATTTGGAAACAGTAATATTTTCAATTTACTAAACCTAAGACTTGGAAGACATACAAAAATTGGTTTCACTTTCTTTTAAAATGTAATTTCCTAACACCTGTATTTTCATAATACAGGTAAATTCCCTTTTTAAGGAGTTTCAGCTTTCAACTCTCCGTCAATATACACAATGAATGGTAATCATGAAACTCTGTATCTAACTCTGCTAAATATCTAATATGATTATTAAAAATTGGAAAAAAACCACCACCCATTTTTTTTTCGGTTTATTCCCCTGAACTTATTATTTCAAATACAGATTCAAAGTAGAGTAACAAATGATTTTATCTTTTCTTTTTCACACCCACCAGCATATTACTTCTGATAAATAAGGGTAGGGAGAGGGACATTTCTTCCAAACAGACAGCTAGCTATTCAAAGCACGTGGGTTGTCATTTAGCAGAAATGTTTTGGAGAATAACACTGTAGTCCCAAGGACATAAAGGTAATCGATAAGCTTGCATATGTTTAAGTAAGGGAAATTCAATAGAAACTAGGAAATTAAATTTCTACTGAGCAAAGATAACAGTTGGCTTTTTGAATATTAATTTTTACATAGCTGCTATGATTTGGTGCAACTACTACTAGATAAATACTTCTTTCAAGTTGAATCATAATCGCGGATCAAAAATCACAGCTTTTGTAACTCAGGTGAATCAAGGAACATCTTGCTGGTTTTATATTTCTTGCAAACAGTGCAGACTGAATTTAATAGTTGATGAAAGGTGATTAACCACACAAACCTTTTCAGTACATGTAGAAAATGATTTGTTATTTCATTACATAGATACACGGGGGGGGGGGGGAAGGAGATGTCTTCTCTGTTTTGTGTGGAGCAAGTAAGTTCCTATTCTAGAGTGGAATCATAGAATACTTAGGGTTGGAAAGGATCCTAAGATCATCTGGTTCCAACCCCCCTGCCATGGGCAGGGACACCTCACACTAAACGATGCCACCCAAGTCTCTGTCCAACCTGGCCTTGAACACTGCCAGGGATGGAGCATTCACAACTTCCCTGGGCAACCCATTCCAGTGCCTTACCATCACTGTAGTTTATTGTGCATTCTTAAGATTAATAAAATTTGCAGAAAGAATGTAATTAAAAGGATATAGGCATACATAAGTTGTAGGGTAGTGGATCTATGTTACTCTTGGGCACTGAATAGCAATGCTTAACCTCCTGAAAGGCCATCACTCCCACACTGACCTGTGTGGCACAGTTGAGTTCTCAGGCAGCGGTTTTTTACACAGCAAATCCCCAAAATTCCTAAATGAAACCAGCAACAGCAGCTATCCAAAGGTTCCTGTAATCTAGATGATAAGGTTTAAAAATTAGTTTATGAGCAGGTCAATATTCAGGTGTTGTGAACAGGGCTGATTAGGGCAGACTATCACAGCAGTAACAAGCATTGTCTGCTCCAAGTGCAACAGGCAAAAGCTGATGTTAATTCTTTAGTTTTCTTTGACTACTGGCTGCACTTCATACTGAAGAGGATAAATTTTCCCTTGCATTTTCCTTCTCTTTTTTTTCACTCAGGTTTTAGTACTGTTTCATTATTAAATGGTATCTCTTACAAAGCAATCGGTACAAGAACAGAGACAGAACAGCTATCATACTAAGCTTCTGAAACAGCCTTGATCATTTGCTTTCCCAGACTTTTTCCTTATCCTTTCACAAAGTTGTTAAGCTGGAAATGCAGAAATGACTGATTACATTGAACACTGCCACCTATATAAGCTTTTAATCCTGGTAGTAAAGAAGACAAAGATAAAAGGTTCATAATTATACTGAATATCTAAGCAGCACTGGTATTTTAAATGTACACATTAAATTAATGAAAAAAAAAAGAGTGAAATTTCTAATATATGTTACTTCAAAGTAGAATATGCATTCAGCACATTGTTACAGATAGTGGAAGAACAGTGAGATGACTGTTTTCCACCACTGCAATGGACTTTGATCCTTACACCTAAGCTGAACAATTTAGATTTTCCTCTGTGTCTTAACAGAGCAAGAAACAATTTTTGTTCATTATATAAATAAATAACAGTTTGGGTTGTTTGAGGGGGGATGTTTTAGGTTTTTTGGGGTTTGTTTGTTTGTTTGTTTTGTTTTGTTAGGTTGGTTTTAATCTATATATATTTATTGTTAGTAAAGAACCCCCAAGCTATTTTTTCTGACAAACAGAATTAACAATGTCCCTTCAGTTCTGGATATTTGGACGCTTACAGAGATAATTTTAAGTTACAGGTTTAATCAAACAGAAATATGCTCACTGAACCCTGAACCAGAGATTGGGGCTAAAAAATTCCATGTTCAAGACACTGTTCTAATACTTGTTCCTTGCCTTCTTCCATTTCCCAGGTCTTCTTAAAGGTCTTTTGTAATTTATAGTAACAATTAGGAAATGAAAAAAAAGGTGCCTCTTAAAGAACAAAGAAACGCTGCTCCCAGATGCTAGGTCTCCAAAGAAATGGAAAAATTGGTGAAAGGGAAGAAAAAAAGATGCTCTCAATTCTTCTAAATATGCTCCAGTCTATTCAATATTTTTTTCCATATAGAGGCATGAAAATAGCACACTTTAGTACAAACCATACTGAAAACCAACATTCTTTAGCACTGTTTCAAATTTTAAACACATTACAACTTTTAAACACGTTAGGAATAGTAAGCTAAAATATTATATATAACATTTAACTAGGATTTTAAATTAAATTATTACCAGGTAATTTTTTAAAAATAGATCCTACCTTTTTTACTTGGAGAAAAAACCTGTGTGTAACAATTGACACAACAGTTGCCCAGTATGTTAGAACTCTGCATGCACCAGTGAAAAATTTCTGGTGTATTTCTATCTTGTCTACTTGCCATGACATGTTTATATACAAAAATCAGAGCTCTGAAATGGAACTCAATGGAGACCCAAACACCATGGTATCTCCTGTATTTATTTTTGCCATTACCAGTGTACTCTAAATTCCAAGAAACCCTCTAATCCATACTCCTATTGAGGATGTGTTTTCCTCTAATGTCACTATCTTCCTGTCCCCTCAAAACTAGCACTTCCCCTTTCACAATCTGATTATTTCAGTGGTTTCCAATGATAAGCATATGCCAGCTCAGATCTGTTGACTAATATTTTCTGTGTTCACCTATTAGCTAGGGCGGCTTCTATTGTCTCTGTTTTGGGCAAGTACATGCAACTGCTAATGGGGCATACTGGATTCCACTCTTCATTCTTCAGGTGCAGTCCAGCTTGTAAAGGAATGCAGAATCACAGAATCATGGAATCATAGAATAGTTAGGGTTGGAAAGGACCTTAAAATCATCTGCTTCCAACCTCCCCGACATGGGCAGGGACACCATACATTAACCATCTCACCACAATGTCAGATGTATTTTATTTCATTAAGATTTTTTTTTTTCCCAAAGAGAAATGAGCACTTTATTTTTCCATGAGTAAGATTTCTGACTATATTAAATTTATTATGGGAATTCTTGTTTCTTTTAATGGGCATTCTCAAACCTTTTTTTTTTTTAACTCACTTAAAATGATCAATGTAAATGTTACACCTATTAAATACAATTATGTTTTTAATTCATTTTGCACCATAAATTTCTTTACAAATGGTCCTCCAATGTTAATTACCTATTATCTTTTTAGTACAAAAAAACCCAGCATAGTACTACTTTTAAGGAATGAGGTAAACTGCAAAGGTACATCTTAGTGGCTTTAGAGATTTGCTCTTTTACACATTTTTTTCCAACTTAAGCTATATTAATATTAAATGGTCCAGTTTGCTCTTCAGAAACCGGATTTTACTTTGTCCCTTTTATCAAGCACTGCCCCATGTAAATGCATTTTTGATCCAAAAGTAATTCTGGCGTCTCTGAGGCTCCACCTCTTGCCTACTAAATTAATCAGGGAGAATATCAAATGGTAAGGTACAGACCTAAAACATGGCACAGGTCTAAGATGCTGAGATCCAATCTTCCATACCATTATATTATCAGGGCAGGCAATAAATCTGGCCCTTTAGTGGGATTTACTTCTGGAATGAAAAAATTAAATGAAAAAAAAAAAAAAAAGAAAAAAAATCACCTCCTGTACCGATAAATAAAATTAAATCAAACTGAAGCAGACAAATTGATGTGGCAGAACAGAATTTACAGACAGATTTTATCACCCCTGGCCAGGGCTTTTCTCCTTGAACACAAATTTTCCACAGAAATGAGTTATCACATATATAGTAATTCATAACACATCTATACTTGATGATATTAACAAATGTTGGCTAAGAAGTTATGCAAAACTGGCCAGTTTGCATCAGATGGATTGAAATTGATGACTGAAATTTCAGACTATAATCCGGGCATGGTGGGGTAAAGTTTGTGCTCAAAATATTTTAAATCAACAGAATTCTGATTTTCCATATTTTGCATAAAGAATCATGCATCAAAGTGATTCTTAGATATATGTAAAATAAATAAGAGAAGGGAAATACTGCAGGCTTTTAAAAACGTTCTGCAGAAAACCATGCAATTAAATCGTATTTCTTTTTCAAAAAGTCCTAAGCATTTACACCTGAAAGTTATAGGAGAAAACCACAAAACTAAAAAGGCCTTTTGTGTTAACATATTTGCCTCCCTGAACTGTTTCATTTAATTGCTTTGGAAAATAAGATTTTAAAATATCCTACTTAAATATTAAAATGTTTGTTTGCTTTCTCATATTATAACACTATTTATTATGTTTTCTTAAAAGGTCTTCACCTGAGTGCTGTCACTGAGGAGAATGAAAAACATGAAAAACAACAAGGTGCTTGGTGACAGCCAGCATGGCTTCATTAAGGGGAAATCCTGCCTGACCAATCCGGTGGCCTTTTATGATGGGGCTAGAGAACTGATGGACAGGGGTAGAGCAGTTGATGTCATCTACCTGGACTTGTGCAAAGCGTACGACACTGTCCCACACGACATACTTGTCTCTAAATTGGAGAGACATCAATTTGATGGATGCACCACTCAGTGGATAAAGAACTAGCTGGATGGCCACACACAAAGAGTTGTGGTCAATGGCTCAATGTCCAACTGGAGACCAGTAACGAGTGGTGTCCCTCAGGGATCAGTGTTGGGACCAGTCTTGTTTAACATCTTTGTCACTGACATGGACAGTGGGATTGAGTATGCCCTCAGCAAGTTTGCCAATGACACCAAGCTGTGTGGTTCGGTTGATATGCTGGAGGGAAGGAATGCCATCCAGAGGGACCCTGACACGCTTGTGAGGTGGGCTGATGCGAGCCTCATGAAGTTTAACCATGCCAAGTGCAAGGTCCTACACCTGGGTCGGAGCAATCCCAGGCACAGCTACAGGCTGGGCAGAGAAGAGATTCAGAGCAGCCCTGCAGAGAAGGACTTGGGGGTGTTGGTTGATGAGAAAATGAACATGAGCCGGTTTCAGTGTGCACTCTGGGTCCAGAAAGCCAACTGTATTCTGGGCTGCATAAAAAGGAGCGTGACCAGCAGGTTGAAGGAGGTGATCCTGCCCCTTTACTCTGCTCTCGTGAGACCTCATGTGGAGTATTGTGTGCAGTTCTGGCGTCCTCAACATAAAAAGGACATGGATCTGTTGGAAAAAGTCCACAGGAGGGCCACGAGAATGATCAGAGGACTGGAGCACCTCCCATATGAAGATCGGCTGAGAAAGCTGGGGCTGTTCAGCCTGGAGAAGAGAAGGCTGCGTGGAGACCTCATAGCAGCCTTCCAGTATCTGAAGGGAGCATATAGGGATGCTGGGGATGGACTCTTCATTAGGGAGTGTAGTGACAGGACAAGGGGTAATGGGTTAAAACTTAAACAGGGGAAGTTTAGATTGGATATAAGGATGAAGTTCTTTACTGTAAGGGTGGTGAGGCACTGGAATAGGTTGCCCAGGGAGGTTGTGAATGCTTCATCCCTGGCAGTGTTCAAGACCATGCTGGATGAAGCCTTGGGTGAGATGGTTTAATGTGAGGTGTCCCTGCCCATGGCAGGGGCTTGGAACTAGATGATCTTAGGATCCTTTCCAACCCTAACTATTTTATGATTCTAATGTAACAAGAGTCAAGAAAAATATCCACTACCTTATTTATTCAGTAAGGGGTAAGTAACACTCTAATGCACCAATGATTTTTTTTTGTTGTGACTCTATTTGATATTAAATATATGTGATAAAATTAGCTATTTTCTCAAATCAAGATATTTATAAAATATTAAAACAAAACTATAATTTTGTAAATAGCTCTACAGATTTGTGTAATTTTATGAGAGTTTATTTATTTTCTGTCAAAAAAGTCTGCCTCCTTTAAAACTGCCTGACTGTTTTGTTATTTCTTTTCTTTACCAAGGCTCAAATTCAATGAGTTGAATAATGACAGAGGAGATATAAGGGCCTGATCTCATTTTGGCAGTCAGTGAAAGTTCTGGTCTAAGTCAATAAAAAGAGAGAAATATTTTGTCAGCTGAGTCACAAAACGTGCAGGATGAATGGTCTAGCTCCTGCTTGCAAAGGAATAAAAGGTGAAAAATAACAATTTTGTTATTAGTGCATCCAAAGGGCCTCTACAACATAGGAAAGTCTCAGTCCAGTTAAGGTCTTAATAATTCACATGCCTATGCAGATATGCCACTACACTGTAACTGGATGCTTTTGTGAAATGTTTTTTATTTACATTGTTATTGGCAGCATTTGAAATAAAACACAAATACCTCCTCATTAAAGAAAAAAACCTATCAGGCTTTGTATTGAAACTGGCTGACCAGAGAGGTTGTGTGGTCTTCCTCCTGGGGCATTTTCAAGGTGTACCTCGACCCTCAGAAACCTTGCCTGACCCCATAGTTAACCCTGTTTGTAGAAATTACTCATTTGGGTTTCAGACCTAACTTTTAATAAATTCAGTTCAGGAAAAAATAATATATAGCATTATCAGTGACTTGGTTTGTTTGTTTGTTTTTTTAAGAAATCCAATTTTGAAGAAAAATGTTTTTATTGTGTCATTTCCAGTGTAAAATTTGTCAAATACTGGACAATATCAACGTCATTAGAAGTGTTTTTTCTAGCAAAAACTATTTCTGACACAAATCTTGGCCATAGTTTCTCTCTGGTCTGTCTGTGATGAGTACAAGAGGGCACAGTTGGTTCATGACTTCTGGAAAGTCGAAAAGGGAAAGAAGTTACTACTTCAAGACTTCTTGATCCAACTAACCTCCACAGCAGAAGCATGTACCCATGTGCATATTCACGCTCTGCAACCATGAAGATTAGACAACCCTGATTTAAATCTTTACAAATGTAATAATTTGGAAGACATTCTAAACATATAGTATAGAAAAAGGCACACAAAAGGTTATACAAATCTTAGACTGGACCATATAAGCAACTAGGCAGAAAGTAAGCAGCAACTTCATGAAAATCTACTTACAGCAAACAGAGAGAGAGTCTGAAAAGCAATTCTTAAAATTAGCATTGTGTTTAGCTCCAACCAAAAAAAGTAAAAAACAACACCTCAGCAGTGCAAATTTAAATAAAAGTTAACATGACAAAATGCCAAAACCATGTGCAAGAGGTAAGAAACGATCACTGAAAACCCCAGGAACAATGTGCACTTAATACCCACAATTGCAGTTCAACAGACATAGGAAGACGAGGCTTCAGGTCACTTAATGCAGTGAACAGTATTCACTTTTCAAGTAATTTGTAAAAATCCTGGTAGACATTGCATAGGCACTTGGGGCAGAACAAAATCATCCTGTATTTAAATCTGTTTAAGAGAATATTTAGTCTGTTCTTATAGCTTATGTAATCAAAATGTCAGACCTGAAAACCTGAAGGGCAACATATAATTGTTATTTCTTGATGAAAATAGTACAGCAAATGAATCAGCTCAAGGTTTGAGTGATTTTATTCTCCCCAGGGTAGATGAACCAGTGTTCATACATTAAGGGAAACTTACATGTCCTTCATCTATCTTTTCAGGTTTGCTATCTCTCAGATACAAAATTCATAATGAACACAAAGTGGAAACAAATATCCTTTTGATTAGCTATTTATTTTCCTGAATGGACGTAGCCTTACTAACCATGTAATCATTGACTAAATTAAATAAAAGCTACCAAGTGAAGAAATGATATAAACACCTTAAAAGATATCTTAAAATAAACCAACAAACCACTGGCTAATTTTTGAAGTTTCCTTTTAGTTTCTTTTTCTATAACATAATGTAATAAAAGTGTAATAAAAGTTGTAACATCTGTAATCAACAGCAATGCACAAACACACAAACATACATACACATGTGAGAGGCCTATATTAAAGGAAAAAAAACCCACCAAAATTGCAGAAGCCTGATGGAAGGCTGTTTATTTTAAAGCACTCACACAAAACCTTGAGAAGCCATTAGCATTAGACAAGTATTTGAGTTATAGAACCAATCTGAACTTTTCAGGGATTTGCCGGTATTTATTGGCACTCCAAGTGACATTTATATTGTTAAATGAAAAGCTAAATGCCTAAAGCTGCCAATGGAGTAGTTATGAGGACTACTGATCACAGAATACTATAAATTACTTGACCATAGCTAGGCTACAAAATTCAAGATCTCCTGATGAAAACACTAAAACCATATTGTATCTACAGTCAATACACAGAAACTCTTCACTGAAAATATCTTTATCCAACTAATTTTAAAACGAATTTCTTCAGTATTATTTAATCTGCAGTGACTCTTCTTCTGCAAAGCCTTAATGAGAAAATCACCAATGCAACAAATAGAAACCATTAGTCTACAAGTCTATTATCTCAAATTTATGAAATTGTTCTATAATCTTAATAATTTTAGGTTTACTTATAAATTGTATTTGCTTGTATTTTACATTGCATTTATTACAATTAGTATACTTGATACATTTATTTTAAATAACATCCCTGGTAGTGTTCGAGGCCATGTTGGACAGAGCCTTGGGTGGCATGGTTTAGTGGGAGGTGTCCCTGACCACGGCAGGGGGGTTGGAACTAGTCTTAAAGTCCTTTCCAACCCTAACTATTCTATGATTCTATGATTCTATGAACTTGTTAAGCTTTGCAAATTAACAATCTTTAGCATTAGAATTATGATCTAAGTGTACAGTCTTTATAAGGCTCAAGTCCACTAGGGTCCTTCCTGCACATCTTATGTACACCTGTGTTAGTGCAGAACAACTTTCAGCGTCCCCATGGCTTATTATCAGCTGGCAGGGGACTCATTCAGATTGCTGCACACCAGTATGTAACAGAGGGAACTTGGAAGTTCCCCTCTTCTACAAGGCAGCGTTACTTTTAAAAGAACTTCAACTGAAGGCATACTAGGTCAGTATCACTACCTCTGAAATGGAAGCAATGCTTGAATTAATGTTATTAAAATAAGAGGGAAACTAAACTATGATTTACATTCACTTGCACAAGCCAGGAATGAAAACCTCTTAAAAAAATATTCACAACAGCAATACAGACAGCATTGGTGCCTTGTCTAATCTGTCCGTCATCTGTATTAAATGGAAGTCAGTTCAACAACATAAATTCCACTCACATTTTGCATCATTACATATTAAGAAGTTATTTTTCCCTAAGGTTGTTTTTTTTATTTAACTGCAGCTCAAACAAAAAAAAAAAAAAAAAAAGGAAGTGACTGCATTTTTTGTGGGACTAGAGTTTGGGGTTTGATAATGATATTCAAACAGACAAAATGGAAATATAATCCACCTTAACAGCTAAGTAATGATTTATGTACATACACTGGCAAGCTAATACTATTTCTTTCCTCAATCATGTTTTGGTTTTTGTTTTCTTTATTATTATTGCAAAATAATTGACTGCGATGAAAATCTGATACGTTTTTCTGCTCCCAGAGTGTGAAAGAAAACATTATTATTTTTGGCAGTTATTGTAGAAGAACCCAAAAGTACAACAGTTTTACATCAGCTATTTTTATCAGATATTTTGAATCAATTATATCTCACACATTCATTTTCTGTGTTTCTTCATTTCCTCAAGGTCTCCAAATGGTAATTCCACACTAATGGAAGTATGCCTGTCTTTGTATTTTTTCCAGGAAGAACAAGACTTCTCAAGTGAATATCTGCTCCATGCAATTTCAAGCCCATAGTTCAGAAAGTTCAGAGGTTGGAATAATAGAACTCTGTAATCAAAGGCAGAAGTTTAGCCAGGCATGGGCAATCAGACTCATTAAAGATTACAGCCCCAAAGTTTGTCCATTTCTTCACAAATTAAAATCTAATCTAACAAAAATTACTGTCTCTTCCTAAAAGAAAAATAAATCATAATGTGCTGAGCTGATGCTGTGGTTTCAGCAATGGAAGCTATCCTGTCTACATTACTGAATGAACCCTTAACCACTTAATTCACTTCAACCAAACCAAACCAAACCAAACCAAACCAAAACAAAACAAAAGAAAAGACAGTCTTCCACCCCCAACATTTGGATTGAGGAGTTTTTTCTCCAGGTTTTTCAGACTGCTAGCACATTAAGATGAAATACAGTATTTGCCATGCTGGAATTGCAAAAAAAAAAAAAAAAACAAACAACAAAATAAATGTTTTTTCTTTGTCCCAGAAGATGAAAAAGAAATACAGCTGATGAGGAGGTAATGAGAATTAACAACGAAACTTCTGCATGCATTTGCAACCAGCTAACTGGTCTTATCAGGGAATAATACTGAAAATAATGAAGAGACAAAATTCATTATCAGAGTGATAATGAAAACTGTCTATAATCTTGTGTATTACTGACAGGTTAAACCTTTTTCACATAATACGGTTTTCATATAACCAAGTTAGCTCAATCTATTTTGTTCTTTAAAAAAGTCACATCCCTTCGGTAACCCATAATGTTCCATCCAGCAATGCCAATGTTGTTCTGTTTGGCTTTCCCCTTATCAATTATGTGCAGTTCAAGAAAAATGTTAACGCCCACATAGGATTCGCCCTGCTGATTAAATAATATCCCATGATTAACAAATTGCTCAGGTTTCTAGATAAATCAGAAGAAAACCACAGGCAAAGCTGTTTGTGCTTGCTTTCTCTGCAGGGATCCTAAACAAAAACCCCTGCAACAAGAACAACTGATTTTATTGGCCCAGTCTGACACAACAACCGTAATGTCAGCTCTAACAAATTTCCCAAATGCACTGTATTTAAAATTCAACAGAAACACAAAAGAGAAGCAAAAAGCAATTTTCTGGGAAAAAATACACAAAAATAAAGCATATTAAAGAATCAAAACGAGATTTCTTCCCATCAACTCTGGCTAGGTGAGGAAGGCATTTGATACCTCAGTCCTTTCCATGTCCTCTCTCAGCAGGTTCCCTGTCCCATGCACTAATAGGTCCATGGTATTCCCTGGTCTTTCTTCCATTGTACTTCTACAAACCTTTCTTGTTTTTTTTATCCCTCTACAGACTCAAATTCAGGTGAGCTTTGGCTTTCCTAAACCCACGCCTGCATGCTCAGCTAGCACCTCTACACTCCTCCTGGATCCCCTGTTTCCACCTCTTGTATTCTTTCTTTTCCTGTATATTTGTTTTGTCAAGAGCATCTTGCTCATCCATGCAGGCCTCCTGCCATGTTTCCTTGAACTTCTGCTTATCAGGGTAGTCTGAAGAGTTATTCTTTGAAAATCAGTCAGCTCTCCTGAAATCTTATCGTCTCCAGGACCACATTCAATAGCACAGCAAAACAAAATCTGCTCTTTCAAAGTTCAGGTTTGAGATCTTGCTATATGTTCCACTGTCTCCTCCAAGTATTCTGAAACCCACCATCTTGCATTTGCTGCAATTAAGGCAGCCCCTGACCTTCACAACCCTGACTATTTCTTTGTAAAGCATGAATTTTAGCAGAGCATACCCCATTACCAGCCCCTCAGACATCTGTATATAAACAATGGAATTAGAGGTGTGTGCTCGTCTACAGGGATATGATGTTAAAGGCATCACAGAAACATGGTGGGATGGCTCCTATGACTGGAGTGTTGGAATGGAAGGTTACAGACTCTTTAGAAAAGACAGGCCTGGCAGGCGCAGAGGGGGAGTTGCCCTTTATGTTAAGGATTTGCTGGAGAGTATGGAACTGTCTGGGGACAGGTGAGCAGTTCACAGAGAGCTTGTGGGTCAGGGTTAAAGGGAAAACAGCGATGGGAGACATTACCATGGGGATATGTTATAGACCACCTGATCAAGAGGAATCTGCGGATGAAGCACTCTATAGACAGATAGGAAAAGCCTCATGCTCACAGGCCCTCGTTCTCATGGGTGACTTCAACCACCCTGATATCTGTTGGAATGACGGTACGGCCCGGCACAAGCAATCCAGGAAGGTCCTCGATTGTGTGGAAGACAACTTCCTTCTGCAAGTAGTAGAGGAACTGACAAGGAGACGTACCATGCTTGACCTTGTGCTCACCAACAGGGAAGGGCTCGTTGGAAATGTGGCACTGCAAGGCAGCCTTGGATGCAGTGACCACAAGACGGTTGAATTTGAGATCCTTAGGACAGTGAGAAGAGCATGCAGCAAGCTCACTGCCCTAGACTTCAAAAGAGCAGACTTTGGCCTCTTCAGGAACCTGCTTAGTAAGGTTCCATGGGATATAGCCCTAGAGGGCAGGGGGGCTCAAGAAGCTTGGTTGGTCTTTAAGGATCACCTGCTACAAGCTCAGGAGTGTTGCATCCCAACTAGAAGGAAGTGCAGCAGGAGGGCCAGGAGACCTCCTTGGAAGAATAAGGAGCTGCTGAGGAAAAATCAAATGAAAAAAGAGTCTTCTAGAAAGTGGAAGCAAGGAGAGGCGGCCTGGGAAGAGTACAGGGATGTTGTCCGGGAAGCTAGGGACCAGGTTAGGAAAGCTAAGGCCCAGTTAGAATTAAACTTGGCTATAGATGTTAAGGATAACAGGAAGAGATTCTACAGGTACATAGCAAATAAAAAACAGTTTAGGGAGAAAGTAGACCCCCTAAGGAAGGTGTCGGGTGAACTAGCTACACAGGATTTGGAGAAGGCTGAGGTTCTGAAGGACTTCTTTGCCTCGGTCTTCTCTAGCAAAGGCTCTGACCGCACCACCCAAGTCGTGGAAGGCAGATGCAGAGACTGTGAGAATGAAGAGCCTAAGCCCACTGTAGGAGAGAATCCGGTTCCAGACCATCTTAAGAACCTGAATGTGCACAAGTCCATGGGACCTGATGAAATCCACCTGCGGGTCCTGAAGGAGCTGGCGAATGAAGTTGCTAAGCCACTCCCCATCATATTTGAAAAATCATGGCAGTCAGGTGAAGTACCCGACAACTGGAAAAAGGGAAATATAACCCCCATTTTCAAGAAGGGGAAAATAGGTGACCCAGAGAACTGCAAACCAGTAAGTCTCACCTCTGTGCCTGGCAAAAACTTGGGAGCACATTCTCTTGGAAGGCATGCTAAGGCACATGAAAGTCAACAAGGTGCTTGGTGACAGCCAGCATGGCTTCATTAAGGGGAAATCCTGCCTGACCAATCCGGTGGCCTTTCGTGATGGGTCTAGAGCAGTTGATGGCATCTACCTGGATTTCTGCAAAGTGTTCAACACTGTCCCACACGACATCCTTGTCTGTAAATTGGAAAGACATCAATTGGATGAATGGACCACTCGGTGGATAAAGAACTGGCTGGATGGCCGCACACAAAGAGTTGTGGTCAATGGCTCAACTTCCGGCTGGAGACCAGTAACGAGTGGTGTCCCTCAGGGATCAGTGTTGGGACCAGTCTTGTTTAACATCTTTGTCGCTGACATGGACAGTGGTATTGAGTGCACCCTCAGCAAGTTTGCCAATGACACCAAGCTGTGTGGCTCGGTTGATATGCTGGAGGGAAGGAATGCCATCCAGAGGGACCTTGACATGCTTGTGAGGTGGGCTGATGTCAACCTCATGAAGTTTAACCATGACAAGTGCAAGGTCCTACACCTGTGTCGGAGCAATCCCAGGCACAGATACAGGCTGGGCAGAAAAGAGATTCAGAGCAGCCCTGCGGAGAAGGACTTGGGAGTGTTGGTTGATGAGAAAATGAACATGAGCCGGCAGTGTGTGTTTGCAGCTCAGAAAGCCAACCGTATCCTGGACTGCTTCCAAAGGAGGGTGACCAGCAGGTCGAAGGAGGTCATCCTGCCCCTTTATTCTGCACTTGTGAGACCTCACTTGGAGTATTGTGTGCAGTTCTGGTGTCCTCAACGTAAAAAGGACATGGAACTGTTGGAAAAAGTCTAGAGGAGGGCCACGAGGATGATTAGGGGACTGGGGCACCTCCCATATGAAGATCGGCTGAGAAAGTTGGGACTGTTCAGCCTGGAGAAGAGAAGGCTGTGTGGAGACTTTGTAGCAGCCTTCCAGTATCTGAAGGGAGCATATAGGGATGCTGGGGATGGACTCTTCATTAGGGACTGTAGTGATAGGACAAGGGGTAACAGGTTAAAACTTAAAGAGGGGAAGTTTAGATCGGATATAAGGAGGAAATTCTTTCCTGTTAGGGTGGTGAGGCACTGGAATAGGTTGCCCAAGGATGTTGCGAATGCTCCATCCCTGGCAGTGTTCAAGGCCAGGTTGGACGAGGGCTTGGGTGATATGGTTTAGAGTGAGGTGTCCCTGCCCATGGCAGGGGGGTTGGAACTTGATGATCTTAGGATCCTTTCCAACCCTAACTATTCTATGATTCTATTGTTGCTCCTTTCTTGCAAATGGAGCGCATGACTCTTAAATATAAACCAAATTCATCTGCAGAAAATTCTTTAGCTAAAACCAGACCAGAGGGGGTACATTTCCCATATTTTTGTCTTTTCCTACCTTTACCTAAGCATCCAGTCATATATAGTGGGATAAACAAGACTCTTGCTCTAACCAGTATAAGGAATTTGTATGTTCTTATACTTTTTCAAAGCTGAAAGTTGCAGAACTGCAGAGAGTCATTTATATCTGTAAAAAACTGGAGAATGCTCAAAAGCCTCTGAAACTGAATCAGTGTCCTCTGGGATTCCTCAAAGAATAAAAGAGGCAGCAAGGCAGTGCATTGTCCATTACTGAATTAATTTGTTCTCTGAAACGCCAGGAATTCTCCTCCCTCTACCACCTCCAAATACCATGAATCCTAAATGAGTATTGTGCCTTCCCATGTTTATGGATAACCCAAGATGAAGACTACTCAGACCAAAATTATATGGAAAAATATTTTCTGGCTTTCTAATTTAAACATAATAGCTTTCAGTACAACTTTAAAAGATAATTTATAAGACATTAAAATGTGCTAAGTCTCAGGAATAATTAAGAATGGAAATAAGTAAGAAATTGAAAATGTTAAGGCTTTTTAATATTTCTGAAAGCAATATCATTTTATTTAAAGAATAGAACTAAAAAACCCCTAAGCTGGTGCATTTTCAGTAACAACCCTTTGAAAGTATTAGGACTGCAGAAAATTACTAAGGAGGGTCTGGCCTGATGTTTAGCTAAATAAACAGGACAAAAGAAAGTATGGGACATGATACAAAATACTGGTGGACCAAATTTAAGGCTCAGACTGTGAAGAATGGCTGGATTTCACACGTAGTTAACGGAAAGTTCTGGGTGAAGCAGATGGACTTAAGAGACACCTGAGGGAGACCTGAGGACCTTTCTCAAAGTATGGTCTTCTAAGGCCAGCAGTACATAGGCAACCACATCAGCTCTACCATGTGAAGCCAAGACTACCTCTGGAAAAAAAAAAAAATTGCAAACATAAGCATGGATATAGCAAAACTTGGACCAGTGGGGAAAAAGTAACTGTTATCAGGTTGTTTACACCAGAGGAGATTGGGGGTGGAAAGAGGGGGGGGGGGGGGGGGGGGCATCGGGCATCTGCCAAGCAGCCTTGTACTTGACCACTGCACTCCTCAGAATCAGAGCAATGGACTAAACCCATTACTCTGTGTGTGTCACAGGAGTAGATCTACTTCTGTGGTCTGAGGAGAGAAAAGGGGCAGGCAGCATGTTAACAAGAGAAGGACAGATCAAGCATCCTGGTCTCAACACTTTGGTGCCCATTTCAGCTTGGTGGTGCTGGCATCTACCAACTACTTTCTAACAGAGTACTAAATTAATTAAAAGTGAGAAAAATAAATGCATATATAAAAAAAATATTTCAGTTGGGTTTGGGGTTTGGATTGTGTGAGATTCTCACATGTCAACTGCCCTATTTTCAGTGAAATTATTTCTTACTGGATAAACGCAACTACTTAAAATATATCTTTAGACGTCTCTGTCTCAACTGAGAATGGCCACAGTGTAAGTGTAGTGTCAAGTATATGAGTATGTGAGCATCCCAAATGCTTTTATAGTCAATGGAGAACAGGATATTTTTGATTATGACTCATATGATTTATTTTGATATCTACAGTAGGCAAGGTGAATCACAACTAGGCATTTTCGGTTTCTCTTTATTACCTATAAAGGAAACCTGAAGAGGTTACCTCAGCTATAGACCTTTACTACACTTCAGTTGTCCATGTTTGGATAGATGAATCACATCCGAAATGTCCTTACTTCTCAGAAAAATACCTCAAATGAACCAGTTTCACAAATAACTCAGTTATGTCAGAGATCCCTTTTTACTCTTCTAAATCCCTTTATATCCCACCTTTTCCCACAACCCTATCAATTTTTTTTCTTTTTTTCCTTTTTATTTTTTTTTAATTCAAATGCTTCAGCTGGAAATGGGTGAAAATTTAAAAATAATAGTAATTTACAGATAAAACCCTTCCCCCTGCTTCTCTTTCTTATAATGAAGAGGAGCTAAATCTATCTGCTTTAGCCATCAAAAATGTTAGTGTGCCTCAGGAACATAATCACACACGTAGGCCAGTGATGACTGCAAATATTAATATCCAACAACTCAAAACTCCAGAATCATTTTTAATACAGATGTATTTAGCTCTAAACAAAGCAATAATGACCACACAATGTACAACTAGATTTACAAATGAATTTATAACCATATGATTACACATAGGGTCATACAGAGATATGAAAAAGCACCTAGGAAATTAGGAGCTGATCACCAATGGAGGTCCCTGTCTGACTGTCTCCAAAATCCTACCCACAACCTTACACTGTGCAGTTCCTAAACAAAATTATGTTTTTGACCATATCAATGAACCTGAACCTGTAGAACAACCCACAAATGTGAAGACAAAATGCCTCAGTTACTCTTCTCCAGAACAAAGCTTTTGTCCGTGTGAGCCAAACTCATAGGGAGGGGCCTATGGTACCTCAGGCTATGAACAAAAACACACACGAGAACTTAGTCATAATTCTTTTTTTTTTTTTTCCATTTTTCAATGCATACCACCTCAATAGTTTTGTTAGCATCATCTTGATAACGAATAACCTATACAATTCTTGTTCCGCAAGATACTGCTCTCTCCGTTGTGCGCTATACTCCACTGGCTTGGGTACGTGCATGCCTGCACACACACACTGTTTGCATACCTAGAGTTTATGTTCTGGTTAGACACAGGACTGGTATAAACTGAAAAGCTAAATCTAATTAGGAAACAGAAATTAAGTATTCTTCCTCCTAAGTCCCTTGACAGGTCTGATTTAACAGTTATTCTAAGAACATGATACACTAGGGATCAGGTTGCCATCACTTATCATTTCTATTAATTGCATGTTGGTCAAACCTACATTTAGCAAAACATTACAGTAAACACCAGCAGCTGCAACACTCTAGAGTCTCTAACAGAAAGTGAGTTAAGGACTATGGATATGTAAAGGACTTCAGGGTGTGCTGGGAAGAAAACATATCTGCAATCAAACAATTAAAGTATTCAGGTTTGGATTCTAGTTCCTATCTCGGATATTTTTTGATACATCCACTGAAGGTTTAATATATAATTAACCAGTCCTATGAGCAGAGACTGCAAACCTCAGTTTTGGGGTCCTTATGTGAATTATAAAATATAAACTAAAGTTGTGTTTCTCCTTTCTTTCATCTTTTATTGCCTACTGAAATAGGAACACTGCACAGTGGCAAAGCTTTAGCAGAAGTAGAATGTATTTCCACTTTGAATGGCCACAGAGAGGCCATATCAGGTACCTAGGAAGTAAGTTTTAGTTTTCACAGCCTTAAGCAGATGAAGAAACAGCATCTGATTTTCCTGCAGAACTGGGTGAACCCCCAGCAGTCAACTAAGCTTGACACTACTACTTACTCACTTCCCCCATGCTTGGTGGGATGGGGGAAGAGGAAAGGAAGAGTAAGAACAAGAAAACTTGGGGGTAAAAATAAACTTCTTCAGACAATAAACCTTAATGATACCTGAACTGTCTATGATGTGGCTTTTAGTTCTACGATTAGATGGGACTTCCCTCTTCGGTATGCTACTATGAACCTTGAAGAGAGAAGTGAAATACTGGCTTAGTAGACATGAACCATGAAATCTTTTCCAGTTGCCTCACAAACAAATAATCTTTACTTGACATTGCAATATTGTTAGAAGCGAACACTTTCTCAACTTGAAATTACAATTGGCAGGTACTGGCTTCAGCAAACTCGGTTTTAGAATTATTAGGAAAGGCTTGTATAAGCCCAGCTGCAGCAAATGCCCATACTCTGATCTACTTATTACTTGTTACTACTTCTCACGGAGACATTTTCTTTAAGGTTAGTGAGGGACTGAGGATCCAATAGCAACATGTGGATGAATGCTCACTAATAGATGCTTCCAATTACAGACATTTCTTTTTCATAATTTCATTTTACCCAGAGTATATTTTTTTACTGTACATACTGAACTCGGGAAGTGAACAAACACATACCCACAAAGCAATTTAAAAAAATAAAGGATAGGGACAATTTATTGTCTCCCCATGAACTGCAAAGAGAATGTATGCTTTGGTGTGCTTCACCACAGCCTTTCATGATATACCACAGAAACTGATCAGGACATTACTACGGATACGTATTAATCTCTATTCAAGACTCCTGTTCAAACAGGAACGCATACAAAAGTATACACATAGTTAAATTCAATTATGCATCCATTATGTTCCATAAACATATTTCCTGCAGCTGAGAAATCTCTACTTATTTCAAAATTTGCAATAAATATTCTGAATTATCTACATCATTCGCAACTGCTCTTCAAGGCGGTAGATAAAAAGCAAAATACCACAATTTTGACCAAAGTTAACGTAGTCTTCTATGAAGAAGACAGTCTTCTATGAAATTAATAATACTTAGCAAATGTATCAGAAAAAAAAAGTTCCATTTTAGGGTTCAGTTTTAATAACTATAACGCTTTCTTAGTTGACTTGGTATTTTTATTAAAAAACTATCCTGGTCAGACATATCCTGATTGCCTAAGCACCCTTTTTTCCAACCAGATTTGCATATCCTACATGCCCTTGGTCATTGTGCTTGTAGGAAGCGTGGTTAAAGCCCTTCCCAAATCTTCGCTTGTGAAGCCAAGCCATTAATCAATCCTTTACACTTGATCTTAAATAAACTTAATCCTAGTCTAAAACTTCATTAATTTACAATTAGGGGTATCAGCTTAATTTTCTACTAGATCTACAGAATAAAAATCTAGAGTCATCAGCCACACCTAAAATTCCACTCTGCCAGCATCCTGTCAGCTCACAGTATATTGCCCTCCAGAACACAAACACATTGTGAAAAGTAAAACTTTCTATCTACCTGCTGTGCTTCCTAAGGTGTAAGGCAAAGTTCTTAAATGGTGAATTTTACTATATTCACTGAACCAAAGCTCCTACTAAGATATGACAGGCACTGAAGGTACAGGCTCACAGAAACAGTAAAGGTGAGGACTTAAGAAAGGCTAGAGGCAGGAAGGAGTCAGAAGGTAGAATGACTTACCTGTCAAGAATTAATACATTACATAATCACTTGCGAAGCATTAAAAGGAAACTCTTACTAAAAAACAATAAGTAGTCACACTGATTACTGTGACATTATTCATATGTGACAAATTATCAGCAAAGCTTTTTGGTTACCAAGCTTTAAAAATCCTATTTCTAGGAATTAAAATTCTAACATTTTAAAAAAAGAATTTAATCAGAATTTTTATTTTGATTAGTCAAAAGCTGTCATTTTCCCTGTAATACTGACCTATCTTTGATCTTCATGAATTCAACTCTTGACATGCAGTGCCAGATCAGAATGTATTAAAAGTCAGTATGGAGCAGAGAGACAGTATTCGTGCCCTAATCAGGATCTTGTTAGTTAAAGATTTTGAAGTATTATTTTCAAGGTTACTTTTGGGAGGATTACCTACTTACCTATCCACGTTTCCAAAGAGAAAATCAATAATAATATATAGTAGACTCACATATACTGGAGTATATCAAAGTATTTCAGTAACAACTAAAAATACATGAGGAAGGCTCAGATGCATATTGATGCACGATCTGTAATATACATTTTGTATATTACAGGTGACGTACTAAGGAAGACAGAGACTGAATGACTGGCCCAAGCCTGTGCAGGAAGACTGCGATAACCAAATTCAGACTTGGCTGTAATGCCTTTTTCTATGTCATGAGTCCACTTGTGAATTCTTTGAGAGACAGACTGACTTCCTTGGAGACTCAGCCTACCTTCTGCCTCTCCAGACTGCCAGAGCTGACCAGCTGCAGGAATCAGTACACCTCCTGGGAAACAAAGTGCTTGAGGGATTTGTACTTCCTCCAACTCAGTAAGAGTTGGAATTAATGTGAATTAATGTGAAATAAGGATGCAATATGTTGGTCAGTGTGTGCACACAACTCTCACACACAAGGATATGCATTTTCTAAACTTAAACAAAGACTAAATAACTTTCCTGATATTACTTCCAGCAAAATTTGCCTAATGAAATGTAAAGCATAATATGCTTATATTAATAGAAATATATATCAATTTCCATTTTAACAAAAAAAATTACCATTTAATAAAATCATATATAAAGCATCTTAAACATTCGTAACATCTACAATCTTTATTACTGTTTGAATTCTGAATATATTTCAGGTTTAAATGTGCAAAGAGAGGGAAAAAAAATCAGTTCTTTATTTTACAATCCATACTCCAGCCAAAAAGTCTCTTTGTTACCCTGAATTACTTCCCAATACTCAGTACACCAATAGTTCTGGTGCACAATTATGACCAAATTCTATTTTCAAAACATTTCTGATGAGTTATCAATATATGTGAAGGAAGCTGTAACGGATGGGTACTGGAGAATCTTGACCCTTTCTTTTTATACTAGAGCACTGACTATGTTTTAAAGTAAGTCCATTCTTTATGAAATCAGGAATCTAAAAGTACAGTAAGACAGTAAGAATGGCTGCTGCTTCTTGTAAGCAGAGGGACAAAAAGTACATGCTTAGCTAATAGGTATTATTTATATTGAAAGAGGAAAAAAGACATTAAAAAGTATAATTAAACAGAAACAGGCTTTAGCATGGCAGTATGTCAACTAAAGGAAAAAATAAGCCTTTCAAATAGATAAAAAATCAGAACGCAGTGAGAGACTTACAAAAAATGTTCTGGCCCACTTGCATGTTGCCTCTGATCAGAGACTGAAGGGAACTGAGGCACTTGAAAAAAACAATCTTTAATCAATAATGAAAATCATTTGAGGTATTCCTATGTGCCTTGGAAAAAAAAATACAGCTATATCTGAAATAAATGAAGTACCAAAGGCAGGCTTCATATAGGAAACCAGTCCAACTGTAACATCTCTGTCACCACACTACGACGTATCACAGTCACTATGATAAAGGAAGATCCCTCTGAAAAGCCCCATGCTCTCTGGTGCACACACATAACCTAGAATACTGGAAAATTGCTGGAGTGTGTGAACAAGCAAAGACCAAAGAGAGAAAAAGAACAATGAAAATACACAGCTAATAGACATCAAAGTGAAAACAGAGCAAAATAACTTTTTTCCATCCCAAATCAAACTACATTGTTGTCCTAGAATAACAGTGAGATTGGTAGGATTTAAGCAAACAGTTTGCTATCACCACAAGATCACCTTGGAGAAAGCCATGAAGGATTTCAGCTTTTCTGAACCCCTTATAGCTTCAATCTGTGACTATATTCATCTGTGCAATTTTGTCAAGCAAGAAAAACCAGTCATCCTCATATCAACATTACTGTATGGAAACATGCTGTTGTAATTTTACCATTATCCTGTAAATCCCAGTTTCTGAGATTAGATTGTTTAGTTGTGGATGAGGATGAGGAAAGGTTGCATCTATCTTCAGTTCCATAGTGTCTGGCTTCAGGAGGAAGCGTAAAACTCACAGTTAAAAGAAGTCCCCCATATCGCCATCAACATAGAAAACCCAGCTCTAATTATATGTCTGAACCTTTATGACCTACCTATTTCTTATTTAATTTCCTGCAAAATCATTTTTCTCAAGTTTGATTTATCAAGTGTAATCACTTATAGACAGGATTCAGGTTGCAATTCTCAGATACTAAATGCCTCATACAAATAGTCAAGTTTCATTTGGCATTTGATATACAGTTCCCTCTAAAAATAATGACTGAAGCCAAAGTTTATGCTATATTCATTTCATACAGGCTGTTTTCCTACCACTCTCATCCAAAATCTACAGATATCTTCTATCATGTGTCCTCCCAAAGCAGAGCAAACCTTTTCCTTCTCTTTTCCTTCTCTTTTCTGTCACAGCGTGTTAAATGTTACCTCTTAGAATTGCTCAGTGAAGTCCACAAGCTGCAGAATAAAGAATGACTGAATCTCAGTGATAATTTTCAATTCTCTTTTGGTGTGTCCTTACTTGGGAGTTATTATCTTATTCTGTACAGCAGTCCTACTGACTGGAAACAAAATAGGCTTACAAAACACCACAAACTGATTATAAGCTAGTAATTATATATAAGCAAAAATTTTACAAACCTAAGCCAATATAATAACTCTCAATTAAAAAGGGGTTTTCAGAGAATTATCATATACCCCACTAGTAGCAATATCTGTACGTCAGTGCTAATCAAAAGGCAAAGCTGCTTTGGAAACTGGCATCATTAAGATTCCAGAAAAGAAAGCAGTAAAATGTAAGACAATTGATACTTTCCCCAGCACTTCTCTCATATATATTACATATACGCTTTCTGTTATATTTGACATCAATCAAGTATTTGCTCACATAACAGCTCTGCTCAGCAGTGCTGAAAGAATGCCACAAAAGATGGTGAAAAAGGAAGGGAACCATGACATGATACCATGCCAGAAACCTTACAGACATCACAGAGGTTAAACAGTTTAGATGTATCACATTCCCGAAAGCAGTCGATGTGTATCACCAAGAGTGGGTATCTGCTTCATCAAATCCACAACTGTTTCTTCACTACAAATGAAAGGCAAAGCCACAAACATAGTGATAATTATACAGTCCTGAGTCTTAATTATTAAAATTCAGCTGAAACATAAGCAAGTGACTGCTAGATATGGGAAGACAAGATATGCCACAAAATACACAACACCAAAGAAATATAGTAGAAGACAAACAGGAAAGATTTTATCAAATATCAAAACACAAAATCACCCATATTACATGGTAAAGAAACAGCATAACTGATCAGCAAGTAACTACTCTGAAACAAAAGAAGAGTTTACATTTATAAAAATGCGCATCTTGATACAGATTTCATGGGTGAAGAAGTATGTTAGTAATATCATATAATGTTAATGCTACATGCAGTTTATGTATTCTGATTTATGTTTGCTCTCATTAAATATATGAAATATATACACAATCACAGAATGGTTTGCCTTGGAAGGGACCTTAAAGATCATCTAGTTCTAAACCCGCTGCCATGGGCAGGGACACCTTCCAGTAGCCCAGGCTGCTCAAAAGCCCATCCAACCTGGCCTTGAACATTGCCAGGAATGGAGAATCCATGACCTTCCTGGACAACTTGTTCCAGTGCCTCAACCCCCTCACAGTAAATAATCTTATGTTTTATTCCCTTAAGGTACTAATTTCTCAAAACCTTGAAATATCTTTCTGAAGTATCTTTGAAGTCATACAACTTCTATGCCTATTCTAATTTTACTCCAGCAGTGATTTCATAAATGTCCACAAATCTCTGTCCATGACTCACATAACAAAATAGTAGTAAGATATGAATAAGGTGTGGCTTATTCTATCTGTGACTCCTGTAAACATAGCAGGATTTTTGTATTATTGTGGTAGTCTACAATTAAGTTTTGTAGGAATTATTCCAAATATACTGGTGTTCTGGTTTTAATATGGAGAAAGACAAATTATTTTAATATACTGCTGTTATGGCTAGTAGGCAAGCAGCTCAATATTGCTAATTAAGCTATTTGTCAGATCCTCTGTTTCAGTTTTATTATATACGTGGGCATTCTGTTGCTTTTTTGTTTTTGTTTTTGTTTTTCTTTCCTAAACCATTAGGAATATAAAAAACAAATCAGGTAGTGTTCCGTTAATACACTATTTACCCCAGAGTACACTATTATGAATGCAGTTAGCTAAGTACAGGATATGAAAGGGTATCTTAAAAATTTCATTTAATCTAAATGTCTTCACACATACACCTTTTGTTTGAGCATACCACTGGAGTAAAGTGCGGTTCCAGGTATATTGACCACCTAGAAAATACCTTTGGTAATTCTGATTATCAGACAGATATAAAAGAATTTTAGTAATAACTGTAGATTCTGAAAGGTTGGTGTTGTCGGCTTTTGGTTTTTAATAAAAAAGAAATGCCCTAGAAAATAAAACCCGATAATTTTCTATAGTAATATTGGGTGTTAGGATTTCCTATAGGCAAGAAAAAAAATTTTATAATGTAAAAAACTATCAGAAATTTACCTGTTTTCTCATGTCTATTAGTTTCTGGATAATAATCCCAGTTAAAAATAAAACCAAACACATTTGTAAAGCAGCAAACTAGGTTTATTTGCTTTTTTTTTTTTTCTCTAAATAAGTTGTAGTGATTTCAGTGAAGCTTTGCCAAAGACAGCAATAAGTACCCAATTTCTCTTAGTTTTAATAAGGTTGGCAAGGCTGACTTCTTGCACTTCATAAAGAATATTTACTTCTAATGGTCTATACTATACTCAAATCAGGAAATAAGTTCAGCACTTATTATTAAGTGATTAACACTTTTAAGGTCGGTTTTCATGCTTTGTCATTTCTTTTATATTTCACATATTCTTCTTTTACAGTAATTTTTTAAGTTTCTTTCCAAATTATCTATAAACTTAATTGTGACAACACAAGAATTGCAGGAAATGTATGAGCTCTTTCACTGACACAATGTATCACTGCAAAGTTGACACTTCATAGGACAGATGCCTACAGGAAATAATAATACACAACAAAAAGTACATTATAAAGAATGCAAAAAATGGGCTAACGGCTACAGTAAGCTGTAGATTTTTTTGAAACTTAAATTATATCAAGGTTTTGAATTGTTTAGGAACTTACGTGTACACACAACTCTAAGGGGAAAAATATATTTTCTGTGAACCAAAAAAAAATAAGTTTAGTATATATATATAAATAGTGAAATACTACTTATTAGTAACACTTATTAGTGTTAATACTTATTAATACTTATAATACCAGTTATTTGCTGGTTACATTTATTTGACCTTTTTGTCATGTGAATGATTGAAGGTAAAAAATTTCATACTGTAGGTACATGGCCAGAAGATATTAGTATCATTTGATTTTAGGCAGAAAAAGTTCATGCAACACATGCTAATTTTCTTTTCCAGTGGCCATTTTTGCTAGGCAATACATAAAAGAACCAAGAACATTAATTTCTTGTATTACAGACTGACATAGTATAGACTATATCTAATCTATCTAAAAAATTTCTCCATAGACAGCAGCATCAGTCTCCTTTAGTAAACAGAACACTTATACCCCTGAGAAAATGCAGTTATTATTAATATATAACAAAGTTATTAAAGTTTTGTGCATCCACAAACAAACAGAATGCAAGACAAACTGTTCCACAGGAAAAGTCTGTAAAAGTTTCCCCATTTAATCAATATGGTCTCACTCTTCCTCCCCCCAAAAAAGAAAAAAATCTAGATATTATAGCTAGATTAAACATTTGCCAATAATTAAAAACTTTATAAGTGGCTGAATTCTATCATCTGCCCTTCTAGCTACGTGCCAAAATGCCAAACTCAACTTACAGACCCCTTGGAATTTACAACAGTGCTAAGGATGGCAACAAACCGTGATGTAAAATGGAATTCCCAAGAGCTGATACTACTGATCTCTGTCAATGGCATACCTTTAGATATTTTTCATCCTTTTCTACCTTTTCACATTATAGTATGTCCCACACATTGAAGAACCAAAGTCTGTCATCTCACCCTGCCAGCTCAACACTGGCTGAATGTGTCTGTTTGGTGAGGACACCCTTACATGCACCTAGCAAGCTGCAGCAAGGACTTTGTTTTTTACTTATTTATGGATTTATTCCCATATTCCATTAACCTGAGCTATACAGAGAAGCAGTAAGAAGCAGTAAAGCATGTGTCGATACCTTCTTTTGAAAGAAAAGAAGGGGAGCAGGCATATCAGAGCTCAAACAAAATTGCTTAACTTATTCTAGTACTATTGTCACAAGCCTAGCTTTCCCGTTTGTTTTTTTTTTAATATATCAAACACCCACAGACTGTAGATTTTTAATGGCCACCATTGTCAAAAATTAAAATAAAATTGTTGTAAGCTATTAACAAAAAGCAATATAACATACAGAGACAGCAGTCTTCATTTAAAACTCTCTAGGTAGGTAGGAGGCAATGCAAATGGTCAGCTGCTGTCAGTCAGTGTGGGAAATTCATTGCTTCACCCCTTGAGACATTTTTTTCTATTGCCATATTCTAACACAAAATGATACAAAATTCCATTCCTTTCATTTATGCTCTGCTGTGGCTTTTTAGAGCATTTTTCTACTGATTCATGTTCTGTTTGTTCAAACTAATTTCCACAGTTAGTCCCAATGATTTATTTACATACCACCCACTGGAATTTTATTCATTTATTTTTAATCATCTTTCTACTCTTTATTAACCTCCCTTGTTATTTATCTATTATAATCTACCTTTGTTCTAACTCAGCTTCAGTGATTTGAACCTGAATTAGTTTTCAGGATGTTTAATAATGTAATTAAGGCACCAGTTTAACTAAAGTGAAATATCATCCAAAAGTAGTACTTGTGTGATATGAAAAGTATAGATAAAGCACTATGTAACCCTAACCTCCACTCTGAAATTCAGAAACTTACACACAGTTTTCAGTTTGCATTTATATTCATGAAATATTACCACTTAATTCTAAATGCTATTTGGTTTACTATATTGCAGAAATGCTGGAACCATCACAGGAAGTGGTTATGCATGAGCAGTTCTATTACTCCAGGATCAGTAATAATATGTACAGTTCACCTAGCAAAGTACCCTGTCTGTCAGTTGTAAAAAGCAGATGTCACACAAGCAGCAATTTGAGGGTCAGGTTGTTCCAAGACCAAGATAGCTTCTTTGTATTTATCAAAAGACTACACTGTACATAAAAATAATAGTAGTTTAAGGCACAAAATAAGTCTAATTCTAGTATTTTTTCCTCTGATCCCAGCATCAAGTAATGTTACAACAGCAGGGCTGGCCTCTCTCTCTCTGCCTGCGTTTGCAACTGAGAAATCATTTGTCATGACATTAATAATTTCAGTGCACTTTACAGGTCGTAAAATGCAAATTCACCAGAAATTGGAGAAGAAAAAAAAAAAGAAGTCATATAGTTGGCAATGTCTTGTAGTGTATTTCAGTAACAATTTCTCCTCCATTCTCATTCAATTAAAATTTCAATTTCAACTAGCAAAAAACTAAGCAAGCAACAATACTGTTAAGATTGTATTATATTATTAAAGGGTTGTGAGTAACTTTGAAATGCTACAGGTTAACTACAGTTAGATTTTCATAGCATTTCTGGGTGACAAATATCACCTGGTGTTACCCTGAAGTTGTTATGAGACAATATCCAAAACATTGAGGCACTTTCAGCAAATCAGCACAGTGTGCACAGTGGCTTCATGTGAAAACAGACTGCTCTCCCAAGATGCAGCTCTGTTTCAGAAATATATTTCAGTATGTGAAATACCAAAGGATTTAATTTGTTCTGGTTTTAATTCATTACTGAGAAAACAACTGGGGAACAACCTGGAAACATGAGGACAAGAATGAACCAACCAACCAACTCAATTTGAAAACAAATCACACTGCTATCTCATGAAACTCTGAAAAGAGCAGTACATTTTTAGACAGATTCACACATTCATGTTCTACTGGGAGATACAGAAAATGATATAAAAAGTACAGGAAAACAATCTACTTTGAGTATATCTGATAAGCCATGCGATATCTCCATAAAAAGAGATTAATAATATTTCATCTATTACGGGGAAGCAAGTGAGTCTGGCCAGTCAACATACCATTCCAATACACAGTTTATAAAATAATTACCCTATAACAAGGAACTTCAAACCTAAACAAGTCCAAGTAAAGAAAGTATATCTAACACGACAGGTAAATATACTGGACAGAATATAAACAGAAATGCATTTGTAAGCATAAATATAATTTATGCAGCGTCCACAAGCTATACAAAAACCTACCAGAAGATTCCAAAGGCATATAGCATGCATTTCGCTAAAATGAAATTATAATTTAATTTTAATAATACCATGAAGCATACATAGTTTAGAGTTTGACAGATAATACTTATTCCAAATGTAATGCCCAATAAGTACCCAGATGTTATAGTAAGATATAGTGAAAAAGGGTTTGTGCCCTAATCTATTTGTGTATAAATTTCAGAGGTACTGAGATACAATTTGCTTCTGTTCACAGGAGACTTAGTCCTTATATCAAAGGACTTTATCATTCTTTTATTTCCGTTTTTTTTTTTTTTCAAACTCAGAAGATTTTGTTTTCATGCTCTCTGAACTGTTCCTAAAATGAGAACAACAGACTGAAATAAAACAGCTTTTTGTAGAGTAAAGAGATTTCTTTTGCTAGTTTAAAGTGCCAGCAAGTTTGCAGGAGGGAGGCAGAAGGTTTCCCAAGTTGAACTATTTAAGTTCCTAGAAGGCAGACATCTTTTATATTACAATGCATCCATAAAAATAAATACTGAAGTCATTCATTTGGAAAATTAGCCTACACTACAAATGTATCACTTTGTGCTGAAGATTCCTGTGGGTGCGGTTGTCTTTTCCTTTTTTGTTCTGTGTAATCCTTGGCACCAATGTCAGGTGAAAAGATATAAAAAGCTAGTCAGCACACTTACAGGACTTACAAAGAGTATCTCTGGATAACAAGAAAATCTAGGGAGAGGCAGCCTAATGAACTGTCTCATTCCTGAATCTATCTCTAATTACGCACATGGATTATATTCAGTACAGGAAGTTTCTACATATTGCTCAGCAATAGGAAAGAGCTTCTCATTAGATTATCCCTTCATCCCAGCCAACTCATTCCCATGTTATCACTGAATAGATATAGGTATTAGATCTTAGAAAAAAAAAAGGGGGGTCAAAAAGAAGACAAGAGATACTACAACAATTGCAGCTAAGCCTCTATGAGGGAAGCTCCCTAGGGCAGATTTGGTAAAAATGGGAAAAAAAACATCCTTCAAAGTGAGGATGAAGAAACTGAGTCATAGCATATGTGGTTGGGCAGGATAAGTAGTAAACAGTGTAAGTTACGTAAGTTGAAATTTAAGTTAAATCATTAGACTTTTAATAGAGTAAATGGCGTGTTTTTACAGTATTCCTGTAGTTTGGCTCCAGAAAATGTGATGTTGTTATGCTAAAACTTTCATTCAACTTGAATAGTATTAAAATAATGCAGTGTCTGAAGATGCTTTGCTATAGTTTAATGCAGGAACTTTCATCTGCACGTTACAGCTACTAAGATTTTGTGAGTGAGCAGACAAAGGAAAGCATTACCATGACCTCAAACAAAACAAAACAAAAAAGACAGTGAAGTGTAAATTAAATGCTAGTTACAGATCCTGTTTTGCATTCCTACTTTCCAGTCTCCTACCTTTATTGTTCCAAGGGAGAAACTGAGTAGAGCCAGGAGTGATCAAGCCAACAGAGGATCATCACTACTCCTGGTTTTGCATGAAACAAAATATGAAAATAGGAAAGGAAAATTAAAATACTTGGGCTTACAATACAGATTTTCTGTGGCTACTCGGAGGCCTTTAGGAAACAGGACTATTCTGGTATTGCACACCCTCTGCTAAAGGCACTACAAGCTACCTTCGCCTGAACTTGTGACAGAAATTCTGTGGTGTTACTGATGGCTGAAGGACTTTAGAAATATTACTCCTTCCTGAAATATCCATTATGTCACCAGTAAAGACAAATAACACCATTTGGGGACTTTTTTTAGCTTGAAACAGATGCCAAAGACATTGACATTTCCTGTTGGTATTTCTCACAAACAACAAATCTTGAGCCTGGCAACAGGCTCTTGATATGTAGTGTCTTAACGCTGAACTCGCTGAAAGTGACAGATGTTAACCTTATTAAATCAACACGTTCACATAGCTACAGTTCTGCTCATTGCAGCTTCACTATTAATCTGTCTAGTTGGAGCCTAGATACAATATCAGCTTGCACTGAAAACGTTTTGTAAATTAAGGAAGTGACTGATAGAATGAAGTTACAATGCGTAGCTGACATTACTGTATGTCCTCAAAATAGAAAAGATGCAATAAACTGGAAATAATATATACTTTGAAGGTGTTGTTTTATTCCACTGCTTATGTAAAAGTATGTAAGCTAGTTTTACAGGTCACGATCAATTCTAAGATACATTTTTAAATTTATGTTTTTCCATGAAGAACATAACAAAGGATCAACACCCCTCTGTCTCTTAAACAGTTTTGTGTTTGATACTCACACCAGCTAATAGGTTAAATATTTTCTTTTTAAAAAAATTTATTTTCTTAGTTTCACTTCGTTCTGAAAATTTTACTCAAACTTCATCAGTGTCCTATGTCCTGAAAAATATGAGAACAAACTAGGCAGGCAACGGTTATGTCAGATTATAGTGCGCTGAAGTTGTAACTAACTATAAAATTACAGAAGAAACTTTAAATTATTGTGTTCTGGACAGAATAACCTATCTGATTAATTTAAAAATGTAGTTTTTCCTAGCATCAACTTCCACAAGTGCAAGACACGAATTTGTGCGTGTGCGTGTGTGTGTGTTTGTTCACTATCACCATATATGTTGAGGACCACTGAAATTTATAGACTAAAATAATTAAGATAGTGGTCCATCTGACGCTGACACAAACACAGTTTAGTGCTTGGTTTCACATAGATTTCACATGGAGAAACCAGTCTCAAAAAGCTAAAAATCTTTATATTAAACGTCCACTTTATTTTCATAAAGTCATTAAAAATTCTGTGCCTGCAGTAGCAACCTCTCCTCTATTAAGTTCTATACAGGTGATATGCCCTAATAGAGTCTGCACCGATGCTTTAAACACAGGGAAAGGTAAACACTGTGAACCCTATGAAATTAGTAACCAGGTAAACATACTGATGCTGCTTTTGTTTTCCTTCCTGTTTCATTTCCCAATGTTTTCTACACCAGCAATTATGATCCAACACTTAGTTTTAGTTCAGACTTCACTGCTTACATGCATATTTAAAGTTCAGCCTGTGTCAATATGTGATATCTAGCTCACAGATGATTTCTAATTTTCTTAAGTCTTGCAAATTCAGAAGGATTGCCTCCATTCTGGGCTATTTTGTCCCATTATAATAAATATTTCACTGAGAGATTTGATTCAGATTTTATTTCTCTAAAGACATTTTAAATTTTTACACATTTCATGCCAGTTCTTTCATTAAGCAACTCTAAAATTTTCTTTCCAGAAATAACAAAGAGTGGAAATGTCTTAATTTCTATGGTTTTGTTTCTATTGCTTTCTTTTGTTACTGTGTTCAGTTTTCTAAGCTGTCTTACCTGAGGAATAACTTTTGCAGCCAACACATTCATAGGCACCATTAAGTGCACACATGCACAAACACTTTAAACAAAGTCACTGGCCTCCAACAAATGTTGGAGACACCCAGTAGAGCACAAGGCGTGCATGAACTTTTATAGCATTATTAGACTCTGAGTTTAAAAAAAACCCCACAAACAACAAACAACCCCCCCCAAAAACCAACCAAACAAATAAAGAAAAGCAACCCAATAAGAACTCTATTAGCCAACTTCTGGAAAATATTGACAATTGATAAAAATATTTCCAGTTTTAGTTGGTGCAAGTGAACTGAAAATAGGCTGTCCAGAATGTATTCACAAATTTTAAAGCTTCACATTACTTAGATATACGTATTTCATGAAAAAAATCTGTTGGTTTGTTGCTCAATAGAATGGGTATCAAACTGAAAAGCTGAGTGAAAGGCCAATAAGCATTTTAAACACTGTGAGCCAAAGCTAAATACTTACTTAAGAAAATTAATTGTGCTCATAGATAATATAGATTAGGGAGAGAACTTTTATAAATCCTAGGTACACAGAGAGCTCCTTAAACCTAATGAGAAATTAAATTAATTGCTTCATTTAATGAATATTGAAATGTGGATGATAGTTCCCAGTATTTTGTTAAAAGTTATTAAAACCAGCAAACAAAACAATCTTCATTTTCAATTCAACTTTCTAACTCTGAGGTAATTAAAATGATAAATTCTCCTTCCTAATTTGCATGGTAGATCTCCAGCTTTTCTGGTTTCTCTACAACTTTTTTTTTTTTTTTTTAACAGATTTCCAAACTCTGAAAGAATTAAACTAGTCCTAAGTAAAAAAAAAATAAAAAAAAAATCAGATTGTAAGTATCTCCCTGCTACCAGGAAATGGGATTTACCCAACACTATTTCTGTCAGCCAAGACATCAGATATGTAGAGTGTTTAAAATAATGAAGAAATAATTATGACTGAAATAATTACTGAGTAAATGTTTAGCATCTTAGCACCTATTACTTTCTATGCCACAATATAAAGAAGGATAAAGGCAAAAAGGAGGCAGAAAAGTTCGGAAAAAGAATATATTCTTTAGGTATATTAATGGGCTATGTATCTAACGGACTTCCCTCCTCACTTGGCTGGAAGGTACATATGGAATCAAGCTGGCATGTCACTCTGAGAGCAGCAGCTGCCACAGACAGAAGTAGCTGGTTGCTGCTCCTTCTCACTTTCACATAGTTCAACTATCTCCTTCATGGTGTAGATCAAGAGGATGTGATACATAAGTAACCTGGCAATTTTCAAATACATTTTTAAAAAAGGGAAGAAAATAGTAGGTTTTCTAAGCAGAGTGCTTTGGTGACTCCAGAGACCAGCAATAAAGAGTAATAGATGGACTAGATGGCGGATAAATTCAGCAGAAATGCTGGTCCACTGGGAAGTAGCCACAGACATAGTGTACAAATTTCTATGACATTGTGAAGGGCTTTAACTACACAAACACTGGTTCAGACTGCAATTTCTGAAGATCAGCAGAGAGCAGAAGCCTCCACTGTGAATAGATGTGCTCCACTGAAATGGAACACCATGGCAAACTTCAATCTGAAGAGTTATTTGTGCTGTGAAACCTCTCTGTACAGCTATAGGAATTATCAAACTTGCTTTATTAAAAAACAAACAAAAAATCCCCGCAACACAAAAGCAACAAAACCAAACAGAAAATCAGTGCTGGAATTAGCAATGCCATTTAAAGATAACCTAAATTGTAAAAGGGATACAACACGTCATTTCAAAGAATCTCAGACCAGCAATATAAAGTATGCTTTAACACAAAATATGGGTGTTTCTCCTGTGTTTCCATGACTGCATCAAACTTTGTTCATCCAAATAAAGGAGTTACCCACTCCTTACTGCAAATTACTGTTATGGAATATAAGCATTTCTTTTTGTCTTAAATTTCAAGTCAAGGATAGGCATACATTTTATACATAGATATAGGCTGGGATTCAGTGTTCATCGTTCTCTCAAAAGCAGGCTTAAAGATGTTTTAAACATTATGCTCCCTCCAAAAATGCTTATTCTTGTGTCTAGGACCTATTAAAAGTTGGCAATAAACCATTACACCTCTTATATCACTATAGCTTTTCTTAAATTTAAAACTTCTTCTAAAACTGTCAGTGCATATTGATTTCAAATATATATATTTTTTGTTTGTTTTTAAAGAGTTTATTTACTAATCCTTCAAAACTGCCATGCAATCCTGTACAGCATTTCATTTTCAACAGACAAATATTTCATTTAAATAAAAACCATGCTATTTATTCTAGCATTTTGTACTAGATCGCGAGCAGAAAACACTGTTTATCTATCAAAGATTTGAGGATTTCTAAAGAAAGGTTATGACAGTCATTAACGCTTGGAGACAGTATTCAATACTGATAGTGAGTTTCTGAGTTGAAATTTAAATCTGAATAAAAATAAAGCCAAGGATAAAATAGGTACATACGACAGGCTTGTCTCCAAATCAAGATCCTTTAGAATGAAAGCAGTAAGAGATTGCTTCCATTGTAGAAAATCTTGAATAATCAAGTATAAACAAAATGCCCTTGGTATGACTCCAAGCATATAAGCTGTGTAAATTCCTAAAAGTTCATGAAACAGAGACAAGTTTGAATGTACAGTGAAGTCTCTATACATATTTTTCACTGTATTTATGTCTCTAAAATGCAGGAGATTTTTTGAAATAATGTTTGTGTTGTAGAATTACTTTTATAGCTACACCTTAACATTCTTCTGATATTAAAAACAATTTAAGGGAAGCTGATAAGCCATAGGCAGTCCATTCCTGTGCACAAAGCTTACATATGTGTATTCATGAAACATCTTGAGAACACCTTCATCTTAGATCAGAATCTGCTTCTGGAAACACATACACAAAATCATTGGAAACAAGGACCTCAGAAAACTGCTTTAAATAGAATACATGTGTTTGGTATTAGTCCTTCAATTTCTGGCCTGGTGCAACTTCAAGTAGGTTTGTTGTTTTTTTGTTGTTGTTGTTTTGTTTTTTTGTTGTTGTTTTTTTGCTTATTACATCTTGTTAGTTCTATGGTTCAGAGCTTCTACAGACAATCTGAAAATGCTGAAAATGTATTTATTTTTCTTCTCATCCTTACTGTCCTCCAAGCAACATTTGTTGATCACCTTCTGAGACACAACAGTTCAGCCACAACTGGAGAAACACTCACTGGGACCTAATGTCCTTAGTGGAAAGTTTGTCAGCTATCAGTCAGAATTAATTCATATAGTCATAGGTAATAAGTCGTCTTCATTCTGGTCAAATCAGTAAGGACAACCCATGTCAAGAACTGCTCCAATGTGCAGCAGGATGTGCTTCCGCAGACGATTTGAAGCTTTGCAGGAACTCTTTGCAACACCCTTGGGCTTTCCTGCTGTTTTTCTGTATCACATTCTATTTCAGCCTTAAAATCTTAAGATTTTAGTAGCTGTGAAATAGCATAATGTGTGCTACTGCTTCAGAATATATTTTCTTCATTGTCTTAAATTAGTGATGGTTGCTTGAGACCAAAGGAAATGAACTCAAGGACCCTGATAACCTTTTGTAATACCAGGAGGATGCTAAAAAATGTTATGGGGCTTTATACTTTTTTTTTCTTTTTACTTGATGCATTTAATGCACAGCTGTTATTTACACTTAATGGAGGCGGGAGGGTGGAAAGCCTGTGTTTAAACAAAGCTTGAGAGCAAAGATCCCCAAGAGTTGGAAGACACTGGTTTTGATAAACAAAACCCACTAGATAAAGTAGTACTGTTAAGGCTAGGATGCACTAAAACTTGATTAAACATTTACTGAACACCACTCATGGCAAACTGTGGTGGCACTGAATTTTGTCAGCCCAACACAGCAACAAACTGCAACATCAAGGCCTAATAAAACTTGTCAGCATGGACTTTTGTTATTTTTTTTTTAATCTGCCACATATGTGGGAGTTCTTAAAGTAAAAGCAGAACAAGTACTTTCTAACAATAGAGATACATTTACTAAAACAATCCTATCCCATGAACACATGGCATTTTTCTTTCAGGTAGCTGCAGTTTAGAGAAACAAGTAGCCCAAATAAATCCAAACACTCAAGGACCAGAACATGGCACATGAAATATCACAGAAGAAGAAAGAACAAACACTATACTAAACATTATACTAAACTTGTATCTGGAAACACACTTAGCTGCCCAAAATTCTACTGCTGGATGCTTTAATAAAACCAAAGCATAATTTTTTTGACAGCTATAATCCAAAGACACACTTCCATTTTGCCTCTAACTTATGTATCATGACAGTTTTCTTGAAAGCAGTTGTTTAAAACACCTCAGAATGATCTGCTGGCTCCAGTACTACAACACAATGCTCCTCTTGCACTTGAAAAGACAAATCCATAAAATCACATTACTCTCATGCATTTCAAAGGTTGCATACCAACCACAAACATTGACTTCAAGGCTCCAGAGAAAAGCTTATCTCTGACAAATTCCACATCAATTAACACTGTCAATCATGCAGCTGATGTCTGTAAATGAGGCAGTAGAGAAAAAAATCATAAGTCACCAGCAATATGAAAAGGATTCATTTACAGTTTTATTCATGTGCATGTGTATATTATAATCACAATGTACTGATTATGCTCTATTGCATTAAGGTACTTCCTTGTGCTTTAAAATGGTCTGACTTGTATTATATTAATGTTGAGATATTGTATGTATGCTCATGCCTTTAAAACCTCATTATAAAGGCTCACAGAAATATGAATCACAAGACAGAAGAAAAAGTAAACTTTTCAGTTATTTTCATGTAATAACATAATGCAGTACAAACGAGTTTGCTGTATCACTGCAAAGCACTGAAGGTCCTGCAGTCCCCAATGGCACTGCATTTCACATATACATGTACTCTACAGTTCTCTCTTTCTCAACAGAAAGACTGAAAGATTTCTCTGGCACTTCATGTGGTTTATATAGGGCTTCATACAACTGTACCTGTCAGAAGTACTGCTGCTCATTATTCATCCTCGTAGCGATGGAAAGTAAAGGAATAGGAAAGGAATGCTATGGTCCCTGTTCAGTTATTACACAGATGAAAAAATAGCATTTTTTCCCCCCTGGGTGCTTATTGTGTGTTTGAATAGAGGGAAGTCAAAAACGACAGTAAAAAAATCAATTGGTCTAGCACAGTTTAACCAAAACAAACATATAGACAGTATATATAAAGCCTATGTGAGCCATTAGTGAAGAAAATTTTATTCATAACCTGAGACTGTCTCCCTGAAAGCAGAGAAAAGACAAAAAGAATTCTGATGATGTAGCAGCAGAGAAAAAAGAGGAAGAAATCTAGGAGTTTTAAATACCAAAACCAACAGGTCTCAAAATTTCCTTTTTTTTTTCTTTCTGATTTTTTCTAACATTGTCCTTATTTCTGAATCTCCTTCACAGTACATGTGCACTATACTTTTGCAGTACTTTGAGGCACAGAAAAAAAACAACAACAAAAAAAATATACTGCAGTTATGGTTTTAAAACCAGCATAGTTTTAGTGTTGGTGTAGAACATGGATTTAAAATATCATAAATATAAATTATGCCACTGAAAGAGACTGCTGAAAACAAGCTTACTCAAAAACTGTAAGCTACAGTAAATACACTCAGTGTGACGTTCTCAAGCTGGCATGTTTCTCATGTTAAAATCACAACGGAAGTTTAGATGGTATACAGAAACGATCTTTTAGTAGTAGGACCTGAGAAAGCTTGGGAGGAAAAGGAGTCCAGATAAAGCATCTCCCAAAGGGTCATATGAGTGTTGCATTTAGCAAAGCTACACTCCTTGAGTTCACTTCTGCAGTTTCTGAATAGAGTTGACTGCCTACTACTTGCTGAAAGCTTCTGCCAAAAAAAAGTACAGGATGCCTCCTTCAAACATCAAAAGCTTCTGGTTTTATTGCTCAGGGACAGGGGAAACATAATAAATCATGTGTTGCTTTATATTTTTGTCTCACATTAATGCTCATTCTATACATTCTGGTAAATGCCCGAGTAAATAAAAAATCCATGTATATCAAACAGGATGATATGCAGACTTGCTTAGGTGTATATAAAAGGTCTTTCCTGAAATTTTACCATTTGCATTTCCATTCCCAGTGCAGTTGCACAAAGTATTGATAATCATGCAAACTAGCTTTTAATTTTTCTGAAAGAAAACGAGAAACTTTTAAGGACTGCTAGCTGCATTTTCTTATGTTTTAAAACTGCTCAATTTCATGTAAGCACACAAGTGTGCTTTTTTTGTAGCAATTAAGGTTCACAGAATTAATTTAGGCTCCCATACATCTTTTAACTTAATTTTTAAGAATATATTCTAAACTCGTGGAAGAATTCAGTAAATAGCACTGCAAGAGGCAGGTTAATGCAAAATTTCTAATTTGGGAAGAAATCAAAGTCACTGACTTCTAAAGAAATGTGTCAGTGAAAGTGTATTTGGTGAAATCTTGTTATACAATACAGTCTCCAAATATCTTCCTGGACAGATAACACAATTAAATATAAAATATCGTAACACTAGGCATTTTATTTTTAAAGACCTAGAAAGTTATGTCAAATTTCTCTGGATCAGCTTCTCTAGCACGGCACGGTATCTTACAGAGTTGACAGTTACAGAGAAATACTGTGTTTAAATTCAACTGCACAGATGGAGATACATTATTTAGCATTTTATTTATGAATAACACACTTCAAAAAATGCAGATAGACAGTCAGGTGGGTGCATAGGTACAGCTCATCGTACTGGAAGTATCTCTGTGCTTTTAATGTGAAGCTTCAAAGACAAATACTCCAGTGTCTGCTTTTACAACTACTGTTAGTTAAAAGACAAAATCATATCAAGAAGACATCACTTTGTATCATTATTTCAGAAAACCAAAACAAAATATGCAGAAACCTATGTTCTATTTCATCACAGAATAAAGGGAGAAAGTTTACTTTGACGAGCAGCTTTGCATTTGCATTCCATACCTGAATTTCTATTTGATTTCAAATTATTTTTTACTTTTTTTTTAAAAAAGAAAGCAGTGGGATTTAACAAACACTCTCTCACACTGAAGGACTCAAAGGGCTGACAAACAACATAAAAGAATTCATGATTCACATAAATTATTTTCATCAATAGCACAGTATGAGGTACTTGGCTGAGCAATTTTTCCCAATACCACAGAGAAAAAAAAGATCTTACAAAGTAAATTGCACATGAAAGTACAAGAAAAGCTAACAAAATTTGCTTCTTTGATCAATTCCCTAAGAAGATTTTCAAGAAACCATTCTTAATAACAAGTGTAAGCTAACATATTATTAACGCTCACTTGCTTATTGTGGTTATCTTCCTCATAAACACTTGCTACAACTACTGCAAATAATGCACTATAATTGAGATACACAGGTTAGTGAACTGAAGTAACACATATTCTATTAATATATGCTTGCTTCTTTATCAACTTTCAAAAGTTACAAGTTTGTTTATTTGTTTGATGTAGAGGAGTTCTAAACATACATCAAATTTCCATTTTGGACATCAATTATTTTACTGGTCTGCCTATAGCCAAAGGGAAGTGAGTGGAGGAGACTGGCGTAATTCTGACTGTGACTTTTACAGTTCCATGTATGAATCCCAGAGTGGTTTGACCCTAAGTCCACTGTTTATGAAAATGCCCTAGTCATGGCAGACACCATGAAACTTCCAGACAAAAAACATTTCCTTCAACCCCTCTTGCTTTATGTGTACCAGTTTTTGTATTTGATTTCCTAACTAGAAGTAGGAAATCAAATACAAAAAGCAACATTCTTTCTTGCATGCTTCTATGCAAGACCTCCAAGTTGTCACCTATCATAAGGCACCGGTTTGGGGTCTGTATTTTCACTTTGTTTTTAGCTAGATATTAATAAAATAAGTTTTTCATAGAAAAGCAATATTTAGAAACTAATATGATGTTAAAAGATTACCTACAAGAACAGGATTAGATTCGTACTGTAAGAACTGTATCACTTCAATGGTGTATCTTGCTAGTAGAATTTATTTCCTTAATGTCAGTTACAAATTACGATTTGTGGTCTCATACAATACAGAGTTGCAACCATTTTAGTAATAATCTTTTTTTTTTCTTTTAGATCTTACTTCCCAGATTTCCTACCTCCTGTTCCTCTACTAACCTAGAGAGTAAAGTAGTAAGTTTTATTCATATGCTGTTTAGCCATATGAAATACAGATAGGCACTAAGATCTTCATGCTCAAAAGCACTTCCATTGTCAGCTTCTTCCTTTTCATTAAACATAACTTTGAAAATTTAGTAAACTTCTGTTTAAATAACTATTCCTGAGAAAGGGTATCTTTTAAATGAAGAAAACAGGACACTCAGATCAACCAAAAGTGCACAAGCATACGCAGAAAAAAAAAAAAAAAAAAAAGAAAGAGAAAAAAACCACAAACAACATAGCATCTAAATTCATGAAAAGCACTTGCTTCTTTGTGACTGAGCAGAAACAAGTTTCTCTAAAAGTAGTTTTATTGTATTTTCCTATACGAAGTAATGCAGAATATTTCTTCATGAGCTCCAGCATCTTCCTGTGGTACAGTACAGTTAACACAATAGTATCGAATGATATTTTAATAGTACCCAATAATATTTTAATAGTACCCAGTTAAAAGGTATATGAGTGCTAATGCAGAAAATCCAAACTCTCTATTCACAAAAAAACCTAATACTAAAATTCATGCTGTCCTAAAAAGTTTATGATAATAATGATGGTTTTCAAACAAAAACCTACTTGTTTTATTAACGATACAGCAGGAAAAGATACACATTCTCCTTGAAGGCTTTCTACCTTGTAACACATCCACAAATGCATACATACTTAAAATGAAAAGCAAAGTAAGCAACTGATATTTAAAAAAATCTCTGGAATGTAATCCTGTTCATTGATTTATTTTAGAAAACTGCAGTTTCTAAATTGAAACAATTGAATACAAAACAACTGAAATTTCATGGTTTAGCTAATCATAGCATCATAGAATAGTTAGGGTTGGAAAGGACCTTAAGATCATGTTCCACCCCCCCTGCCATAGGCAGGGACACTTCACACTAAGCCATCTCACCCAAGGCTCTGTCCAACCTGGCCTTGAACACTGCCATGGACAGAGCATTTACAGCTTCCTTGGGGCAACCCATTCCAGTGCCTCACCACCCTTACAGTAAAGAACTTCTTCCTTATATCCAGTCTAAACTTCCCCTGTTTAAGTTTTAACCCATTCCCCTTTTCCTATCACTTCAGTCCCAAATGAGGAGTCCCTCCCTAGCACCCCTATAGGCCCCCTTCAGATACTGGAAGGCTGCTATGAGGTCTCCACGCAGCCTTCTCTTCTTCAGGCTGAACAGCCCCAACTTTCTCAACTGATCTTCATATGGGAGGTGCTCCAGTCCCCTGATCATTCTTGTGGCCCTCCTCTGGACTTGTTCCAACAGTTACATGTCCTTTTTATGTTGAGGACACTAGAACTGCACACAATACTCCAAGTGAGGAAAGGAAATATTCATGCAGAAATATATTAACCAAATGTAATTAAAAAAAGAAGCAGCAAGTTGTTACATCTTAAATGTATTTTCTGTAAAGAAAGTCGTCAACAGCTAAAATAAGCAGACCCAGCACTACTTATTATAATGGAGTAAAAGCTAATTATTAGATACAATGGTTTGAAACTGAATGGGTATCTCTTTTATTTGAAAAAAGACATCTGAAAGAGTACTGCTAAGGGAATACTTTCAAGAAAATAAATACTAGTGTGTATCAGTGAATGAGAACATTTAATTCTAAATTAAACTTGAAATGGAATGTTTTTCAGCAAGATAGCTTCATGGCAGTAGTTCTGTTAACTGTGACCAGACAATGAAGAAAATAATTAAGAATTTTAAAACAAATAAATAAATACTAATGGTACGGTTGATTTACCAAGAATTATGTTCAACTCCATTGAGTAAAGAAATATTTAATTTCCCTCTAGTTTTGCTGGAAATACCTCTAAGGTAAGTTAAGATACTAGCATTTTTGTGTTGGCTCTGGAAACCATGTATTGTTCTTCTGTACTGACCTTTTATCATGATAATATATTAAAAATTAAAACACCCTGTTTTAAAACATGTTCAGATTTTCAGTTCCTATCATTTTATTAATAATGGAATAAAAAGCTCACAATTTTTTTTTATTTTTATGTATTTTACATACTTACTGACTGTATTTCTGACTCTGCCTATTTTTTACTATTCAACCTGTGACTTACATTCTCCTCACCCCTACAAGCACTCTTGAGAGCTTCCACACGATGCAGCTGCTGGGTGGGACAGATGTCCTCTAGTTCTACTAACATGCTGCAAATAAAAATGGTTATTTGTTCATTAACTTTTCATACACTATTTTTCAAACTTTACCTTCTCCACACCTTCTGAAGGCTTTGGATCTTACATAACTTCTCCAATAAATCAGGCTTAGTACCTCTTACAAACATCACTGAAGCACAGCCCTCCAGCTGGCAAATTTATCGGTTTCATTCAGACTGGTGTGGTTTTGTTTGTTGTTTTGTTTTTTTTTAATAAAAGAGATTACCACAATAGTGCTAGAATATATATTAAAAAATAGTAGTCATATTATATGATCAAAGTTTGTTTGACTTCACAGCATATGATACTAAATCCATATTGACCTTAGCTATTCAATACTAAAGATCCCAGCTTTCACAATATTAGGTGCCAAAAACAGCCACTAGAAATTCAAATTTCAAATCCAGTATATGCAGAAGATGCAGTACTGTATATTTCACATGACCGTTTTCTGTCAGATTAAGCATTTTTAAATTAAGCTGCATAGGAACACAAATATAGTGACCAGCACTTTTCAGTACGTTGAGCATAACAGGATATACATGCTCTTTGCGGATGAGCAATACCTACCTGTACTGATCTGAATGCCAGCATAAAGGCTAGATGCTTTGAATATGACCATCTCTGTGCAGCAGGTTACCTTAGTGAAGAAACAAATCCCTGCTATGCATAAGGCCATCAACCATTTGCTATAGGCAAGGAATTACTGTTATTGCTGCGCTTCCACAACTGAGTGTTTCCAAAGCAAAACAGCCAGTAAGTGTTGACAGAAATTAAAGTTGCTGTAGAAGGTCAGTCAGCGTCAGTTGTTCAGATGTTGGTTTGGTTCTGAGGCCAGTGACAGCTTATGCCAGTGATTTAATGTAGAAAGGTATAAATTCTTCAGGGGCAATATGCACTGCCACAAAAATTAGACAAATTCCATCTAGATCTCTGATGTCTCAGGGAAAGCTCAATGAGGACAAACTATGTTCAACACAGCTTAACACTGAGGCCAGGAAACTCCATGTAGTTGCATACTTTCCTGCCACTCTATTTGCTACAAACTCATATTCTGGTAAAGGTACTTTGTTTTTCTGTGTGGATTCTGCAAGGAAGGTAACTCCTGGTGAATGGTAAGGTGCAGGGAATAAGACTCCCATAACAAAAATGTAAAAATCCATCCCAGACAGGGAAAACATGGCATTTGCCAGAATGCCTTAAGTTGGAATGGACCACTGGAGGTCTTCAAGTCCAAATTCCCTGCTCTAGCAGGGTCACCTAGAACACACTGCTCAGGGCTGTGTCTAGACAGCTCTTGAGTGCCTCCAGGGAAGGAGACTCCACAACCTCTCTTGGCAACCTCTTCCAATGCTCAGTCTCCCTTACAGTACAGAAGTTCTTCCTCATGTTCAGGTGTAACTTGCTGTGTTTTAGTTTATGCCCGTTCCTTCTTTTTCTGTCAGTAGCTCTTTACTGGAGGAGCTATTTACTCCAGGAGCTCCATGTCTTCCTTATACTGTGGAGCTCAGAACTGGACTCAGTGTTCCAAGTGAAGCCTCATCAGGGATGAGAGAGAGAATTACTTTCCTTGACCTGCAGGCAATGATCTTCTACTGCAGCCCAGGTTACCACTGGCCTTCTTGGCCACAAGGGCACCTCTCTGTTTCATGGACAACTTGCTGCCTACCAGGACTCCAGGTCCCTCTCTGCAGAGCTGCCTTCCAGCAGGTTAGCCCACAGAATGCTCTTTCCTATTTCTCAATTTTAGTTTATAATGTGGAAGAGAAAGCTATTTGCAGAGGAACTGAAAAAAAATATCATGAATAACTAGAAAATCAGATATAATATAACAAGGGAAAGTGTAGAGTCCTGCATCTGGGCAGGAACGACCCCAGGTTCCAGTATAGGGTGGGGAACAACCTGTTAGAGAGCAGTGTAGGGGAGAGGGACCTGGGGGTCCTAGTGGACGACAGGGTGACCATGAGCCGACACTGTGCCCTTGTGGTCAAGAAGGCCAATGACATCCTGGGGTGTATTAGAAGGGGGGTGGTTAGTAGGTCGAGGGAGGTCCTCCTTCTCCTCTACTCTGCCCTGGTGAGACCTCATCTGGAATATTGTGTCCAGTTCTGGGCCCCTCAGTTCAAGAAGAACAGCGACCTGCTGGAGAGAGTCCAGTGCAGGGCAACTAAGATGATTAAGGGAGTGGAGCATCTCCCTTATGAGGAAAGGCTAAGGGAGCTGGGTCTCTATAGTTTGGAGGAGATTGAGGGGTGACCTTATTAGCATATATAAATACATCAAGGGGGAGTGTCACGAGGATGAAGCCAGGCTCTTCTCAGTGACAAACAATGATAGGACAAGAGGCAATGGGTACAAACTGGAACACAAGAGGTTCCACTTAAACTTGAGAAGAAACTTCTCAGTGAGGGTGACAGAACACTGGAACAGGCTGCCCAGGGAGGTTGTGGAGTCTCCTTCTCTGGAGACATTCAAAACCCGCCTGGACACGTTCCTGTGTAAACTTATCTAGGTGGTCCTGCTCTGGCAGGGGGATTGGACTAGATGATCTTTTGAGGTCCCTTCCAATCTCTAGCATACTGTGATAGTGTGATACTGTGATAACTTTGTGAAAAGCTTACTTTGTATTACAAAAGAGAAAGCTGTAGGATTACTTGGTAACAGTATGTAAGCTCTTAGTGGGAACTGGACTCTTGATAACAGCTCTTCAGTCTTGTAGACAAAGACAGAACAGCACGTTCTGGCTGGTACCTGAAACTAACCATATGCAAGGTTGGAAGCCAGATGCTTGTTTTTAACAATAAGGATAATTAATCACTGGAACAGATTACAAAAGAGCTGAAGGTCTGAAGAACACTAAATCAGGGGTACATGTAACCTTTTTTCTGAAAAAATATGCTCTTCTGCAGATGAAAAATTTTTATTGTTTATTTCACACAGGTCACAGTTGATGATTAGGGTTTTGTTTCTAATTATGAATTTCAGATCTGTTGCCTGAATTTATCAGATCATGATAACCAAGAAAAGCGTACATCAGATTGTTATCAGAGATGCATAAAGAATACAAGTGGTTTGGTTTGTGAAAATCAGTCATAATTCTAGGATAATGAGAATATTTGTCCATATTGCTATCAATTGATGTTATGCTTTATATAACAGTTTCTTACTAAGAAAAGGCCAAGAAAAAACAAGCAAGTAAGTTGTATAAAGATTTCTAAATAATGCAAAAAATGTTCTGGCTTTATATGCCTTACATTGCACAAATAGGAAGCTGTTATTATCATTCCTAAGAAGTAAAAGGTTCTGAAATAATATGCAAATTTGGAAGAAACAGGAGCTGCAAACTCTTCAAAACAATTTCATATCAAACAAGTCATCTTTCTTTTCAGTCTTCTGATAAATGTATTAAAATCCTTTTCTTTTTCTTTTTTTTAAAGGATAGATTCTTTTTGGTTTGTAACCAAAATTTGACAATGACTTGAGGTTCTCCCAGCATAGAACCATTTAAAATGGTCTATGTAGATTTACAGGGCTTTACTGCTACTTACTGTACACAGAAAAATTAACATTTTTAAGAGCTTCATCAAGCCCAATGGGATTGTAGTGGATTCCTTTCAAACACAGCAGCTGAAGCAAACACACTACCCATGTTTTCTATTAACACATGGCTACCCAGAGGGCAGTGAGCTAATTCTAAATATTTATTGTGGAAACCTGTATATCAGTTTCTAAGAAACCAAGATTTCTCTTGATAGCTGCCCTCTGCAGAAGAATTGAAACCCTCAGCTTTAGAAACTCTCCTTGTAAATAGTGCCAAATTCTGGAATTCCACACCTTCAGTGCTAAAGACAAGATTTGCTACTTAGAAATTTCTTTCGACAGCCATGAAGATAGAAACAAGAACTGGTAGAATGATGTATTCTCATATAGTCAGTCTTTACAGCTAGGTTCCATATTCTAAAACTAGAAATCCTGTTGTTACCCTGGGCTGTACATAATGATTTACATCTGATTACAGCACAAATCAGATTAAAGGCAGATCTCCGATCTTAATATGAAGAAATTACGAGTTGGAGAATTCAATGCGAACTTTGAAATTTTCTGAAACACTTAATAAAACCATTCATTTTTTCAACTGTGGTAAAAGATTCAGGTTCTTTGTCTTAATCATACCTGCCTTTGTTAGTTTAGCTAGGTATGATGTAGATGTATTTACGTGCTCTAAACCTTTACCTCTGATGAGACAAGTATCCATTCCCTCTATCATCTTTTATTTCTTTTTCTAAATTCCCATCTAGGTTTCAAATATCCTTTTAAACCTGTGAACAGCCTGGCTCCAGTGCTCTAGTCTAATGCTGTTTTATGTTTACCTCTTCAATAGACTTAAAAGTCTGTTCATTTAAATACTGTACTGAGAAACATGTCTCAGGGATTCACGTGAATGGCTCAAGCATCCTTCTGGTCTGCTATCACTTCTGTGGTTATGAAGACAAACATTTTCTACAGCAGATGAATTTTTTGCCTCAGTTCTGAATTTATCAGTCTATCATTAAGCTAATTCATGATATAAACATATAATTGCTTTGAAATTAAATTCACTGAATATGAATGTTATAATCCATAAAGGCTTTATATTTGGAAGTCAGTCTCTTCTATCTACTTCATGCATGGGCTGCATATGATCTACAGAAGTTACTTTCCTTCTTTTTTTTATTCCAGTCTATTCTTGTAAGATCTTTTTTTAAGTATCAGTCATAGATGAACAGAAGAGCAATACACAGGAATATTGGGAATGACATCACAGTGGTAGATAGCACTTGTTCTAACATCTTCTAGGAGGCATTATCAAAAGGACATTTTAGTATCCATCAAATAGATCTAAGCTGGCCATAAATGTTAAACTAGTTTTGACCACAGTAACAGAAAATGCTAATGGTAATTTTTCATGCTTTCACATTTATTATTTAAATATATTTCACTCTTCAGAAGCTTCCATAGGAAAACTGCTGTTGGCAAGGAGGGTGGAGGGTGGTGGTGGTGGTGGTAGCGTGTGGTGTGTGTTCTTGGTTTTGTTTGTTTAAATTTTCCAAGATGGAATGTTATACTTCGCTCTATCAAAATTGACCATTTTTTCAAGGTAGATAAAACAAGAATTATGTTTGCTACTCCAGAGAGTGGAAGATGACTAAATATGGATATTTATGGTCTTAAATTATATATATAATCACTGTCTGCAGTTTGTGAAACCGATACGCAGCCCTGCTTCCTGTAGAAATCACTCATATTATATGATTTACAGGAAGAAGAGTCATGAGTAACTCCAATGATACAGCTACTAGAAGAATATTCAAGTTGCAAAGTGGTGTTTTTTTAAATAAAAATTATTCAAATTAATTAATTCCTTAAAAAAACTCAACTAATTTATCTGGTTAAACAAGACTGAAAGTAATTAAAAACGATCCATAAATAATGAACGAAGAGTAAAAGATTTTCTGTCTTTTTCAATGTGTTCTCTTATAATACTGCTGAAACCAAATAATAATTTTGTTTATATTTGCACAATGTTAGAAGATATACTATTACTACTATTTTTTCTTACAGCACAAGAAAGATAAATATAAATCTTCAAAATACTTATTTTCCACACATGGAACACACTCTCTGATGCTGATATTTTAATTTTTTTTTTCCCCATAAAGACTAAAGTCTGAATATCAGAAACAGCACCAAACTAATCTTTATCTGCTACAACACGCAGTCCCAAGAGAAAGAAAAGGAAAAAAAATCATTCTTCATTACTTGACATTCTGTTTGCTCGGTTCAAGCTCCAAAAGTTGCAACTGAAAGAAGAGCTAAAGGAGCTGAACTCAGCTAATATGAAAAATGAGGACCACAGTACTACCAAGAACTTCCAAAAATCTCATCTGAAGACACCTGTTATCATGACACAGGAACTCTAAGAATAAAGCACGTATAAGACTCATGTCCTCTGTTGTAATCGTAAGACATTCCTTTCTTTTCCTTTAATATTCCAGATAATGCACAAAACTTCTCATTTCAACACATGCAGCAGCAGTCCTCCTAACTAGAGTCTCTTTAAATGCAGAACAGTAACTCAGGGCACTCAGCCTCAGAGCACAGTTAGAAATGAAAGCATTTGATGGCATAATTAAAAAGTTATGTCAACTTTTAAGTACAAGTGGGTCAAACTAAAGCTGTCATTCTTTGTTCTTGAGTGCTCAACTTTGTAATATTAATGATATTTTTATGTACACGGAAAAAATGACAAATGACACTCCTGTAGATCTGTATATATATATGCTCTCCTAGAATATATCCTACTTCTGTTTTGGTGTGTATTGTAAATTACAGTGCCTTCACTTCAGTCAGCTAAAAAATACAACTGAGGATTCCTGCTAAAAAATAACTAAATAAACAGCTTATAAACTGATATAAACCTGATTTGAAATTAATTATATTTACATGCTACTTCCTGTGTTTTTTTGAGAATTAGGTCCTGCTGTTAACATTTCAAAAAAGGGCTGCAAAAATGAATTCAGCGAAGGAAAAGTGGGTTTTGTTTTGATACAGAATAATATCTAAAGTTGAGCTTTTCTTTCAATACCTTATCTACAGCTTCAAAAACCTCTGAATATAGAATGAAACCATATGCTTGGTTTCCTCCAAATGCAGGGGATCATGTATCTCTACATGGGATTTTGTACAAATTTAAAACTACAGAATTCCACTGTATTACCTAGATCTTCATATCATATTTTCCTGCACTGTGTCTAATAAATAGATTTTAATATTTAGGTTACATCATTCTAAAGAAATAATAGTTGTCCTAATACAAGTTCTTGCTTTGTGGTCTGAAAGCATCTCTTTTTCTGGCCCTTCTATCTGCTTCACTAGAAGTGGGTGCAATTTTTGAAAATCATATTAGCATACTGAATAGTATTTAAGTTAATATACTCATCAGCTACAAAGTATCCAACTTATAAAAAATAATCACAAGGACTTCTGGTTTTAATTCTATTTCAGAGGATTTACATTTGAAATTCATACTCTTCATTGTGGTGCCACCGCAAGCTTGGCTAAACTATCTAATCAGCAACACCCTTATTTTTAGTTTTTATCCACAGCTAATTGCCTTCCCTGCAGTTTGTCCTCTCCCTTGTCTATGTGGGAAATAGGAAAAACAGAAGCAGTATCTCAGTCAAGGCTACACATCATGTCTAAACTTTCTGTGCTGTATCTATTGCTTTAAAACATTGGCGATACTAAACAGCATAGTGCTTTCTAAGTGCAGGCCTCCACAGAAACCCCATTTAGTTAAATTGCTAGCCTACCGTGCATTAAAAAAAAAAGAGTATCCATCAACAAACATGTTATTTAAATTCAATTTAACATTCTTCTAGAGTCAAAGACATAATCGATGCATTCTGTGTGCTAACTAAACAAGAGATACAAGGGGCCAAAGTATTTATTAACTGTAAGAACAGTTCATTGACAGGTTTAGTCTAAAGTGCTGTAGATTATAGCACTGGTCTCAGCAAAAGAACCACACAACAAACTAATAGTTTAGTTGGCCAAAACAAGCTTGCAGTGGAGTCTGAGGTAGTTTTCTAGAGGAGCACGCTCACTTCTCCAAACCTTGGGGAAAAAACCCAATTCTACTAACAAATGTTTTAGCTGTTATGTGCCATGTTTTAATAGCTTTCAGAACATTCAGGACAAAAAATAAAACAAGATGTATATTCATACTTGATTCCTACATCCTAAAATTCTATCCTTCTTAAAACGATGATTAATTACTGAGATCATTTTATTTAATGTTTAACTTGCTGGAAAGTAAGAATGCATTCAATCCACTAATTCCTACCAGTTTTTCATGTACTCAGGCATTTGAAAACATACTTTTAAATAAAACTCAAGATGTATTAATATAATTCTACTACATCTTTAAAGAAATTGAAATAGCCGGTATTACAATTCTAATATATTTTAAATTTAACATACAAACCCACCAATTTGATAAATTACCATACTTCATCCTCACTAACCCTAATTGGAAAAGAGGCCCCTACCCACGCCAATGCATCTTGGCTGTACCATAATTAGTTTTCTTTCTGAATGTCATTCCTAAACCAGTGACAAAACTAGAACTTGGCTTAAACTCTAGGGAGTAACTGTCTTTCAGTTTTCCAGACTGATTTAATATTCCAAATACCAATGTCTGCAATTTCTGATTTGCCCAGATAAACTGAATCAGTATTTCCTCAGTTCTCTAACGTCTCTTCAGATTTATATGCACATGTGCATTATCAGGAAGATTTTGTTCAATAATTTTATTCCTCATTAATTTTTCCTTCTGACACAGTAACACAGACCTCCACCCTCAGCCTGAATTCAAGATTCTTAAAGATTCTTCTTTATTCGGTGGAAAAATCAGGGAGTAGAAGCACTACTATTACGGAACTACTGCGATTATTTAACATAAATCTAGAATCACTGGTAGTACTATATAGCAAAATGGGAGGAAGAGGGGGATTTTAATCTAAAGTTCCAAAAGTCATAATATCTGTAGGCCTTGTCTTATTAGGAAGCTACCTTGAGGCTCACTCCAATGGATAGGTACTGTGTAAAAGCAGTAAGTGTAGTGATTCATAAATACCTCTAAGAAAAGCTTCTAACATTACCTAAATACAGTGGTATGAGCTGATTCATCAGTAGAATACATTTTCCTGAATCTAACATACAGGAGTTTGTGAGAAAACAAGGCTAACAGTATAGATATTCTAGAAGACTGCACCAGAACTTGTATAAGGAAATTTTAGGAACATGCTGAATCCCCAGGTTTAGACAGTCTGCTTAAAAGACAGTAATGCTAGTGGTATTTTAAGCAATATAAGCTTTCTGTTAATGTATTTAAACCTTGTTCACATGCTTAATGTTAAAAGTCTAGTGCTTTTCATGTTATTTTAAATGTGGTGGAAAATTATACCATAGGTCACAGTGCTTCCTTAAGTGAGTTCTCTCACTCTTATGTTCCTGTCAGTTTGTGATGTGGTATGAATTAAGCCTTTATACCTCTTCAGCACAGTAGGCTGTAAATTAATAGGTGCAAAGAAAGCAATAGTGTTCTGTGAATTAAGCATCAATTTACTGCTTCTCTACTTCTCACTTCATACACCATTCACATGCTGGTGTTAACTGTTTAGTGGTCTCTGCCTCTTTACAGCTAACAAAGGCAAGAGACTATATTAATTTAGTCACTACTATTAGCACGACATACATTTACCAGCCTATTTATTGTAGGGTCAAAATCCTTGCAAAAGCTTCCACATATTTTTATGCATGCAGATGCCAATATATATATTTATATTATTTAGCATGAAGATAATACAAAAGATAATGAATTTCAGGTATGATTTCTTTAAATGCAAGCCTAATAACTTTTGCAAGATTTCTCTGTGAGACATTGCCATAAACTGAACATATTTATTACCTAAGTCTTAACTAGATTTGCCTTTGCATCAGGACTCTCCCAACCTTTTTTGTTGCTGTAGTTTTTATTCAGATTATTTCTGTCACCTGCAACTCTGAACATAAAATTAACATATAATCCAAAGGAAAGGTGTGGTCCAAAATGAAGTATGGGAATGTGTTTTGTTACATTTCTGCCTGAAGCTCTAAGAAGAATTACATACATTTTAGCACTTGCTATCATTATATGAACTAGTATCTTGGTAAAAAACACAGGATACTGATACAGCTACCATGTATTTACTGGGAAAGAAGAGGGCAGGCCAGGCTTCACTGCTGTCCTACACAGAAAGGTCCATGTACCAAAACAGTCCTGTTCTAGGGGAAGAGGGAATGAGAAGTGATATGACTGCTGGATCATTAGTGATGGTGGTATTCTCTGGGGGCTTAGGATGGTTTTATTGACTCTGTGCCAGTGGGAGGGCTGGCTCTACCACACTTCCTAAGCTCTTTTGGGATATCACTCTGCCAAAGCTCTTCTAATCTGGAGCAGCAAATTCCCCAGTTGCTACTCTGAAGTTCAAATTTCCTGGCCCCTCCAACACAACCTGAAGCTGTTTCCAAAACATTACCAGCTCTTTAAAATCTGTCATACTATCCCCCAACATAGCCAAAGAAACACATTACATTACATATTGCATTTCGCCTTATTTTTTAAATCACTTCTTGTACTCTTTGTCCTTTCTTTCATGATTGTCATTTTATCAGTGAGAATCTCAAGGTGCCTCATTGCAACTAACAGAGCTCATCTCCTTATATAGCTATATTATTTAATATAGAATCATAGAATAGTTAGGGTTGGAAAGGACCTTAAGATCATCCAGTTCCAACCCCCTGCCATGGGCAGGGACACTTCACACTAAACCATCTCACCCAAGGCTCTACCCAACCTGGCCTTTAACACTGACACGGTTGGAGCATTTACAACTTCCTTGGGCAACCCATTCCAATGCCTCACCAACCTTACAGTAAAGAACTTCTTCCTTCTACCCAGTCTAAACTTCCCCTGTTTAAGTTTGAACCCATTACCCCTTGTCCTATCACTACAGTCACTGATGAAGAGTTGTCCTGGGTTCAGCAGTAGCAGTCATTTTTCTCCTTCTTAGTACCTGTTGCAGTGCTGTGCTTTTGACTTTCAGCCTGGGAACAGTGCTGGTAACAACGATGGTTTTAATTGCTGGTCAGTAATGTTTAGTCTGATCAAGGACTATATGAGTCTCATGCTCTGCCAGGGAGGAGGGGAAGCCGGGAGGAAGCAGCCACCAGACACCTGACCCAAACTAGCCAAAGAGGTATTTCATAGCACAGCATGTCATGCCCAGGATGTAAAACTGAGGGCAGTTACCCAGAAGGGCTAAATAACTGCTCGGTCGGGCTGGGTGGGGGCGAGGTATGGGTCAGCGGTTGGTGAGCTGTCGTATTCTCATCCCTTGTTATTTCCCTTATCATTATTATCATTGGTGGTAGCAGCAGTGGCTTGCGTTATACCTTAGTTACTGGACTGTTCTTATCTCAGCCTGTGGGAGTTACATTCTTTCGATTCTCCTCTCCAGGAGCAGAGGGATGAAACAGGGGGAGTGAGTGAACAAGCTCCGTTTTTTTTTTCCTGGGTTGCTGACTGGGCTTAAATCACAATAAGAGTTCATCCCCAGCATCCCTATAGGCCCCCTTCAGATACTGGAAGGCTGTTACAAAGTCTCCACACAGCCTTCTCTTCTCCAGGATGAACAGTCCCAACTTTCTCAGCCTATCTTCATATGGGAGGTGCTCCAGTCCCCTGATCATCCTTGTGGCCCTCCTCTGGAGTTGTTTCAACAGATCCATGTCCTTTTTATGGTGAGGACACCAGAACTGTACACAATACTCAAGGTGAGGTCTCACAAGAGCAGAGTAGAGGGGCAGGATCACCTCCTTTGACCTGCTGGTCATGCTCCTCTAGATGCAGCCCAGGATACGGTTGGCTTTCTGGGCTGCAAGCACACACTGAAGCTGTGTCATGTTCATTTTCTCATCAACCAACACTCCCAAGTCCTTCTCCACAGGGCTGCTCTGAATCTCTTCTCTGCCCAGCCTGTAGCTGTGCCTGGGGTTGCTCCGACCCAGGTGTAGGAACTTGCACTTGGCATGGCTCAACTTCATGAGGTTGGCATCAGCCCACCACACAAGCGTGCCAAGGTCCCTCTGGATGGCATTCCTTCCCTCCAGCGTATCAAGCGAACCACACAGCTTGGTGACATCAGCAAACGTGCTGAGGGCATACTCAATCCCACTGTCCATGTCACCAACAAAGATGTTGAACGAGACCGGGCCCAACACCAATCCCTGATGGACACCACTCATTACCGGTCTCCAGCCGGACATTGAGCCATTGATCACAACTCTTTGTGTGTGGCCATCCAGCCAGCTCTTTATCCACCGAGTGGTCCACCTATCAAATTCACGTCTCTCCAATTTAAGAGACAAGGATGTCGTGTGGGACAGTGTTGAACGCTTTGCAGAAATCCAGGTAGCTGATATCAAGTGCTCTACCCTTGTCCATCAGTTCTGTAGCCCCAGCATAGAAGGCCACCAAATTGGTCAGGCAAGATTTGCTCTTAGTGAAGCCATGCTGGCTGTCACCAAGCACCTTGTTGTTTTTCATGTACCTTAGGATGCCTTCCAGGAAAATCTGCTCGAAGATTTTGCCAGGCACAGAGGGGAGACTGACTGTTCTGTAGTCCCCTGGGTCATCCATTTTCCCCTTCTTGAAAATGGGGGCTATATTTCCCTTTTTTGCAGTCGTCAGGAACTTCACCTGACTGCCATGATTTTTCAAATATGATGGCCAGTGGCTTAGCAACTTCATTCGCCAGCTCCTTTAGGACCTGCAGATGGATTTCATCAGGTCCCATGGACTTGTGCACATTCAGGTTCTTAAGATGGTCTGGAACCGGATTCTCTCCTACAGTGGGCTTAGGGTCTTCATTCTCACAGTCTCTGCATCTGCCTTCCACGACTTGGGTGGTGTGGTCAGAGCCTTTGCCAGTGAATACTGAGGCAAAGAAGTCATTCAGAACCTCAGCCTTCTCCAAATCTAGGGTAGCCAGTTCTCCTGATAGCTTCCAGAGGGGGCCCACGTTGCCCTAGTCTGTCTTTTATTCACAAAGTACCTATAGAATCCCTTCCTGTTATCCTTAACATCCCTAGCCAAGTTTAATTCTAACTGGTCCTTAGCTTTCCTAACCTGGTCCCTAGCTTCCCAGACAACATCCCTCTATTCTTCCCAGGCCACCTGTCCTTGCTTCCACCTTTTATAAGATTCTTTTTCCCTCAAAGTTTCCTCAGCAGCTCCTTATCCATCCAAGGAGGTCTCCTGGCCCTCCTGCTGCACTTCCTTCTGATTGGGATGCAATACTCTGAGCTTGTAGCAGGTGATCCTTGAATGTGAACCAAGAATCTTGGGCCCCCCTCCCCTCTAGGGCTATATCCCATGGAACCTTACTAAGCAGGTTCCTGAAGAGGCCAAAGTCTCCTCTCTTGAAGTCCAGGGCAGTGAGCTTGCTGCAGACTCTTCTCACTGTCTTGAGAATCTCAAATTCGACCTCATGATCAGTGCAACCAAGGCTGCCCCGGAGCATCACATTTCCAGCAAATATGCACTTAAATAATAAAACAAAGAAATTTATACATGTTCTTCTGTATCAAAACAATTCTAAAAGAAAAAAAAAAAAAAAAACCTTTAGGATGTTGAAAGGAGAAGGAACACAATGTCCAGGGTGGGAAAAAAATGTAACCCTGTCTTAAAATACCAGTTTCTTTGCAGCTTTGCTTTCTTAACAGTAGTAGTTAGGCTTCATCTTTCCTCCTATAGAAATGTTAGGGAGAGGCGACTGTTCTCATGTATAGATGTACCTGTCTCTTCTACATTTGTTTTTTTCATTCTATGGGCTCCAGAGGTACTAAGCAGTGTTAAATGTATTCTCCCAAGTATGCTCACAATTTACTTGCAACTGTGGATAATTAATTTTTTTCAAGCAGGCATTTGAATGCCTGCAGAAAATCCATTTTGGAACACGAAGATTTTGATAAATATAGCAAACTACAAGATACATCACTGATGAGATCAGCTTATTAATTCTTAATATGGGAAAACTGTAGGAGTGAAGAAGCTGTTTATCTGTACATGTTTGGGTATAGCAACTGCTATGCCAAAGAACTGGATATAGATATTGAATTAAAACATGCTATTTCCCACTCAGAGAATTTTAAAAACTGTGGAAAGCACTACTTTAAGAGCTAGAATACACCAGTTGCCTGTAAGACATGTTTAGCATACATAGCTGGCATCCAATTTTCACTGTGCCTATTTTTCTCCTAAATTCCCTAATATGTCAGTGGGATAATCCTTTCTGAGACTATGCTTTAACAGCTCTGACACCAGTGAAACATTCACTCCAAGATTACAGAACTCCACAGGCACTCATGTTCAGCACACTGTTGGTGAACTTTTTCAACATCATTTTGAAAAAGGATGCGGGACTGGGCATATGTTCTTCAACCCTTAATCTAACAGAAACCAAGGTGAGAAAGACAAGGAGACCTACGACAATGTGTCACTGTTTGTCTGGGATAAATTTTACTGAATTTTAAACTTAAACCATTGAACATGGCAGCAAATGCTGAAAGAGAATGCAGAAACAGGACATACAGGAGAGGAAGGGAACAAAAAGGGAAGGGGAAGGAAAAAGGGAAGGGAGCACAGGTGTTGCTAACAGAAAACAGCTAGGCGTAAACAGGACATACAAGCATCAGCACCAAATGCAGCAACTGGTAGGACTCAGAAGCTAGGAAACAATAGGTTTCTCTAAGAATTTTAAAGAGACGTGGCATTTGCCATATTGCTTATTTTAGGGATTGTTTTATCATTTATTCAGTTTGCAGTAGGGAAAAAAACCTGCAAAAGTATGTAAGACTGTACTTTTCAGTTTTACAAAGCTCTTCATACAGACCTTTCTTACTCACCTTAAATGTATCTGTCTTTCCACTGAGGGATTTGGAGCTACATAATGTTCTGCGGCAGTCAATTTAAAAACTTCTTGTGTTGCTATGTATATAGAAGTGCTGAACAGCATTAATGCTGATTTTTTAATCTGATAGACTATGGGACTTTTACACAGTAACTGGAAACTTTGCAATATGAAAGTCAATGGAATTCAAGGGTAACTGCGCAACTTGTCTTCCTGAAAACAGGCAAACAAAAAGAAATGTGGTGCATGGCTATCAAATACAGAAGATAATACTTATTGCACTTGGTTTCCTAACCAAAACAAAGAAAAGGAAAAATGCAGTTAAAAGCTACAGAAAAGAGCTTCAAAGCCTAGTAGAAACCAAGAGAACCCTTTACCAGTATCTCCAATAGAAACATACAGTTTTGCAGCGTTTCACTGGTGACAAAAAAAGAGGGCTGACTGTCAGAAGGTCTCCAATGAGGCTAAAAAAAGTAACTAAGTACAAATAAATTAATAAAAATCTGATTGTATTCTCAAATGAAAAAGCTGGAATCTACCTGCTTTCCTGTTGTTGCATGGCCACGGCACATCCTTTCTTGTCTGATAGAGAAGGAAAAGAAAATAAAGTCTAATCTTGCCAAGAGTATGTTAGGAACCATTCTCAGGTACATAACTTTATTGAAGGTGCATTCACAAGCAATGCATCTTTTCACAGTAAACCAATAGATGGTGCTCTTTAGCTGCATAATTATGTAATTCTGAGCTAAATATTCAGCTCGCATGTATGGACCTACTGCCATAGGCGTCTATCTAAAAGGTGATTTAGACCACAGCTCAATCTCATGCACACTTTGCTATAGATCTCTCACACGAGGGTGGTAAAATTAAGACAGATCTCTACAAAACAGGACAGAAAACATGCAGGTCAAAATACTTCTATTTTGAATTATATCTAAGTGCTTGGACTGGTGTATTTACCTATGAAACACAAATTAGTATTATGACCCAGCTGTTATAAAGCTATTCATTAACACAGAAATAAGAAGTGAGTTTTAGATGACTCCAGGTACTTATGTCAAATTGAATGCCAACATTATAGTAATTCATTATTGCTGCTTCCAAATCACTCTCACACGCACATATATTTTTATGGCCTTTCACTAGGATATTGAGGTGATTTATAAGGAAGTCAGAATAATCCTGAAGGTATTTTTAAATAGTATTAGGAAATTAATCTGGACTAAAATGTATAAAGTGTAGTTCATTCTCTTGTATTGGCAAATACTGACAAAAATTGAAGGATAATAATTTTAGGTTTAAATAGAAGAACAGTAAGACAAATTAGTATTGTAAGGAAAAAGAGAAAAACATAAATTTTAGAACAAAATATGTGCAATATTAAAGCTCCAAGTTAAAAAAATAAGTGCAGAATTATCATAATCACCTTTCATGCATACTGTAACAGTCTTAAGATATTTCTTTTGTCAAATATGCTTTTAATCTTGCAACAATTATGTCAAAGCCACATTTATATAGAAAAGCCAGAGTCAGGTGTACCTACACCCACATGAATTGCCTAGCTTTAACTAACCTGTTAATAATAAAATACTCAGGGCAAATTATAAATCAAAACCAAAAGCAACCTCAGTCTTTTCAGAAAGACTCATTAAGGAATTTTGAAAAGGATGCTTTCCTCAAGTTATGTATTCCTGATTTTACTTCAAAACTATATTCATTAAGCCTGGACTTTTAAGATATTTAAGATGCAACTTTGATTTGATTTTCAGTACCATATTAAGGTGAAGTCTAAAGGGACATGTTTGGAAGTATTTAAGAAGCTGTATTTTTATGTAAAACCCTGTATTTTTAGTACTAATAATTAACAACAGAGGAGCCCTTCAGACTCAAAGGATGCACCACTTGGTGAACTTGGAGTCAGACTCCAGACATAGCAGAGGTTATCTTTCTGTTACACTTCCAGAAGTACTGTTCTTGGCATTGTGAGTAAAAGCTCACCAACTCAAAAAAACATGTATTTAATCTAAAACTCCTTTAGGTAATAACAAATTAACCAAATTTATTTTATATTTAGCAAATATAAATCAAAATGATTCAAATTCAGAAATACTTATTTCATCTACAGTCAACTAATAATACTTCCTCCACAAATTACAAAGCCTGTTATACCTGTTTCACATTCATTTTGCATTCCCATTCGCATGTTCATCTTTTTAAGCCTGTTGATATTTATATTGATTCAAAGCAGGGTTAAATATGTGGTCATCTATATATTTCTGCATCTATTCAAGATACAGAGCTATATAACTGCTCTTTAATTAGGAAAAAGGACTTTAAAAATCTGTAATAGTTTTGACACTCTAATTGTATCATGGACATATAATAGTGAGGTACTGCCACTTGAATATTTTATAAATAAATTCCATTAGAGTGGACTGCATGAATGGTTGTCAAATAATCTTTTAAGAATAAGTAAAGTTAAACAAATCTCTTCTTCCTTTTCAATGCATTGGAAACAAAACAACAACCAGTTATACAACATAGAAATTAAACGTGCATCTTAAGCTTTAGAAACATGTAAGGTATATAAGTAAAATAACATAGTTAATAATATTTTTATGTAATAAACATAAGCCATATACTAGAATCAATATAATTATACATCTCATATAGCTATTTTACAGATAGATGGTTTTTCCTCAGCAATTAGATCTCACTTGTTCTAGCACTTCCACTGCTTTACTTAAGAGTCCATCCAGATTTACTGTAATCATGCTGGAACTGCTTTTAACCTTGCAGAAATGTCTGAAGAGGGTAATCCAGACCTACTGCACCATACACTACAATCACTAAAGAATCATTAATCTGAAATTATTTTCTTTATTCTCACTCTCCAGCTTTGCAGTGCTTGCTTAGCTGGCTTTCAGTGCTCTTCAGTAGGATTATGTGACTGTTTTACAGAAAATGCTCCTTCAAGTGAAAAAACAAGCATAATTACCAGACCATGCTAATGGAATGTGTGTCTTCTAACACAGAATTACTGTATAAAGCTGTTGACATGATGCTAAAGAAAAAGAGCAATTAAAAACAAAACAAAACAAAAACCAAATTAAAAAAAACACACCCAAACCAGAACAAAACCACAGAAAACACATACACACACAAAAAAAGACACATTTTAAGATTATACACCTCTAGACCACTAATTTCAACCACGGAACAACTTCACATTTAAACACACAACATACAGCTGATTTTAGCAGATTACAGCATGCACTACATTTAGCATGGCTCTAATGTCGCTATGGTAACTGCTCTGGCTTAAATATAGCTGAATGTGTAGCTTCATTCCAAATCATCCAATAATCCATTAAACATTTCTTTTAAAACTTCCCATATCTTATCTACACTTTTATCAGTAACCCTAATCTGATCCTGTACTGGTATCAGTGATACCTGTACTGTTTAATATCTTCATCAATGACACAGACAGTGGGATTGAATGAATCCTCAGAAAGTTTGCAGATGACAACAAGCTGCATGGTTCAACTGACATCCCAGATGGACAGGAAACAATCCATAGGGATTGGGACAAGCTCTTGAAGTGGGCCCATGTGAACCTCACGATGTTCAACAGGCCAAATACAAGGTCCTGCACCTGGGCTGGGACAACCCCAGTATCAGCACAGGCCAGGGGATGAAGGGATTGAGACCAGTCCTGCAGAGAAGGACTTCAGGGTGCTGCTGGATGAAAGACTGGACATGAGCCAGCAATGTGCATTTACAGACCAAAAAGCCAACCGTATTCTGGGCTGTATCAAAAGAAGCATGACCGGCACATCAACATAGGTGATTCTGCCCCTCTACTCTGGTAATACCCCATCTGCAGTACTGCATCCAGCCTTAAGGATCTTAGAAAATGAAAGATATGGACCTCTTGGAGCAGGTCTGGAGGAGGGCAACAAAAGTGATCAGAGGGATGGAAAAGAGCTGGGGCTGGTCAGCCTGGATGTCCCCAGGGAGATCTTACTGCAGCCTTAACAGTACTTAAAAAGGGCTTGTAAGAAAGATGGGGACAAACATTTTAGCAGAGCCTGCTGCAACAGGACAAAGGGTGATGCTTTTAAACTAACAGAGGGTAGATTTAGGCTAGATATAAGACAGAACTTTTTACTATGAGGGTGCTGAGGCAATGGAACGAGTTTGCCCAGATGATAGATGGCAGATGACCCACCCATGGAAACATTCAAGGTCAGGCTGGGTAGGACTCTGAGCAACCTGATCTAGTTGCCCATGTCCCTGCCCATTGAAGGGGGGTTAGACTAGATGATCTTTAAAGGTCTGCTGCAACTCAAACTCTTGTATGGTTTAGCAATTCTATTATCATAGGAACATGTAATAAATCCTTAGCTTTTAGTGATCAGAGAGGCTGCCCAGAAAAGTTGTGGATGCCGCATCCTAGAAGTGTTCGACGCCAGGCTGGACGGGGCTTTGAGCAACCTGGTCGAGTGGAAGGTGTCTCTGCCCATACATGGGGGTTGGAACTATGTGATGTTTAAGGTTCCTTCCAACACAAACCATTCTATGAGTCTACGATTACAGTTTTAACATTATTTAAAAAATATGTATCTCCAACAGAAAAAACAAATCTCAGGAAATATAAGAAAAATGTTTAGGCGGAATTCTAGGAGAATAAAACTCATAATTTCTCTGATTTCCAGTGTAACGCTGATCAATATCACGAGATAATTAAGATTATGGTTCCATTGCTTTTTACTTATATTTTTCTACATCATCTATTACCAGAACAGATATATCTACATGACTATCTGTCAATTTATTCCTGTATTTGCATGTTCAAGTTCATTAACAGATTAATTTCTTGCAAAACTCCAAATATGTTGCTAGGTGTCTACTAGAGCCTCATAAACAAAATTAAATGGACAGATTTTTATGCTGTGCAGCAATACCCCATTAGCTCTTCCCCCTTCAAGACTTCAGCTTCTGGTCCTTAGAACCCTTAATAATAAAACATTGACACTGATGACTGTTGTGCATGTCTGTGCATGAGAGCCCAGCAAAGGGAGTACTTGCACACTGTACTTGAGACACTAAGACATAAGCACTTCATTTGACACAAAGCTGCTTCACTGACTGCCATTACAGAACTTTTGGTCATATGGAATGCTAAGAGAATTAGACCCCGACATGAGTAAATTTGTTATATAGATCTAAAAGTATCTTCAAAACAAAGTTTTCACATATTTGCCAAGCATGGTTGACACATGTTTTTATTTGATATAATTTTTTTCAGCAAATCAGATGCTACCTGGAACTTCACAATTATTAATACACTCCACTGCCTAGCCTGCTATGACATAAAAGTAATAGTGAGACTGCTTTAGATCTCCAGAAAGGCATTCTGAAGATAATAACCATCAATCAGCTGTGAGTAGCAAATCTGTATTTTTTTTCTAGGCTACACTTTTTAGCAATGGCGTGTATGACAAGCAAAAGAAAAACCTGCATAGGCAGCATGCAAAGAAACCGTTCTGCAACTTAATCCATTGCCATAGACAGAACTATTATTTTTTACCTAGAACAGAGAAGGTAGAATTAGTATTCTAATTACTAAGCCCTAATACTGCTAAACTAACAGTTTTAATCAGCCAACATAAGAAAATAATACTTGCACACATGAGTACACGTAGTAAGACTGAATTATAGCCTCTTTAGAATAAGATGGCATCTATCCTCTCTCTATATATTCCTGCTTTACTGTGAGGCTGAATTTTGCTCACTGCTTTCATTGTTGGGAGTACAATACCCTGATAAGTCATTCAAGACACAACAACAGAAAATGTTCTCATAACAAATTCAAATATGTAACATCAATAAATGTTCACTGCTAAGATACCTTAAAAATATAAATCTTGAAAATAGCAGAAAATAAAAAGGATCTAGATTTGGAAAGAAGCAGAAGCAAACTACTGTGTTTTTTTCCAGTTCTGAAGGGTAAAATCATCCAAATGAAAATACATAACAAAATGGTTATTGCTAGCAGGTAGAAAATTTCTTAAATAAACTTTAATATTTTCAAAATACTCACCAAAAAAATAAAACCAGAAGAAAGATCTTTACAAGATCTCTGACTTACCATATTGATGGTGCTTCTGTTCCACTGATCTCTAAGAAGTCATACCCTTCCTCTAACTGGAAGTCAGTAAAGACCAAGGCAATAGTATCTCCTGGTTCAGCTAATATGGTCCAGGTGCAATCAGCATTATTTTCATACTCGGATGGGAAGTGAGGACTTGAAATAGTTCCACTTGTCCCTCGCAGTGTCCCTCCACAAGCTCCTTCAGCTGGTGAACAGAATACCAGTTATTACTGGAGCTGCAGTTTAAACAAGCATTTCTGTTATACCAAACCCAGGTTATCCCCTCTGCATGCAGAATAACCACAAAACAAAATATTATCCAGATGAATGGAATAGAACAGTTTTTGGCCTTTAAGCTGAAGAAATTCTTGGCTTGAATTTTTTTACTTTTTTAATTTGCTGATGATACTTTAGTGCCAGAGACACCTAGTATGAGCTCATTTAGAGAACCTGCACTCTGGCTCTGTGAAAGTATGCAGAGAAGAAGTCTAAGAAGGAACTTGGCACAGAATCATAGAAACACAGTCTCTCTGTGATACAAGTTTAAAAATATCACTTTTTCTAAAGATTTCTCTCATTTCCTATAACTATAAAATCTGCTGAAAAAATATTCTAAACTATGAAGCACTAATAACATCATACTAGCCATTCTCAAGTTTTTTGTTCTGCATTAGGACATCTGCAGATAGCAAATTCAGAAGGTTAGGTTGCCAGATGGACCTTCCAAATTTCACACATCATCAGCTAATAACATATCTTTTTAAATGGTCATTAACCAATTTTCAAAAAAACATACAGAGCACAGAAATTTCACGCTAAGCCTGGAACATTGCTTAGCATGTTGCTTGTTGCCAGACATAGCAGACTTATTGTACTCTTCCTTGCCCCATAAAACTTCATTGAAAGCTTTAAAGATATGTTGATTATTATTAGTATTGGGTATCAAAACATGCAATTAAAAAAAAAGTCTCATCTATACAACTGATTGGCATAAAGAACTAAAGATTTTCCAGGTGGCTGTTGGTGTGTTGTAATGTGGGTATGAAAGCTACAGCAACAGTAATTAAAAATATTTCTGCATAGGTGAATGATCAGAAGCGTTTCATTTTTATATTTCTTACCCATCTTTACGTACTGCTGTTATCATTAGGTATTATTTGTGCACTGTAAATGCATGTGGAAATTTAAAATTAAATACCTTGGCAAGGTCCATGACACAAGGAACTTGCAGTCTAATTAGGATAATAGCTGAATAGTTAATTAACGCAACAGAGAGAGGTAGGAGTAAAGCTGCTCTTCTCAATCACAGCTGAAAGTGTGTCAGTGAAAGTGAGTTTTAAAGGAAGATTTAAAGCAAAAAGGATTATCTTGAATCAAAAGAAGAGGAATACTGTGCTGGACATTCAAAAAAGACCACTATTAAAAGAGGAAAAATAGCTAATAAGGGACTGAAATAAAAAGAAGAATTGGAAGAAAGGCAGCAACAGAATCATTTCTTTAACATTTAAGTATTGTATGACCTATTAATTTTATTAAAAAGAGGAGAAACCTGCTGAAGAGATTTAAACAGGTAGTTACCTTTACTTTTCTATGTGAAAAGTAAATTTTTACATACTAAAGGAATGTAACATAACCTTGGTTATCAAAGCCTTATTTAGTTTCATGACTTCTTAGCACACATATCTCTTAGAGGAGGGCAGGTCTTTCCAATAAATTTAGTATCTTACTTTCTGGACCTTTATATTTATATGTTCTTTTTTAAATGAAGGAGATTTAGAAGTGAAATAGATCTACACGCCTAAAAGATTTCCCTTTGTTGTTGAAATCAGGCCACTTCTGTGATCATTTCTCCCTCAATCCCTGGCTTTTCATAGAGTGCATATTAAGAGGGCCATTGTGCCTCTGAGGGATGAAAGGGGAAAGGAAGTGAAACTTAAAGAACTCATGAATAAAGCTGAGGTTCAGAGTCAAAATTCCTGGTGCATAATACATGCAAAGATTACAGCAATTTAAAAACTATTCTAAATCTGTAACAAATCAGAAAGGAGAATCAAGATTTGTTCTCCAGTAATATCTTGAATGACTCTTTTTTCCTTTAAAAAAGAACAAACCCAGAACTGTATAATCTTCAAGCAATTCAGATCATCATCTAAACCAGCAATGAAAAACAAATAAACTTCATACATCCTGTGCCAATGCTTTGGTACAGAAACTAACACTGACTTACTGATTTCTACTCGTGCCATCACCAGTATCAGAGCTTGAATGAACCACCAAAACCTGGTGTTTTCCACCATCTCTTTTGTGAGCAGAGGAGGGAAGGGGACAAGGGGATTTTCTACTTTTTGCACATTTGTTGTAACAGTGTGAATTGGCTTGGTTTGTGTGGTTTATTTTTTTTATTTTAAAGAATCAAAATGTGAGAATATGAGTTCCATTTAATATGGCATACAGGTTCTCCCTGTATTCTTGAAAGCCAGCAAGCAAGCTTTTCCCACCCAGGGTAACCAGCAGGATGTGCAAAATCCTAAGTCAGCCATAACTCTTTGGTACTAGCCACTTGTTATATTTTGTTATGACAACATTCTCAATGACACCATCTCCCACTGTGTTTATACTGGCATTAAGTAACATTCTAGCAGTAATTACAATGCTACTTATTGTTTCTGCTGCACAGCCCTTGAATATGCTTTGAGCTCTAAAGCTCTGAATTTCACAGCTGACAACGAAGGCTTATGTAGTTGATTATTTCTGGCAGTCACACACAAAATCTAAATTTATATGCTGTGCATTACCGATGAAAGTAAAAAAAACCTCGGGCTACTACAGGTATCTGCCCAGAGGAATGCATATCTTTTTAATCTATTCACAAAAACATTTTGAAGATGATTGCAAGAATCCAAGCTAGCTCAGAAACGGAAAGGAAACATTAGTCAGGTAAGACCCCAGAAACAAACTCAGACCAGAGAGTCAGTATTTTCTATCTGAAAGATGTGGATGTCTTATGGAAAGACCATGGTACAAGCAGCTGCAAAGAATAATCTTTCCTCTAACGTATTTCCCATGCTCCAGGAGGTTTAGGGACCTCCTTTATCACAGTTGGCACATAAGCTAAAGCAGTTAGACTGTTGAATGCTAAAATGTAATAAAATGCCTAAGAGTAAGCACAGGCAGAAAGGATGTGGCCATACTTCTTAGAGGGGATGAGACAAATGGTCTGGACATACACTGAGTTTCACCAGCTGTCCCCAGAGCTAGTTGGCCTCATTGGACTGATCACCTGTCTTGGCCATGGTCCTATGTCACATCATTGAGAGAGCTAGAAAAGTACCTGGGAATCTTAATGTATCACTCACCGTGCTTAGACTAATTTGATAGCAGATAATGCCTCAGGCTTCATGAATTCAAATTCTAAGTGATTTACAAATTGCATTTTAAAAAGTGCAAGTAATTAATTCCAAACACTCATGGTTATTTTCAAGTTGTGAGCAACTGCACAAAGTGCTGTTTGCATCAGCATAAATGACTACTTGAAGTATAAAGCTACAAACATTTGGATCTCTCAGTAGTCAGAAATTAAGTGCTTGGAATTTAGAGAAAATGCATCTTCTATAAAGTATACATGCAAACCTATATGCCTAGCACCACTTGACAAAAAACATATACTGTATAGATTTGTATCTTAAAACACATAAACCTATCCATCAAATTAATATAGGTAAAAAAAAAAAAGGATCACTAAGGAACAATGGCAGTCAATGAAAAAATCTTACATTTTTCTTCAAACTAGGAGGAGTAATTTCACCAAAAACATCAATATGACAATTCTGGTAAGCCATGTCTTGCATAAATGAGATCTTGCTTCAAGTGAGGTGCAAACTCTGCTAAGAAGCTATCCAAGAATAGCGTAACAACACGAACAATATCTTAAAAATCTTCCTCATCTAAACAGGTGTGTTTTGAACAGTCTATCATTTTCTGATAGCATGTTTTGAACATTCAATCATTTTTACTAGACTTTCCTCTTCTTGCCACATAAATGCTTTCCAGAGTGCAATGTTCTGTATTCTGTGTGCCTTTATTATATAAAAACTAATAAAATGTGTATGAAATTCTTTTTTGTTGCATAATAACAAAGAACGAACATTTTAAAGTGATCTAGTCTTTCAAAATCAATTTAGAATCTGACTTGAAGTGATCAGAATTGGCTATTCAACTTTAGTTTTTACTGAAACCTCCTTATTTGAAATATCATTTTGCTATGTTACTACTGTAAAATAACTGATATAAAACATAGCTGTGACTTAAAGTACAAAATTCATAGTAATAAAGTTTCTGCCCTGTTATGTTATTTGTAGCCATTTCCTTACCTCTTTTATCACTAGCAAGAGAATAGATGCAATTAAAAACTTGAGTGATATCTTATAAATTGTCATCAAATGACATATTGCCATTTTGTGTCATTTTGTAAGTCATAGAAATTAAAAAATGCAAATTTAGAGGATTCTAAATGAGCCATAGGCTTACATTATTTAGCATGCCTTACTGAAAATACTACTGAAACAGTTCTTTGTTCATTGAGGCTGGAAAGAAACCCAGGGAGAGAGACAGAATCACAGAATCATAGAATAGTTAGGGCTGGAAAGAACCTTAAGATCATCTAGTTCCAACCCCCCGCCCATGGGTGCCAGGGACACCTCACACTAAACCATGTCACCCAAGGCTCTGTCCAACCTGGCCTTGAACAACGCCAGGGATGGAGCATTCACAACATCCCTGGGCAACCCATTCCAGTGCCTCACCACCCTTACAGTAAAGAACTTCTTCCTTATAGCCAATCTAAACTTCCTCTGTTTAACCCGTTACCCCCTGTCCTATCACTACAGTCCCTAATGAAGAGTCCCTCCCCAGCATCGTTACAGGCTCCCTTCAGATACTGGAAGGCTGCTATGAGGTCTCCCCGCAGCCTTCTCTTCTCCAGGCTGAACAGCCCCAACTTTCTCAGCCTGTCTTCATATGGGAGGGGGTCCGGGTTGATGGCGACTTCAATATAAGTCAACAGTGTGCCCTGGCAGCCAAAAGGACCACTCATGCCCTGTGGTGCATCAAGCACAGCATCACTGGCTGGGCATGGGAGAGGACTGTTCCACTCTACACTGCACTGGTGTGGCCCCATTTCAAGTACTGTGTGCAGTTTTTGGGTGCCTCAATATAAGAAGGACATCAAACTATTCCAGCATGTTCTGAGGAAGTGACCAAGATGGTGAAAGGTCTCAAAGGTAAGACTTAGGAGGAGTGGCAGAGGTGACCTGGCTGTTCAGCTTGGAGAAGGCTGAGGTGTGACCTAACTGTACTCTACACCTTCCTCAAGTAGGGCAGCGGAGGGGAAGGTGTTAATTCCTCTCTGGTGACCACTGAAAGAACATGAGGAAATTTAATGAAGCTTCCTCAGGGGAATTCCAAGTTGGACATGAGGAAAAGGTTCTTCACTGAGAGGATGGTTGATCACTGGAACAGGCCTCCCAAGCAAGTGGTCACGGCACCAAGCCTGTCAGAGTTCGAGGACTGCCTGGACACTCTATCATGGTTTAATTTCAGACAGTGCTGTGAGGACCAGGGAATTGGACTCAGTAATCTTTATGGGTACCTTCCAACTTGAGATATTCTATGATTCTATGATTTATTCAATTCTTTATTAAATGGCATTTTTCTGCATTTCATTTGTGAAAAAGTAGATAATTGTACATCATTTAATAAAATTCACCAGTACAGAAAACACATCAATGAAATAATCATGAATGATTACTTTCATAGATACATACTTCGGATATTTTGGAAACTATTAGTATGAGGAGTTAGCTAAGTGGCTTTTTAACATAAGACTCTCAAAATTACCATTTTAAAATGTCTTACTGACAAAAACCTAAAAACAAGCCATAATATATCAATGCCAAGTTTAAAAATAAATTTTAGTTTATCAATGCCAACTCTCAAGCTGCTAAACTGCCAGATTCATAAAGACCAAAAACATTGCTAAGTGTTACAATGGTGTAGCATTACACATTCATCAGATAACTCATTGATCTAATCAAGTTCCAACTGGCAGCAAGGTTTTTAATCATCAAAACATTCACCTCTACTTGCTAATCTTCTTGAATATTTTAGTTTTTTTATAGGCTTTACTTTGAAAAGGTAAACGTCAACACCTGTGCTTCTTTTCTGTGTTTTAAGAAATGGAAACTTGTAAGAAGGGTGGTTTTTTTTCTATCATCACTTGAATCCAGATGTACCACATCCCAGATAAGTGCTCTAATCAGTGTGCCTCCCCTTCTCAATTTCTTTCTTTGCTGTTGATCAACTTCACATAAATTAAATATTCATTAAACCATGCATCTAAGATGAATTTTCTTACTCTCTCCAGGGTTTTCAAAGGACACTTCAAAATAATTTGGATTGCTCTCTAAGTAGAATGGGATTATTTTGTTACAATTTCAGAAATAATTGTAGTTTATGAAAATAGTGTCTATTTCATGTATATTAAAAAGTCAGATTTCTCACTTCAAGTTAATAGTATGTACAAAATAAAAACACAGAAATTGTTGCAATTTGTTTAGGCACCTGTGGGCACCCACTGCAGCTGCAGCACTGCTTTGAACATATTAGCATTGACATTTCAGTGACTGCAGTGGGTTTGTCCGTAGTTATTTGCCCTGACGATCCTGGAATAAGTGGAGCAGCCTTGTAATTCCTGGGGCTTGACATTGGCTTGCAAATTTCTTTGCAGATGCTGTGCTCTACCTTAGCAACCTTTAAAAATTTTATTTATCCTATCATATCAGTTTCATATACTAGAAAGACCTGTTCCCCCACCATCCACTCTGGAGAGGAAATCTGATCTATTAGTCAAATATGTTATAAATTTCAAATAAAACAGAAAAAGTGGTAGACAAAGTATTTGCTAATCTGGCAGAAAAGTTCAGTTATTAACTGATAGTACATCCTTTAGCAAACTTAAAATCAAAACCCCAGTTCGGTCACCTTTTTAATGCAAAAAAACTAAGAGAGGATAGCCAGACTAAGAAGTTCAGAAATTAATCAACAGTCTGCAATGTCATACTCTTTCTCCCACAGAAATGAAAGATCAGTCTTCTGGATATCTTGTTAAGACTCTCTACTTTTTCCAGTTAAGTATCCTAAAGTGTTTTGCAGTGATATGATAACACTTCACTTGAGAATATATTTTTAGTGCTGATAATGATCCCTTAAAATAACAGTTGATAACAATTTAATAGTAAAGCCCTGATTTTGAATGAAAAAGAGAAAAGGCTGAATTCTCTCAGGGTAAATTAATGACTTCTGCAGATTTCACATAATAATTAGGAAAGTTAATCCAATTATTACCAAAAGTCCACATGCAGATGTGACATCCTTCATCTTTTTATTACCACCCTGGGGTCTGTTTTTCATTTTTAGTAAATCACTGTATCTTCCTCTGATGTTAAGTCTGCTTATGTTCCTAAGGGTCAGACTGAAGTCCTCTCTCATTCTTTGACTTTATCATTTTGGATACCTTCACCATGTTTTCATTGTGCTGCTCATTAAATTTTTCGCTTTTTGGTCCTGTCTTATAGTCAGTTTATGGCACAGATCCAGTTTGATCTGGCATCTTTTAATTTTTCTGTCAGGTCTATTAATACTCACATGTCAGAACACTATGTGTAAATATATATAAACTTACACACATGCACATATACAGAAAAAACCAAAATGAATGTAGCTGCCTCCATATCTGTTGCATCAGATCTAGCCAGTCCTGCACAACTGTGTAAGAATTTACACAGTATAACCTATCTGCTTTTCCAGAAACACTTCTTTGACTTCTTACTTGACAATTCACAATGAGTTTCAGTCAAATTTCATCTCAATGTCAATATTGTAGCAATTCAGATTATTCTGAAAATGAACAAAATTGCTTGGGCAGGAATATGCTAAGACACTCTAAAAAACAGATTTGGGAAAATAGTCTCGCTTTATCATGTAATGCAACATCAGTAAGCAGAATTATTAGGACATGTTCTTTTCCTTTACCTCTCTTTTTTCTAAATTTGTTTATAAACATGGATAAATGATGGGATCAAGACATCTTTTTCTCCTCCTTAAACTTATAAAAACTTACAAAATCGTATTTGTCTGAACCACAGAGGCTGAGAAGAAATTTAATCAGAGAATTACTTGCTACCTCAGAAAGCAAGGAAAACACCAAAAAATGCCAATTTCTCTATGCTGGATGGTTTAAATATATCAGCTCTGAATCTCTGTAGTTAGCTCCTTTCTACCTCTATCTATTCGAAGAACACTTTCTTCAGTATCTATTATTCACCAAAGTATTTCTTAAATAGTATTTTTTAAATCCAGAATTGATTAATTATTATTTGACCCTTTTGGACCTTTCTGACATATAATCTCTTTTTCTGGTTTGTCTTCTTTATTTATTCTTCATTTTCCCTCCAATAATTGGGTATCTTTTTACTGATAACATATTACATGTTCTTCCTCTCACAGCTATTTTTACTGTAAGGAATAGCTTACCATTGTAGTATCACTAATCCAATTTGTATTGCTAGTGTTAGTCTCACAAAAACCTAGACTCATGCAACTATAATCAACTAGGATTCTCAAAATTACTGAGAATTGAGAACTGAATTATACAAAGTTTGTTTAGAAGTAGTCACACACCATAAATCAGCTACTAGTGGAGTTACTGCAGTGAATGAAATTAACTTGCAAAATGTTTCAGACTTGTACTTCACAGTATTACAACCTCAAAATAAAGAAGGCAAATGTTTTGGGTTACACTATTAAGGTAGCCAAGAATGAGAAAAGAAAGACCTTTGTTATTCTCAGGACAAACACCAGAACAGAATTTAGGTGGGCCATCGATTCTCCCTGTCAGCTCTTGCAAGCCACCTATGTGGTTTTGCAGCCACCACATAGCAGCTGCTAACAGCAGAAAAGTCCATGGCTGCTCTTACCATATGAAAAAACAGGACTAAGTTTTAATAATTACCTCATCTTTTCAGAATTTGCCTTTGAACTTTTCTTTGGAGGTTGTTTTCTGCTTTTGGGGACTGTTTTCTATCTTTTTCAGTTTGGAAGTTGCCAAATTTTCACACAGCAAAAATCATTAAGAGAAAACAGAAAATAAGAATAAAAAGATGAAGCCAATGTCTCAATGTCTTGACAGCCAAATTATCTAAACCTTCTAAAAATGCCATTGACTGCACCTTTATTTCTGTTCAGATTTTGTTCTAAGCCATCAATAAATCTGTGGTACAGTTCAGCTCCAGCACCCTCCGCATAGCTGTATTTTAAGGCAAGAACTTCTGAAACTGAGTAGCAGTCAGAGAAACAAAACAGCAGATATGAGTCACACCTTCCTGGAGGATTAGTAATTCACTAGGATTTTTTCTAGCAGAAACGGCATTTGTACAGTTAGACAATGTACAAATTAGTGGACACCAGCTTCTTAATGCTTCTGAAAAACACTAAGCAACAAAACTGAAGTAAACAGTAATTTGCTAGCATCATCAAAACTGAGGAAACATATCAGTTTCCTTATTATCATCACAGAGAACAGATCATTATTTTTTTTGTATACAACCCATGTATCTTTATTTAACTTTGCTGCATTACCTTGCATGGATGCCATGAAATTAGTTCATGATGACAAAAAAGAATAATATCATCGAGAAACAAAACTCTAACAAAAGGTGCTTTCATGGAAAAGACCAAGATTCTTAGAAAAACAGTAAGGGAACCTTTCTTGCTTGAAGACATAGTGAATGGAAAGGCTACCTCATGGCATGTGTTCCAGGCTGATAAAATGAAACAAAATAAGGAATATTTAAAATACCTAGCCAAATCTACTTTCCACATGAACCCTTAAATATTCACTGTGGGAATGGCTCAGATCACATAAATTATTAACTGTTACATAACTCTGCTGTTGTGGTATTCATTTCTTCACAGAAAGTACATAGAATTCTTTGGATTTCATCTAAGTTCTACACAAGGCTTAGCCCCCTGCTTGAGTTTTTATAGGTTAAATTGAGTTTTAATAAATTAAATTCAGAGTTGCAAATTATGAACAAAATTTCAGTCCTGTTAATAGACATCTGTATTCAGTGCACATCGCCAAAATGGGTGTATCATCAGAAACAGAACAAATATTTAGTAGTTGTTGATGACACCACATGTACATTTTTCTGAAACATGATTACTACCACTTATTAGGACGAAAAACCCATCTAAGGTCAGAGAACTGAAAAACAGAAAATTTTTGTTTTCTTCTTTTTTCAAAGCACTAGTAAAAGAAATTTTTGTAGCATACTGACTTAAATCAAATCCAAACAACAGACATGACCCAAATTGCTGTCAGTTTATTATTATTATAAATTTTTGTATTTATTTGGAATACACAAATTTATAAAATATTTCTTTGCTGTGAGGAATTACGTTATAAGACCCTCCAGCCACAAGAAACCTACAGAGACTGCTATAGAAGACAACTACCCCTGACCTTGTGATGAAGACATGGGAAAGGCAAAGCACTCCACATTCCCTTTGCTTCTCTCCTCATTAGCAAAGGCTGTCCTCAGGCCTCCAAGTTCTTAATATAATGGAGAACTTTTGGGGAGAAAAGTAGCAGCTATAGCACAGGAGAAACAATACAAGGAACTACAGAAGTAATAAGGATATGTGCATGTTTGTGGTACTTAACAGTATGCAAGTAAGGGTTCTTGGTGTGCCACAGTGCTCTGTATCATCTTTGAAAAGTTGTGACAGTCAAGAGTGATTCCCAATGACTGGAAAAAAAGATAATTTTTAATTTATAATTTTCAAAAATCCCTAGGATCCTAACAACTGTGTATCAGTCACGTTCACCTCAGACCTCCAGAAAATTGTGGTGAAACTGTTTATGAAAACTATTCCCATTTACATTTAGAAAGTAAAAAAAACCCCAGCAAACAACAAGAACAACAAAGCACTACCAAAACGTCATCAATATATTTAATCTGCTGATTTAATATTGCCTTAATATTTTAAAGATACTTCATGTCTTTATTTTTACCTCTGCAAAAAGGAACTGGAAAATCCCATGATGCACCATTTCCAGGACTCACAATACACGTCAACATGGCATGGCCTTCTAGTATGTAACCAGAGATACAGCTATATCGAATTTTATCTCCAATGTTGAATCTTGTTCCATGAAGTACTCCTTTAGGTATTTCTCCTGGGTTGCCACAAGTATGACTAGGTAATACTGTCAAAAGAAAAAAGGAAAAATATTACAGTGAAAGTCTGCAGAATAAGGTAATAAATACTGGTCAATTGTAATTAAGTAATTGCTTTTATTATTGTTATTTAAAAAAACAGTATTCCTTATACAAATAAGGCAAAATTAGGCTATGGAATGTACTTTCACAACAGATTTCAGTTTATAATAGACATCTTTACTTTCAAAGCTAATTTCAGAACTCAGTTCTTGGTTTAAGAGCACCTCATTTAAGTTCTTTACAGATCTGTTTTCAAACAAAGTATCCTGTAAATCCTGCTGTTTTTCCCAAAACTCTAGCTGAAGTAAAAGAAGGCCTTATTTAATTCCTTTTTTAAATACTGCAAAAAACATTTATGCAACATCATTATGGATCCAGGCAGTAGAAGGCACTTTATGTACAGTTTCCATTTTAGTTGATAGAATAGTAATTTAAAAGAATCCAATAATTAACTGCTTTCTGACAGTAAATTAAAGTCTATGGTATATTAGGAAGTTAGTTTTTTCTGCATATTTTCAAATTACTTGGGTTCTGCAGAACAAATTAAGTCAATACTTGCTAACAGAAACAAAATTGGAAGGTAACTATGACTAAGCAGGTAATCTTGGGTTGATATTAATGGACATACTTATTTTCTTTTTTATTGCATAAAGTTGCTACCATTTGTAAGTATTAGTTATTTGGAAGAGGTTGGCTTAACTATTTATCATTTTAAATATACTCCTCCACCTAGGAAAAAACAAAACAGTGTGTTGGCGAGGAGGAAAGTGCAATTGTTTTTGTTCTCTGTCTCATCTGAAAGTTATTAATAGCATGCAATTCCTTTCATTGAAGTAGCACAAATTAAAATTCTTTAATTTCCTCTATAGCAGAACAAATAAGTGCAGGAAGCTGAAATATGTCATGAACAGAGCCCCAAAGATAAAAGTGTTTAGCAAAGAAGTGGTAGTCTGAAAAGCTCACATGTAATTCAGGTATCATTTTATTAACCACATATTTCATAGACAAATGCTTTCACTCTGTGTTTCTTTTCTTACTCTACCCATCTACAGAACAAACATAACCATACTAACCTCACTAGCCTGCATGTTGAGAGGACTAATTACTCAATACATGGACATCTTCAGCGTGCTGTGAAGCATTATATCAATATATCAATGCTAATTAAGCCCCATTATATCATGAAAGTCCAGTTACTGAATGGACATCCTTAATTCATTACTCAGTCACAACGGCATTTGAATGATCATGATTACACTTATGACCCAAATTATATAAGATTTTGAAAAGGCAAAAAACCACAGAAATTAAAAATTAAGAGATAATGCTTTCACTTACAACATCCTTTTATGAGAAAACTCCCCTAATCTTCTATAAACATTAACAAGGTAACGAAAGCCACATAACACTAATGCATGATGAGCTAGATGAATGTTCTACCAATGTTGCAGACCAGAGATCGAAGATTTCTGTGAATTACAGAAACTATTGAAGGTTGCCGACTGCATAGCTACCAAAGATAGAAGCAAACAGCAAGATTCTGACTTCTCTTGTGCTGTTTCAGCAGCCTTAATGGAATAGCATATTTACTTATATATGCTCATTGGAAAGAGAGTCAGTGTTTGACTGACATATATGAGAATGAATACGTATAAAATAAAGTGATTTTAAGACACTGGAATAATTGGAATAAAGATATTAATTTACATTCCAAAAAGTTGGCAACAATGTTCTATCCCATGCTACAGCATATATTGCTATATGCTAGTATATGCCTTATTTCACTATTAAAAACACTACCTCTCTCTTGACAAATTTTTCCCCTTTTTGCTGCTTTAGTCATGGTAGGTTAATACAGGTAATTCTGCAAGACAAGTCAAACAAATAAAAATTTGTTGCATGCTTTAACACAGGATAATACCTGCATTTGAAACAGGAATCTCTCTTTTATTTTCAAATTAACCATCCTTGTTTCAGCTTGGTCAGAGTTAATTTTCTTCCCAGTAGCTGCTGCAGTGCTGTGTTTTGGCTTTAGTCTCAGAACAATCCTGATAACACACCAATGGTTCATTTGTTGCTAACTAGCACTTATCCTGATCAAGGACTTTTCATTGTCTCATGCCCTGCCAGTGAGGAGGGGCACAAGAAGCTGGAAGAAAGCAGAGACAGGACACCTGACCCAAACTAGCCAAAGGGATATTCCATACCATAGTACATTATTCCCAGTATATAAACTGGAGTGAATCACCTGAAAGGAGTCAATTGCTGCTTGGCTTGGGCTGGGTATTTGTCAGGGGGTGGTGAGCAACTGCATTGTGCTTCACTTTTCTCTCCTGGTCTTTACTAAGCTCTCCAGTTCCTATTGTTGCTGTTATTATTACATTTTAATTGTTAAACTGTTCTTAACTCACAAGTTCTCTTTTTTTATGATACTACTCCACATCCCACTGGGCGGTCAGGGGACTTAAACCACAACAAAACATTTTTACATGCAAACACTGCAATAAGTAATTTCATCAGAAGATCTGGTATATGCATCAGTATTCCCACAAACCAGATCTCAGCATTTATTTTTATAATTAAGTATACTATCTGGGGAAAAAAAAAAGAAGAAGAAGTGTCTTTCTTCAAAGACACTATGATTTCTAATTAACTGCTTTCCCAAGGAAAACACATCACAGCAAACCTACATCTGCCATATATGTGTGACAACTGGCATTGGCTAACTGCTGAAATTCTATTGCAGTAAATCAGTCTTCTATTTGCAAAAAAAAAGGTCTCCTACAATATGATGGTTTTCACTCTATCTGTCAAGAACCCCAGGAAAAAATGGGACTTTGCATTCTGAAACTGGCATGCATTTTACCACAACCTGCTAAAAACCAGTAAAAGTTGATTGACCTAAGAATGACCATGTACAATATTACATGCAACAGTTCACAGGATTGTCAAGATCAAGCATTAAACTACATTATTTATGCGCTTTTCTAAAACTGTGATTTAAGTATATTGAGGTAGCAGAACAATTTCATCTGCACAGACTTCACTGCTTCTAGTCTGGACCTGAGTTGAATTATACTTTGAAGGCTCCTAAAAGTAATCAGAATAGTTTAAATTTTGGATTATGGCAGTTCTAGCTGACCAAAGCTATCATATGCAAAGGTTAAACATGTCCATCAAAGTACCATTCAGACACTCAATATGACAATGAATCCAGGAGAACACAATGGATTTTTTTCCCCCTCAGATGTTACTATCATGACCTAGACTGCAAAGATTGCCTAGAGGCCTTAACAGGGAAAGCCTCACACTGTGTATGTCACTTAAAGGTAACAGTTTCAAGTTTCTGTGAATCAGTTGCTCAGTTTTCACATGTCAGTGACCCACATGGCAGCTGGAACTTGACAGCAGGCATTCAGAAAGTAGCTTAATTGAAATTAAGAAAAATGGGAAGTGAAAAGAGGAAAGGAAGGAGCAAGGTACAAGTTTTTCCATCACTTATTTCAATAGCTTTACAAGATATTTCAAGGATACATGTGATTTGCTCTTTTTCCTGTTCTTCCTGAAATAAGTGGAAAAGCTTTCCAGACTGAACCTAAGTTCAGCCAAATGCAAACTTGCCTGCTTTTTGCTGTTCCATATTCCCTCTGTTACAGACCCCCTGTATGTTTCCCACCACAGCCTTCTCACATTGGTAGCTACAGGCAAAACCACACCAAAGCATAAGCTAGGAGGAAGTCACAGAGTCTCCTAATACACTTGCGAGTTTTGGAATCACAACATCGGAAGGAATTTCTGTGGAGAAAATCAGGGATACAAAAAAATTCAAGGCATGTATCAGGATGTGTAATACGCATGATGCATAGCTCATGACACCCTGTCCACGCGGCTACAGGAAGTGGTATATACAGTAGTTTCATGCATAAATAGAAGATACGCGTACAATTGCATTCTAGAGAAACAGAAGAAGAAAACACTTTTTGAGAAGTATAATAACTATACTTATTATGAAAACAGAACAAAATAAGCTAACAAATGGGAGAAGAAAAAATGCTACATTTTCTTGTGAGAATGGCACTGAAACTAGTTTCTGCTCCAACTCAGAAAAGCACCATTTAAAAAGGTGCTCACATTTCGGAGGGGTGGGGGGGGGATAATAGTCTTCCAATCTACCAAACTAAAAGTGCTGTATTGAACAAAAGATGGACTTAGAAATATGCTTATATGTATGTGCATATAAAAGTACTTTCTTTAATAAATCTGTTCTGGAAGTAATGTTTCTTTCTTTAGGTGCAAGTAATGAAATTTGCTTTAAAAACTAATTCCAAAGAGTTCTGTAGAACTGTATCTGCCATTCCTACCTAGAAATAGACTACAAAATCAATATATTTGACTTTTTTTTTAGTTTCTAATGTCTTACATTAAACTCCATTAGGGTGCATTTTGACCTTTCTTTTTTTAAGTAATTCCAAATACTAAATCAATTGAAAAGCATGTAATATTTCACTGTCAACTTATTAAACAACTTTGTCCTTTCTACTTCCAGGAGCTATGCACAATGAATAGTTAATTGATCTACCAGTGCCGATTTTTACATTAGTATGGAACACTGTAGATGCATGTAGGTCATTTGTTAGAGGACGATAACACGATAGAAACTGCACAGGCCTACCCTTTGCAAAATTCTTCTTTACTCTGAAAACCAGCATGGACTACAGTCTTGCCTTCAGGAATATAGCACTTTTTGGAATGCAAAAGAGACGCAGAAGCTAGAGCAGGTTGCCCAGGCCATATCTGTTTCTGGTTTTAGTATCTCCATAGATGAAGACTCCACAGACTCTCTGGGCAACATTTTGTAGTGTCCCAGCAACCTCACAGAATAAATAAATAAATACTAAAATACATATATACTGAAAAAAAAGCTATGTGTTATGTTTAAATGGAATTTTCAGTATTTCACTTTGTGCCCATTGTCTTCAATCCTGCCAGTGACCACTGTGAGAGTCTGACTTCATCATCTTTACCCATCCCTAGATAAGGGAATATACACACCTCAGAAAGATTCTCTTGAGCATTCTCTTCTTCAAGCTGAACAATCCCAGACACCTGTGTCTCTCCTCAAATCAGATGTGCCAAGCCCTTAACCATCTTTGTAGACCTTTGCTGGACTCAATTCAGTATGTCCATGTTTCTTTCTTGTACTAGGGAGCCCAGAACTGGGCACAGCACTCCAGGTGTGGCTCACTAGTGCTGAGTAGAAGTGAACAATCATCTCCCTCAACCTGCTTTGTAACAAGGGCATATTGCCAACCTGTGGTGAACAAGATGTCCACAGGTTCTTCTCTGTAAAGCTGCCTTCTAGCTGGTTGGCCCCCTTTTGTTACTGTTGCCTAGGGCAAGACTTCAGATTTCATTTTAATTTTCTTTGAATTTCTTTTCATTGAGCTCTGTGAGACTTCTGTTTGTCTATTTCTCCATCCTGTTAATATCCCTTTGAATGGCAGCCCAACCATCTGGTGTATCAGCCATTCTTCTAAGTTTTGCATTACCTGGAAACTTGCTGAGAATGAATTCTGTTGTCCAGGTCATGTCATGTTAAACAGTACTGGGACCAGTAATAACTCCTTTTGTACTTCAACAGTGACAGACCTAGAATAAACTGAATATCTTTTCCAGATTTTAACTTCCAGTTCAACACTAGTCTGTAAGATCCAACATGGAGTCTAGAATCATAGAATCAACTACATTGGAAAAGACCTTTAAGATCAATTAACCCAGAATTGCCAAAACCACCACTGCACCATGTCACTGAGGGCCTCATCTACATGGGGTGATTCCACCACTATCCTGTGGTGGAATACTCTGTTCTAATATCTAATCATCCGCCTGCTCTTGCAACTTGAGGATTTCATTCTTGAAGAGTGTCCAGCCTTCTGGACCCCTTTGTCCTTCAGTTTCCTCAGGAATTCTGCAACCAGTGTCCTGTTTAACAGGACAAAGTCAGCCCTCTAGAAGCCTAAGGTGAAGATTTTGTTAATGTCCTTTCTGAGTTTTCCAAGGATTGAAAATTCAATCATTTTGTGATTGCTTTGCCCGTGATGGCCTCCAACCATCACATCACCCACTAGTCCTCTGTTTGCAAACACCAAATCCAGCCAGGCATCTCCCCTAGTTGGCTCACTAACCAGCTGGGTTAGGAAGTTATCTTCCACATCCTATAAGAACCTCCTGGATTGTTTCTTCTCTGCTCTACTGTACTACCAGCAGACATCTGGAAGGTTAAAGTCCCCCATGAGAACAAGGGCAAGCAATTGTGAAACTTCTCCCAGTTGTCTGAAGAATGCTTTATCCGTAGCTTCATCCTGTCTAGGTGGCCCGCAACAGACTCCTACCAGGGTATCTGCTTGGCTGGTCTTCCCCCTGATCTTCACCCACAAACATTCAGCCTTCTCACAACACTGAGTTCAAGGCAGATGACACACTCCCTGACATACAGTGCAACCCCACCACCTATTTCCCTTGTCTATCCCTTCTGAAGAGCCTGTAGCCATCTACTGCAGCACTCCAATCATGTGAATCATCCCACCATGTTTCTGTGAGGGTATGTCACGATTTCCCTGCTGCACAATGGCTTCCAGCTCCTCCTATTTGTTGCTCATGCTGCAGTGATCCACTATGGGGAATCAAGCCTAACAATCTGACAGATTGCTTTATGTGACGAGATGACTGGCTTCAAGGAATAGGGGAGAGCAGAGGATGTTGTCTACCATGACTTCAGCAAAGCCTTTGACAAGGGTCCATAGTAGTCTTGTAACAGATCCAGTGGAGCATTAAATGGATAACTGGACTCTAAAGCAGGAGGGAAATTGCTTGGGCTGCAAGGTTCAGAGTGCTGTGATCACTAGTACAGAGCTCAACCGGCAGCTGGTTGCTAGTTGATTCCTCAAAGGTTCATAATGGAGCTCATATTCTTTAATACCTTTTATTGCAACGGGAGATAGAATGGACCCTCCTCAAGTTCAAAATGATACCTAACTGGGGAGCAGTCCATACACTGAAGAGAGGAATGATATTCCCCAGGTTGTGGAGACCCCTTTGAAACATTGTGACACAAATATCATGAAATTCAACAAAGGCAAAAACAGAAGTTTTGCCCTCAAGACAGCCTAACACTTGGAACAGTGTGGCACTAGCTGGCTGGGAAGCAGTTTGGCAGAAATGGACCTGGCAGCATTGTGCTGGTGTAGCAAACACACGACTGCACCCCATGATGCAGAAGAGCAAAACAGCAGCCAGCAGACCAACAGAAATTACTCTTCCCTTCTGCACTGCATTTGTGAGTCCGTGACTGGAGTACTGTATCCCATCTGTGGCTTTCTGGTACAAGAAGGACATAACATAACAGATCAAGTTCAGAGGATGTCCACCACAGTGGTCAGGGTCTGGGGCAGTCACAGGTCTTCAGATAGGATGCTGAAGGAGCTGGGTTTCTTCAAACTGGAGAAAAGACTACTTGGCAAAGCAGGAATCTTAATCCTGTCTCCACATACCTAAGGGAGAGTGCAGTGAAGACTTCTCTCAAAAGCACAGTGACAAGATGGAGCCAAATGGATTCAAGTTGCATCAAAGGAAATTCCATTTTGCATTTGGAATTTTGGGTTTTTTTTTTTCCAACTCAACAGCAGCCAAGGATTGAATTCAATTACCCTGAGAGACTGTGGAATCTGTCCTTGGAAGCAGGCATAACATGGCAGGACAAGACCTTATGCAACCTCATCTGACTCAGTCTTTCTTTGGTGGGGGTAAATGGGTGTTAAATCAAACCAGAGACCTTTACCAATTTAAACCAGCCTATGTTTCCATGTTCAAGATGTTTGCTGAGAAACAAGTCCCTTTAGAACCACTAGCAGCTACTGCTACTTAATCTGATTATAATTTTTTTCCTAATTTTTATGATCCTGAGCTTCGAGGTTACTCTTGGCTTCCATTATATGCTTCTGGAACACAGATTATGCAAACACAGACAAAATGGTAATATCTAATGTAATACAGAGAGAGATTGGCTCACTGCTTGGGCCCTGGGATCTTCAGAAATAATAAAATAATTTTATGTTTAAGTTCTGATATTTAAAAAGCCCCCAGTGTAATAAAGATAAGATGAAACCACATAATAAGAAAACTAATAGTTGAAAGAAATGCCTCCCACAGGAAGTGTAACTCAATAATTACTCTACATTGGTACTATCACAAAAGTCATTTTTACTCTATATAATAGTTTTGTTATGCTATTTAATAAAGGCTTCTGTGAACATTCAGTTTTTAGTCTACTTATTTTAGCATATACATATTATATGAGCATACACACATACACATATTAGATCAAAACAGGAAATGTACAGTTTGAATGCCTCAAGTTTCAGGATTTTTCTTAATAAAAGATCCCAGGATTTCTCCAAAACCTCTTCAAGCAGCTTATACATATGTCAAAATACAAATCTCACACAAGATACTGATTTGAGGCAACTATTAACCTTTTGTGATGAAAAAATGAAAAATGTGTGTCATTGACACATGCACACACACACACATCTATGCAGATACATACTAACCTTGGCAGCTTTAGTCTGCAAGTTACCTAACAGTGGAAATTTACATCCTTCTTAAAATCTATTTCAACAAAAATTAATGGATTTCATTGGTTTACTCTAGGAGAAGTAAGAGTTCACTCACAGAAACCGAAACATACAAAGTGCAAGTTTGTGGAATTTCTTATAATTAACCTGTATTTACACTTCAAGGTGCCAAATGCAGCAGTCAAAATCTACATGGCACAGAAACATACACACTGGAAAAATGGCCCATTATTTATCTGATGGCACTATTTTTGTTCAGTGTCTTTGCTGGGCCTACTTGAGAATTGCTTCTTAAAAAAAGAAACCAAACACACAAAACCCCACAGCCTTATCGGTTTACAGAAATAAAGCTGTTACATTTATGATTGTTGGCTGAACAAGTAGAAACCTGTATTTTCATGGAATCCAAGGATAGGAGAAATCTGTTCCCTGTTATGTGTTCTTTTCTGTATTTGTGCAGTCATAAATCACTGCATTATTTTCCAGATAAAATACTTGGACCATATCACTTTTGAAAGCTACAGCTTTCTTGTTTTACAAGCATTTACCCAGCTGTGTCTGCCCATCTCTAAGGATGTGCAAAATTGCACTGGATTGCACAGCTACAAAAATCACTGGGGAGCGTGCAGCAACTTCAAAACTCTAACACATCTTCCACATTGAGATTGATATTTTAATTTTCTTGTGCAGGTAATAACAAAAGATTGATGGATTTTATTTTTAGTGTGTTTACTTTTATTATAAAGTATGTAATAAATGTCTTGCCGTTGGTTATAAGACCATAAAAGTCAATATTGTACAAACAATGCCAGAAAACCCTCAAGTGCAAAGGCAATCTGAAGTTAGAACTAAAACTTTCTATTTCCCATACTTATTTTACCTCAGATGTATTACACACTTTCCTAGATGAGCTAAGGTCAGTGAGCAATATTTCTAGATTTTAGCTCTCTCTTCAAATAGGAGAGTGAGTGCAGCATGACAGTCCTGGCAGAGGCTATAAAAAGCATTTGAGGCTCTGCAAAATTTATAAATGGAAACTTTGCCAGCTACCAGAGATCAGAAGTTATTAGTCATATTCTTAAAAATATCAAAATCATGCTTTTCCACCTCCTCTAAAAAGTTCAGTGTGTTCTGTTGTCTGTCTTCCGGTTTTGTCAGTACAATTGTTAGTACAGTCTTCACAAGTGTGTGCAACATCTGCCCACCTCATTCTGAGAAAGATCATAATGACCATTTGGCCATGAAGGAATTCCTGTTTTCTCAACTTTCTTTCCACAGTGTTACTTGTAAACTGTCAATATAAAAAAAGTAATCAGAAGACTCCCTCTAATTCACCACCTCACGAGTGGCAACAAAACCAAGCAAAAACCTTTTTTAACCAGTCCACTTTTGAGGATTCCATAAGACAAAAGACCTACACTCATATCACAAACAAACAAATCCATCCTGTGCTTGAAAGCCCACAGGATATGAAGGCAAAATAAAGGTAAAATAAAAGGATCTCTGTTAAAGATGGTACTTATCAAACAGAAAGAAACTGCTAAAACCTTATCTGGAGGCCTACATACAAATGTGATTACCTGTGTTCAAATAAGAGTAATTCAATCTGAAGTAAATGCAGAGCAGGGATACTAAGGTGATCAAGAGCTGGGGAGTTTTTAGGAGGATATTAGAAGTTTTTTTATGGCTATAATCTGAGAAAGATTAAAATACAGTCACTGTGAAGATACTGGAAGGCAAACACCAGGTCATAAGAAAAATTATATAAACTGAAAGCAAGGCTGGGACAAAAAAGAAAACACAGGAATGGATCACAGTTACAAGAAGGTTGAAAACAAGAAGCATTCTAAGCAAAACATGAAACCATGGGACAGTTTCCACAGAGTCATATGTTCCGAGGAGACTGGGGGAAGTATGACCAGTCTGAAGCTGACCTTAACGTATAAAACAATTTTAAATAAAAATTACTTCATTTATGTTAAGAAGTCTGATCAATGAATACAGAAGCTTCCTAATCTGGCTGACCTAACTGGAGACAAAATGTCTAAGAGACCCACTTGCACACACAGGCGTCTGGGTTTGACATTTCACTGAGACATTTCATATTGATTTTGACAGCAAATGAGAAAGCTAATTGACTTCTGATTTTACATGGAAAAGCACACTTATTTCAAGATGGAAGGCAGGAATGTACTGAGATACTATGACCTTGATATATGATTTTAAAAAATATATTGCACATTCAAGATTGTTGCATTCTTGTTGCTATTAAAAAAGCAGTGGAACATAAAAATATTTACATATATCTTACCAAGTATATGTAAGTTTTATGCATCTAGCACTCTCAAGCCTATTTTTTCTTAACAGTTGTTTTTCCTGGAAAACCCTTGAAAAAAACAGTCTGACCCATATTGAGAGTTATGTTACTAACATGAGAGAACAAGCTCACAATTAATGAGGGCAAGACAACAGAATACATACTAAAACTGTAGAGATGAACTGAGAATAAAAACTGTCGGAGACAGATTTCACAAACAGATATTCTCTCTATTGTCCCCAACATTCTCTGCAATGATTGTCACTACTAATCAAATTGGATTTTGAACTAATACAACCTGCTATACTAGGTAAGGACAGTAATTTTAACAAAATGAGGCATGAGCTTGCTCTTAGGTTATAATGTTCTAATCATGTTGCATATAAATATCCTAGATACACTGAAATTATGTTTATTAAATATAATCAAAATGCTTTATGTTTCAGAAAAATATATACAAGATAAACAGATAAAGCTTAATGGAACGTACCCAATGTCATGTATCATTTGATAAATATAAACTGTGCAACACCTTATATATAGCACTTTTCTGCTCTCAAAGGCCTGATTTACAGGTCAGGGAAAACCTTATGAGACCAAAAGAGAGACAAGAAGGGAAGTAATGGCAGATTAAATTTGGAAAAAAATCAGTTTTGGTTATAGATACACTACTGTTGATTTAATAGAGGCTATGATCAGTTTACCATCATATCTTCAGCTCCTTATTAATAACTAAGGTAATATTCCTTAAAAAAAACACTTGTCCCTTTTTCCTTCTTTCTCGCTTTCACTCTGTCTTTCTTTTCCTCTCTTTCTTCCTCCTGCCCTGTCTCCCTGCATTCTTTTTTCCCTTCCTCCCTTTCTCTGTCTCTGGTCTGGTTAGCATTTGCAGGTTCATACTTTAATGAGGGTGTTGAATAACTTATTCCTTGCTTCAGCAATATGGAAAAACACCAGTATAAAGGTAGGAGAAGAATCTACCATCTTGAAAGCTTTAGCTGTAGGAGAATTATATATGTCTTGCTACCTGGGAAATCCTCAGGTAGCATGTTTCAATGTGCAGCGTTTCATGGACCTAAATGAAACAAAGGGAGAAGTATTTGCACTCACAGTTACAGTCTGTGACAGTTAACATAGCTTTGATAAGCAGCTAAGGTGAGTCACAGGGACCCCTCTAAAACAGCAAATTCTGTCACCAAAATCTTTGTTTACAACACAACAATATGAATTTCTGTTGCTTAGTTTCAGTGCTGCTTTGCACTGTCCTCTTGCTTTCCACAGTGGTTTGCACAATCATTTTATGAATAAGTGCAGAGAATCTGATCTGGCTTTGAAAGGAAAAAAAAATCCTTCAAATACCCATGTAAATGCATGTCTGTCAGGATGTTTAAGCTGAAGTGGTTATAACATCCCAGCTGGAGAGAAGAAATATATAAATGATCATGCAGCTGAGATGCTTATTAGTTGCAGTGTGCAAATAAGAATGAAAAGCAGCAAGAAGAAAACAAGTTCATATACCAGAAGGAACCACATTATGAAAATATGAACTTTCTCAATGACACCCACTTTCTGTAAGGTAAGTTTTTTGCATGGTAGTTAGAACAAACACCTGGTAAAAGGACTGCTGCACAAATAGGAGGAGGAGGAGAAGCAACTAAGGAATGAAGAGCAAAACCCTACATATGCAACTTGACATAATGCAGAATTTTAAGAGCATTTTAGGGGCTATATAAACACAATCTTAAACTGTTTTTTTCTTTTTTTTCTAATTTATTTATTTATTTATTATTCATTTATTCCCCTCGCCAAAATACAGCGGCACATTCAGAACTGGAACCTCTGTCATGTAAGTAGACATTTTAGCATGTATTTATTTGCTGACAAAATGTGGTGTTTCTAGAAAAAGGATCTGTGGTCCATCATGCAATTTTTTTAAATGCTCCTTCAAAAGCCCTTAAGCTTGAATCATGCCAAGATGATGTCCCTGTACATTCAGTACATGTGATTCAGTGTGAGCACTCTGCTAAAAAATCCTGCTGCACTGATGGGATAAGGAAGTAGGGGTCTAGAGAAAAAATGTACCTTGAATCCACCGCAAAGTAAATTAAACCAGTGTCGTGCTTGTTAGAAATGCTTTGCTTTGTTTCCATTTTATATTAAATCAGTGACAAAGTTGCATGATTATATATGGCTTTAAACTGAGAGAGGGACGATGTAGATTAGATGCTAGAAAGAAGCTCTTTACTATGAGGGTGGTGAGGCACTGGCACAGGTTACTCAGAGAAGCTGCGGCTGCCCCATCCCCGGCAGTGTTCACGGCCAGGTTCGATGGGGCTTTGAGCAACGTGGTCTAGTGGAAGGTGTCCCTGCCCATGGCAGGGGGGTTGGAATGAGATGATCTCTAAGGTCCCTTCCAATCCAAACCATTCCATGATTCTGTGATTCTGTGATACCCCTTTAACCAAATACACAATTCAGAAAAAGGAAACAATGTCAGAGCTGACAGTCTGATAACTTGTGGTTGTTCCCAAGAAACAATGAGACCGATTAGAGTGAAACCCAGAAACATTGTTTATACACTATAAAGTTGTAAGAAACTGAAGAGCAGCAACAAGTGACAGTGGACAGATTTCTCAAGATGTTTCTTGTGAAACATTTGGTGTAAAAATCCCTTGAAATTTCTAAAGCACTTTGATCCTCCGGATTGAATTTGCTTTGCTTTACATAGTGGGGATTATTAATGAGTGAAGATTTCTTATCCTGTAGTTAAAATTTGTAAGTTTCCTTCTTTCTCCAAACTTTCTAACTCATTTTGCAAAACTGGCATTTCAGAGTCAACCCAAAAAATATCCTCTATCCCAGTGAATTCCGTCCATATGTTCAATAACTGGTGTAATTAAAATTCACATGGTAGACGACTAATTTACAGGACCATTTGGATCTAGAGATAACACTAGATTTTCATCTAGCCCTTCTTATGAGGTTGTGGCTATAACTGACAATTGCAGACAGACACTATTAAAAGATTTCCACATATTCTCTACCTCAGTAATTCCTCTGGGACTCCAACATCACCAATGTGGTAAAAAATAAAACAAAACAAAGAAGAAAACCAATAGTTATTCATACTATTTCTATATAATAAGACATTCTGTCCACTTTGGTTGCTTTTGTCTATTTTTAACCCTAAGCTTAAAACAGCATACAGAACATCAGAAGGTATTTTCATCCCCCTCAGTTTTATTGCAATCTTGACAGAAAAATTAGTATTGTGGTTATTTGAACAATGAAGCCATCTGTGAGGCTGATGCCATATCAAAGGGAAAGTTTACTACAATACTCGTTCAGTGTGCCGCTAAAGGAGATTGTCTGCTATTATTTGTCTAAAAGATTATTTACTGGAAGCAATGGAAAAGAGTTTTATGCTGGAATTGTCCCAGAATTTATTAATTCCATGTTTGTTTTTGTACTACAAGTGTACAAAGGGGTAAGGGTGATCTTCAAATCTGAAAACCCCAAGTCTCTTCCGCTGAAAACCTCAGAAGGCCGTGTGTTTCACTGGACACCATGCTGCACTCCCAGAGACTTCATATACATGTGAGTCACTAGATCAGGATAAGGAGACATGCTGCCTACACTATACACTAAAACTGAACGGAACTGTGGCCAGCTGGCACATTACTGTTACACTTTCTGAGCCTGAAAACAGGATGGCTGCGTCCAGATTGCCTCTTTGAACAGTCAGCAGGTTATACCAACTTATTAGTCATTCCCAAGTATCATTCAGGAAAGTGCTACTTGGCCCACACAAAATCTTGCTGCAATTCATCTAAAAGTAGAGATGGCTGTTAGTGCCCATGCCCATATCCCGACAGGGGTTAATATGCTGGTGTAGATGAAGACACTGGGCCTTGAATTGATTTCATACTGATTGCTCACTTATCCCATACAAGGAAGAGAAAGAGTATATCAGCTATTGTGGTAGATGGAATTAAACTTTTGGATGACTACGGGACCACTATCCTATCCCTTTGCTGACCCTCAGACAGCGCTTCATGCTTGTTTTGCTTTTAAATAATCCATGGTACACCCTACAGCAAATAGAAGGCACTAAGAAGATGAGCTTTCCCTTTACAATTATTATTTCATGTGAGAAATCATAAAGTTATTTCTGTTGTCACCTCCAATGGAATGGGACAACCTTCTAACATATAGCCAAGAGTTTTGGAGGTTTGTTTTCAACATATAACTATCCCCATCTCCTTGGATACACAAATAAAAGACGATTAAAAATCAGTTAAAATTACAATCACACAGGATACAAAAGAATGAAGCAAGGATAAATTCTGCACTGTACTGATGGCAAAGATCATATCTACACAAATTCAAAAGACAAAATATATCAAATAGGCTTTTTTTCCCAAGACTTTCATACAACTCTGTAGCCTGGAGATTTTAGCCTGTTGAACAGCTATATATGGCCTTTTAGGAGTTTCTGAAGTTTCAAAGGCATTGGTTCTCACCACAGTGTCCCTCTAAGCTGCAGCCTGGCACATCAATTTGCTCCACATAAACCCTGGGAGAGAAAGTGGTTTTACATATGTATCTTAATACTAAACTATCAAATTTTCTCCCCCAAAAAGCCATTCTGTAATCTGCCAGCTGTTAAATGACAGAGAAGTGAAAGCTTTATGTTCATTCAGTAATCACAGCAGCTCTTTTTCAGTAAACCACTTTTCCATTTACAAAGAGCTTGTCAAGGTGAGGGGTAACATCTCAAGAGACAAACATGCTCTGCCTTCAACATTCACTCATATTTCTTATGTGATTCCAAGGCTGGCTGTGAAATAATTCTTAACTATATAAGAAGTCTTTATGAAACTGACAAAATATTTCAACTTACTAAGCGCCACTTCAGTATCTCTGATTTGTGGCATTTATGGGTATTAGAGATCCTCATGGTTTCTGACAGTTGGAAAATTACATCTAGAGTTTGTTGGAACTTATTTTAGATGCTGAATGCTGAGGAATAAAGGCATACTAGTAACACTGTAAGAATTACTACACACTGAGTTTCTCCTCAAAATATTTCCACTAAACGCTTAGAACCAGTTTACTGTGTTTTACAAAACCTATTCCTATAAAACACAAGCAGCATGGTAGTCAGTTTAAAAAACTGTAACTGACACAAGCAGGTAACAACAGAGATACTTCTCTTGATCTTACGTGACACACTGACAATCTGAAGGAAAACTCCAGAATTTCAGTGTCAGATATGCAATGATGTTCTTGGCAAAATTAAACAGTACGGAATAGCTTGTTCGGAAATAAAGCCTTTTGAGTCTTTGCATCTACCAATTACTCAACTTTTTCTCAAAACTGTGAGGTGTAGCCTCTGAACCTAGTAGGGTGAGATTCAGAAATCTCTTGAGTTTGTCTTTTATTTGAAGCAAGCAAGTCACAATCCAGTGTCACACCGTTGTAAGAGAGTTTGAGCATTTACAATGAAGAATTTTAACCAAAACCTCTTCAGAGCAGCTAAATTGAGTTACAGGCAGAGATGTCAACCCTTCCCATCAGCAAGCTGCCCAACACGTGACATGTTTCAGGTTTTTGTCTAGAGAACCCGAGAGCACCCTCTCTCCTGAAGGTCTGGCTGCTGGAGCTCAGGGTCAGCTCAGCCACAGTGCAGTAGATGGCTGCCCTCTTCCCTTGGGGACTTCGCCAGAGTGTTCCACATAGCACTGTGGGCTGATGTCCCAGTCTCACCCTAGACCCCTATCCCTACCGAGCCTGCGGCACAGACAGCCCTGCCTCCTCCTTCATATCTGCAGTGAATGTCTCGGGAATACATAAAATCTCCTCAATTTAATTTCTAGAAGTTCTATTTCAAGACAGTGTAGGTTGCTTCTTCCAGCCAGGAGAGTGGTCTTCATGTACCAGGATAATGTCAGCAATTCAATCTATAATTTTGACACCTGAAAAACTCTGAAGAGACAAGTTATGAGATACAAATCAAAAGAAAAAACTTATGTTTACAGAGCTGTATGCAGCTCTCACGCACCTGGAATATGGGTATGCTTGTGTGGGAAAAGAAAACAAATGTTTCCCATGTCATCCATTAGAACATAACAGAAAGTATTCACTTTTTTTGCACATACCAAAATGAGAAAAGCATTATTTTTGAATGAAGGAGGCAGGGTATATGGGAATGAGTAGTATCTTTTGTTTGATCAGCTGGAATGAACAGAAAGCATAAGGCTTGCTCAGCAAGATCCTAACCTGCAAAAGGGCTTCATATCCAGAGGTTACACACATTATCAATTCTGACTTTGTTTAATCATTTAGTTTAATTTCAGTCTATGGATTTTGACAGGTTTATATTTACAGCCAGCAGAAGTCCAACAACGCTGCCACCATTACAGATCTGGTATTGACATAAGTAGGCAACATACAAAGGTGTATTTATCTCCTTCTTCCCCATAAACACACACCCACTTCCTTTGAGAGATGACACTCAAAACATAATCAAGTTGCTATGTGAAATAGAACGAGAAAAATATGATTCAAAACACAATGGTGACAATTTTGACAAAACTGTAACAGGAAATCTGGAATGAGATGTCATTAGACCATTTTAGAAAAACACATATACCTTGTGTCAATCATAAACCACATATCAATCAGAATGGCATGAAGTGGTGTTATGGCTGTTTGCTGAACTGTAGAAATAGTGAAAAAGTAAATTGATGTTAAATGAGTAGCATGTAATATTTTGATCTGAAATTGATCTGTTTTCTTACATGAAAAATAATTGGTGCTTTTTTCCCCTTCTAATCCCAAAAAGCTTTTGAGTCTAGCAGTTTACTAACAACTGCAGAGAACGTGGGCAATCAAAATATCTGGCTTACCTGCTGCAATGAATAACCAACTTCTGTTATTTCATGTTCTAAGATTCATTTTGTAAAAATCAAATCTTTTTTGCAGTTGTCAAACAGAAGGACATTTCCTCTTAAGCAAAGCAGTGAATGAATAATAAAGTAATAGCCACCTGAGCAGCTGTAAGGAAGAGTTCAGTAGAACTCAGATGGTTTTTACAGAAGTGAATTAGGAACTCCTTCTCTTTTAGATCCAAATAACAAATGGACATAGTCATTGTGTGCAGGTCCCATTATAAGCTGGGCATATACGTACACTGTGGAGATAAAAAGATATCTTTTGCTTCCTCCTTTCAAATATCAACCATGTAGGATATTCTTGGATGACTTTTCTCAAAATAGAAATTTGTTAGATCACATTTACTCTTTATAAAGTGTAGAACTGTTAACTTAGCTCTTCCTGTGTTTTACATGGTCTTAAATAACCCAGGAAACTCAGAATTTCTTCTAGCACTACAAAAACTAACCTTACTGGTTTAAAATGTACTGTAAAGTTTAAAATGCATTTGATAGCTTAAGCATTCACAGGGATTTGGTGTTGTAGATCACAGGAGGAAAGCTCATTTACCCATCAGTTTTACAGCTCCAAGCAAGGCAGCACTGCATAAAAGATACTTTGTCATTCCTTGCCCTTCATACCAGGCTGATTCCCCTGCTGTTGGGGGACAAAGACATATGAGGTTTTATGGTGTACAAGGCCAGAAACAATTTTACATGGAAGATGAAGACATTTTCCTGTCTTACATAGTGAACACTGTTTACAGGCTTTAATTGCAGAATGTCACTTTGATAATTACACCCAGCCTGTGATACACCTGCTCAGATAAGGTTGTGCAAGTGATTTTTACTGTTTTTTTTTTATATTTGCTTTCCAAGACAAACAACTCATTTCTTCCAAGACCTTTTACCTTTTCATTTAAGCAAACAAGTAATCATACATACAAAAAAAACCCAGAAGTGAATTAAAAAAGCTTAAAAGACTTAAGATAGTCCCCACAAGGATACTCATTTAACTTCAGCACAAATCTAAAGGTCTTGGGAAGGTCCCATTTAAAGATTAGCACTGAAATCTAGTAACACTGAATTATTTTGTCATACACTACATTTTTTTAGAATCAGGACAGAATAAGCCAAAGTGTCTAAGCCACAAAAGGTCTCACTCCCAGCCACATGTTTGTAAAATCTGGGGTTGGTATTACCAGCTAAGTGACAATCCAGCTAGGGCGCTGGGAGTTACAACTTTCATAGTATTAGTTTTTTACACATATTTGTCTGCCTGGCCCAAGCAAAACACCATGGAGTCAGCAAGCTCTTCACTTATAGTGCCAGGGATGCAGAAGGAGAAATGAGTTTACAGCCACAAACTTCAATTACGCATTAGGAGAAAATTCTTCACTATGAGGATGGTGAGATGGTGAGATGCTTGAACAGGTTGCCCAGAGAAGCTGTGGCTGCCCCATCCCTGAAAGTGTTCAAGGCCAAGTTGGACAGAGCTTTCAGCAATTTGGTCCAATGAAAGGTGTCTCTGCCTGTGGCAGGGGGGTTGGAACTAGATGATCATAAGGCCCCTTCCAATCCAAACCATCTCATGATTCTGTGATTCAGAACCCACTTACTTCCCAGTTTCATGGCTCCAAGCAGTGTTACACTGCTTATGAGACACTTTAGATTTCCCTTGTTTTTTCGTTTGCCTTATCTTTGTCATTTTGGGGGGCTGAGGGGGGACTGTTAATTGTATAAATTCCTCAGCACAAAGAGGACTTCTTCTACTCACATTCATTGGATTGTGCTGACAAAGTATTGCGATGCTCCTTGTGTGTGAAGAATGTCTGGTTGAAAATACTACTATCATGTCTAAACAGATTTCTGACACAAGAGGAAAGAAATTCAACAACATAAAGGATAGCACAATAGCAGTGGCAAGAGATGGTTTAACATTAGTTACTCTGCAGTGTACTAGAGCCCAATGTGAAAGAAAGCGGGCTAAGTGCAAGATTATAAGTATCATGGCCAACATTAAGACAATGTGATGAACTTAAAGGCTCGGTTCTAGCACTTAAGTGAGTCCTACCTGACTGTAAATGTCATATATTATTTCAGTGTAGTCTGGTGTCTACAAACTAGCATTTCCTGTCACAGAATCACAGAATCCCAAGGGTTGGAAGGGACCTCAAGAGATCATCTGGTCCAACCCCCCTGCAAGAGCAGGGTAACCTAGAGTACATCACACAGGAACTTGTCCAGGCGGGCCTTGAATATCTCCAATGTGGGAGACTCCACAACCCCCCCCGGCAACCTGTTCCAGTGCTCTGTCACTCTCACAGTAAAGAAGTTCTTCCTGATGTTAACGTGGAACCTTCTATGCTCCAGTTTACACCCATTGCCCCTTGTCCTATCACTGGATATCACTGAAAAAAGCCTAGCTCCATCATCCATATGCTCATGCATATACTGCACACTGATGAAAATTTCAGAGGGGTTTAGAAAGCACCCTGATGCCACTTTTAGTTAAGTTTGCAATCCGGAGGCCAGATTCACACAGGGAAGAATGTGGATGGGACAGGACATACGGGATGCCACAAAGCAAAAAGAAACAAACCAACCCCAACCACTTTTCCTCAGTTACAATACTTTGTCAGAAGCTTTTATCAGGACAACGTGAATTTAATTTACAACCACTTTCAAGATTGTTAAACTCTTCAAAAATAGGAAAATAGGATTACAATAAGAAATTAGAAGACTTGCATAGACTTCAGAACAAACACTGCAGGTGACCTTAACATTTCCTGTCATGACATACCAAGTGTTACATAGTTACCCTACTTGAACCCAGATACCTGTACAGTAAAATGTAACTCCCAGAAGTGGAAAGACACAACAGGCATAATGCACTGACATTTACTCCAGTGGTTAATCATCCTTTTAGTTAAAATGTGTATAAAATTTTAGATCTGCATTTTAGTTACATTCTCCAGCTACTGTTTCTTGCTAGCAGAAAGGTACATGTACTTTCTAATCAAATCTTTCCCTCAGCTGCATCTGCAGTTGATGGGAAGAGACTGACAAATGATTTTCCCCAAGCTCAATTCTGCAATAAAACACCATTTCTCACTTTCGATTTTTGGTGTAATTTTCTTTTGTCCTTCCCATTCCCAGGTTTTGTCTTCTTCTTCAAAAAAAAAAAAAAAAAAAAAAAAAAAAAGCTTTTTCTTTTGTTGGGAATTCATACACTGTGCATCAAAATACGCTCAAATTAGTTCACAAAGAAAGATAGGCTTTAGCTCAGATAGATGTAAGCATCAAAGGTGGAGGAAGACTGGAAGAAAATGGTCAGAAAACTGTTGTAATTGCAAATTCATGCTCAAGTAAACAGAGATCTCTTTTTTCATGAGAAGTTCCCAAGATTTTGTATTTTTTTCTGTATGAATTAGAAGTTACACAACTATAAACACCATTCAGAAAAAATGACCCCTGCAGTTCACAGGGAATATAGGCTGCAGCTGCTGAATTCCCAGTTGAAAATCTTACACTGCTTTAAAAAAGGGCCTATCATTGGTTTTCCTGGAGTGCCAAAAGGAGCACAACACAGCCTGCAGTATAGTATTGCTAAAAAGGGAATGGAAACAACCAGCTACGGTTAGAATATGTAATTCTCAAGAAAGCTAGTACTGGTAAGTATAAATGAAATGTAAGCTCTTTGCAATGTAAGCTATTTGCAAGGAAAGATGCTGAAGGTTTCCAAAGTCAGAAAAAAAGTCAGCAATACTGACACAGCAGAGAGGAATCATTTTTGAGATGACTGACTGTAGACTGATACACATAATTTGTGCCTACTTTCTATCTTCAGAAGTAGTCTGATACGTAAAGTTCAGCAGCAATCATTTGCATTCCCTCCATGTGGGGAATAAGTGCAAGGCACTGCTTCTGCTGTCTCTCAGTCCTAAACACAACAAAATACTCTGAGGATATATATATCTGAAAATAATTAAATTCCTTTTTCCCCACAAGTGGGATTCAGAAAGAAAGTAATTTATCCATCTCAGGAAGGAAAGTGTTCATCCGGGCTGCTGATAATACAGCTACTTGATGTCTTTATTATTTAGAGAACATTTTTAATGTTATTACCATTATTACTAAAATAACATAAAAAATATAAAAATCTTCAGAATATATTTTTTGAATGCCTCACTAAATCCAAGAAAAAATTGACACAAAGATCATATAGTTCTATGCTAGAGGGAGTGCCATACAAAAATTAGTTGGCTATCAGAATAAGCTTGCATTGTACATTTCTTTATTATAAGTACTATATATTAAAAATAAATGCACTATGGAAATTATTCTACATGTTACAGTATCATTTTCATACATTATTAGAAAGCTGGTTTTCACTGTAAGTGGTGCCAAGTTCAGACAGAATAAAAGTGAAGACCAGCAAAAATTCAGAGCACAAGAAATGCTTGGGAGCAAAAAATAAGTCCTAGCAAGGACTCCCTCCCCTACACTTAGCATTTTGAAATTTGAAAGGCTGAAATTATTGCATCATCCTTCAGAGTCTCTACACCATGATTTCTGAAATATTTTGTTCTTGGAATACAATACCCAAGAGTAAAATCTTAATACAAATATAGGATTGTATCACAGAATCATAGAATGGTTTGGGTTGGAAGAGACCTTAAAAAATTATCTAGTTCCAACTCCCTGGCCTTTCCATTAGACCAGGTTGCTCAAAGCCCTGTCCACCTTGGCCTTAAACAGTTCCAGGGATGGAGCATCCACAGCTTCTCTGGGCAACCTGTTCCAGTGCCTCAACACAGTCACTGTAAATTCCTTACAGCTAACCTAAATCCACCCTCTGTCAGTTTAAAGCCATCACTCCTTGTCCTGTCTGTCACTACAGCCCTTGCGACATCAGTAGGGAGAAGGATTTAATTCAGGGCATTACACTCTTGCAAGAGCACTACTTGACAGCTCTACCATCTACTGAGAAGTTCCCTTTGCATACTAACAAAGCATCCAATTAAGCTATAGAAAACAAAAAGTTTCAGTGTAGTTCTTGTAATCTAAAAGAGATGATTAAAGACTTCTGAAGCATGCAGAGATACAAATTAGCAAAAGAAAGGATGTTAACAAGGCCAACATTATACAGATAAAAGCACAAGCTACGTATCCAGTGAAGATTTGATCTAACTCCTCATCAGATTATAATTAGGGTAAAAAAGCCATACACATTGCCAATTTTAAAGTTGATGAAGTATTATAAGCTTTAAAGTAAAATAAGAACCTACTGTAGAAAGAAAAAGAAGTCATTAGGGAGCAACCACACACACATACTTTCACTTCAAAATCATTTCAAAAAAGTCAAAGACACAATCAGGACAAAACTAACAGTTTGTGCAGTATTTTCTACTCAAGCCATGGTGCCATTGAAATGAACGGGAACTATGGGTGTGTACTCATTTTGACTTCTATACAGTTAATTCTTTTCATAGCAGCTTGTATGGTGCTGTGTTTTAGATCTGTGATGAAAACTGTTGATAGAACAGGGATAGTTTAGCTGTTGCTGAGCAGTGCTTGCAGTGTCAAGACCTTTTCCTTTCTTCACACTACAGCGTGTATGCAGAGGGTGCACAAGGAGTTGGGAGGGGACACAGCCAGGACGTTTGACCCCAGCTGACCTGAGGGATATCCCGTACCATAAGACATCATGCTCAGCAATAAAAGCTGGGAGAAAGAGGGTGAAGGGACCTATTCACAGTTACGGCATCTGTCCTTGCAAGTAGCGATTACGCTTTCCTGCGGACGACTGAACACCTGTGTGCCGATGGCAAGCAATGAATGAATTCCTTGTTTTGCTTTGCTTGCATGAATAGCTTTTGCTTTACCTATAAAACTGTTATCTGAACCCACAAGTTTTCTCACTTTCCCCCTTCTAATTCTCTCCCCCATCCTTCTGCAGCAGATGAACTAGTGGTTGGTGGGACTCAGTGTTCCCTAGTGCTAATCTGTAACAAGGTGTCTTGTATGAAGGTTGCTCTAATCATTATTCTCTCAACCAGAAAAATGGAGCTGGCCAAAGCCTAAGTACCAGGCTTTTGGGGAGCTTGTTTTGTTGTTTTGTTTTTTGTTTTTTTTTTTTTGGTTCGTTGGTTGGTTTTGGGTTTGTTTTTTGGTTTTGGGGTTTTGTTTTGTTTTTTTTGGGTTTTTTTTTTGTTAATAAAATACCCCATAATGGAATAACATAAAATGGAGTTCTCCTCATGCCATTTCTAATCAGCACATGGTATGACCTTGCGTTCGATCCCACAAAGCATCACCTTAAACCTCCGTAACTTACCTGTATTGCAATAAGCAAATATAAACAAACTAATAAAAAATACTAACAGATATCTCTCACTAAGGAAGAATTAACAAAACTGAGGCTAAGCCAGGGTAATTACACAGAAGGGGAAGACTGTGTACAAAACTAAACAGAAGCCTATGTGGAATTACATAAGCTTTTGGAAAGGACGATCAGATTCTACAAGGTGTCAAGCTGTAGGAATTATTAGAAGGCTAGCTGCAACAACAGTCATAGATACAATACATCTACCTTTTTCCCTCAACAACAGCAGTAGGAAATGTATAAAGAATGAATGATCATTACTTGGGCTTGATTTTGTTAACTATTTCATTTTAGTGGCCTGCTTTCATTTATATTAAAATATATGACTTAGCAATTTCTTTTAGATCACAGTATATTTATACAGGGAAGTCTTGAATATTCTGGTATTATCATATGTTCATATGTAAATTGTATGAACATGCAAGCTATGAAACACTACTTAGTCACAAAATCAAGTACCCAAATCGAAAAAAGTAATATATGATAATTATACAAATTATTCTGCTTTCCACTCCACTCTCCCAAGTTGACAGCATAACCATACTGTTTATACGATGCAAATTGTGCTTGGAATTAAAACTTTTTTTTTTTTGTAAGCACCAGCTTTCAGCTACAGCTCCCTTTTCTTCTCATCACCTATACCTGCAGTTTATAACATTCTCAAACAAGAAAAAAGATAGGTTGGGCTTCTTATTTCTACTGTTTGCACTGAACCTTACAGGAACCAGAAACAGAGCTATAAAGATAGACTGGAGGTTACCCTGCAGAAAACCTCTAACAAAACCAGGACTAATTTGCATGGAATACTGTTTGTTGGGTGACACAGTGTTGCATCAGACATAGGTGCCATTACTCTCAGTCATGAGAAAAAACACTTCTTGGCTTGAGACCAGACCTTCCCAGCTGTTTTGGAAGAGGATTAAGACAGCACTGAAGACCATCAGGAAAAGAAAAATAATCTTGTCAAATACCTTATTTTGGAACGATAAAAGTCACTAGTTACCTTTATAATTGATTCTGAAGTCCTATTAAAGTAACCTTTCCATATATATATATATATATACACATATATACACACAACTTTTCCACCTAAGCAGCATGGCAGGCTTCTAATTGTATCAACTAATGCAGAAAACAGGTATTCCTACACTTAACATTCTTTGAGGGGCAGATAAGAATGCTCTAACAATGTCATAGTGCAACTGGGCTCCAAACAAAATGTGTATCTTTTTTATCTTTTTTATGTTTTTTATTATATTTTATTGCAATTATCAACAGAAAAACTCTCCAGGAAGTTAAATTCACTCATTTCAAGCCCCTCTGGAGTTGGAGTGAATTCAACTTTACTGACTTGCTTTTTCATTAAGCGTTTACTGGGATAAAGATACTGCAGCTCTTCCTGCCAAATCACTGTCACATGACAGAAATGAATGCAGAAGTGATACAGGAAGAAAAGAGAGAGCTTTAAAGCACAGCTACTTGTGCAGGCTCATCTTTGCTTTTTATTTGGTTTTAGATGAATTTGTAGAGGCAGTACGCACTCAGCTTCAGACAGAGCAGAGATCACTAACAGCTAATTGAGAAAAAAAAGTCTGAAGAGCTTCAGACACATACAGCAAAGAGTGAATTGCTCTAAATAATTTTGGGTTTTTTTTTTTTAGGATAGCATAAAAACACAAGGCGAAGTCACTGTGAAAGCAAAAAAGCAAGTCTTGAACACATTTTAGAAAGCTTTTTTTCTTTAGGGGAAGATTCTGAATTAGGTATCTTCATTCCCTTTAAGAGCATTAGGTACATGCTGTATTTTCTCAGGGCTCCCTGGGGGGCCATTTTACCTTTGTATCCCAGCAGCATGGGCCTAAATCTCATGCTGAAGTGTTCACTTTTCTTCATGCTCTGTCTGGAGTTTAGGATCCAAAAATCTTTCACCAAAACCTAATTAGTGCGCATAACTCCTCCTCAGGATCTAGCCCTAAGTGTATGCTGGCTCAGAAGCAAGCCCACCTCAGGCAAGTGTCTCTGCAAAAGCTTCACAACATCTCCACAGATAGATGCTCCCCAGTGATCTAGGGGCACCTTCTCTTGGCACGGCTACTGCACTCCCCATAGTCCTAAATAGTAACTGAATCCATGCAGCTCACTTTAGATTAGACTTAAACTCTTTCAAGAGTCAGTACTATTTTCCTGCATGTTTCTCATCAGAAATGCCATTCCTTAGGAATTTACTCTGATTTGTCTGGAATTAAAATATGTCTGTTTCCCCCTTTTCTACCTTTTTTTTTTTTTTTTGGAAACTAATTTAGGTACTGATAGTGATAAAATTTGTGAGAATTCAGAAGTTTAACCAATTTTACAGTTGTACTCTCAGATCTAGTCTCGTATGTGTATGAGTCCCCCCTGAGTCTCTTCTGAAGCCAGTTTAATCTTCAATTTCATTCCTGTAGCCTGTTCTTTACCACCAGGAGATGGGATCACTACAAATCCAACCACAGAGACAGCATGTTTGCTCATAGTGAGAGTTTCAAGTTAGCACACAGCTCCTCTTTTTAAAGGTTTATATCAACAGCATTTAATATTGATAAAATTTAAGCGTTTCACTCAGTGAAGCACCAGTATATTTTATAATTGCAGTTTATATTTCTGAGATCAAAAGATCCTTCTCTTGATCTTATATTCACAAACTTCTAATTGCATACCACAGAGAGAACAGCAGCAGCAAAGACGTTTTCTTCTTTTCCTTCCTCAATATGAGGCGTACCCACTGTTCAGGTTTGACATTGGTAATTTCATGTGCTAGCCCCACCAAAGCTAGCTCAGATTGTTTCTGTCACAACATGTTTAAAAAGCTCCATGGTCAATCCTGCACTGATATGAGTACTGTCAGTCATGCAGTGGCATTCTTTCCTGAACTTGACACCAAGAAGTTCAACTGCTGAAAGTGTCAGCTCTTCAGGATGCTACAACACAATCTTGGCCAGCATACAGATTGTCTTAATGTTTATATGCTCAACATTCAACTCTTTTTTCTTTTTTTTTTTTTTTTTAATTACAGAATAACACCAAAGTAATTAATTGTTTGGACCTTAAACAAACAGAACACAACCAAGCTTGTAAAAGCTTACAGTATCTCTGAGTGCTCTTAAGAATGTCACAGACATTTAAACTTAGTGTAGTAGAGCTGTTTTAACCAGAATTACTCTGAGTATCTTTTTGTTCTTTCTCTTTTGCAATACATAAAATATATAGTGTTAAGGGATATTATAAGTTGCTGCAACTGCTCCATGACCTGGGTGTTCCTCTGTCCCACACTGATGGACATGACTGCCTCTTTCCCAATTGCAGGTTCAATCAACAGCAAAACAGAGCTCATATCCCTGGGACAGCACACAGAAGACACCACCAGGGCCTGCCACAGAGCAGGCCCCCACAGCCCAGCAGCACCTGGCCTAACATTGCCTGGACTCACACCAACACAAAAAGCCCCATCCCCTCCTAGGGCCGGCAAAGATAGGAGGTCACTCATGGGTGCAGACATGACACTCTTCCAATCCAGAGGTCCCGAACTTGCCAGTCAGTCCAGCTCATTGCTTGCTGCCTACAGACACATGCTCATTCCACAAGCATTCCATGCCTGCAGGCACTCCCAAATACCTGCACAGACCTTCCATCTACCTGATACCACTATCCAGACCTGGGGCCTCCTACTTGATGGCAAGTTCAACTTGGAGCTTTCTGGCAAATACATGTGAACACCCAGTTTGGGGGTGATACTTGCCACCCCTGTAGCCAGCACCAGCCATAGTCCCACTCAAGCCACCAGCATTAAGCACCTCACCCATTCTGGTCCTTCCAGTAGCTGATTTTCGAGACACACATCTTTCCTATCTAACAGGTCAAAGACCCCTACCCACCAAGTTGCTGGCTTCATAGTCTAGGGGCACTTATGGTCCTGCTCTGACTACAGTAGCTGGCCCACAGCCCACTCACACTTGTCCCCCTAGGACCTGGCACTTCCACACACAGGGAGAAGAGTGAGAATATGCAGAGTTGAAAGAGTCTGTAAATAAGGCAGGACAGCCTGTGATGATCAGGCACAGAGCTCAGTCCAACAAACACAGTGACCAGCCAGCCCTTTTTTACTCAAGACCAGCTTTGCCTGCCCCAGCTTTGTTCCTCCCCAATGCCCTTCCCCTAAACATTCTTTTGTAAACTCTGAAGAGCTGCTCAGGCCACTCCTGAATATCCCAAATACTCACATTGCTTATTTCCCCCTTCTTATCAGTAATGAAGTCCAGATGGCCCTCCCCAAAGCACTGCCTGCATCTTTTTAATGGCCCATCACTTTGTAGCTCAAGACTTCTGGTCTTTGGCATTGCCTTCCTTGTCTCCTCAGATGGGGTCTCTCTGTTCCTGTTTATCCTGCTCCAGCAACAAAAGGATCCTTGATCATATAAGCCCAGTGAAACAGACACTCCCATCTTCCATGTACCCTTACACACAGGACATGTCTTGATATCTATTTATATACTAACGTAATAACTAGAGCATGATTTTCTTTTGTGAAGCTCTGATAACGCTTTAACCCATAAGTTGTTATAAAGAGCAGCATCCGTTTCTCTCACGCTTCTAATGGCTGCTTACCCAAGATATGCCTTTCAGATTTATTAGCTCTTTCATACAGTTTAGACATTATTATAATTCTTCATTCTCTCATAGCTTTATTATAATACTAAACAGAAAGCATAGGAGAATATTAAGTTATGAATTAGCTAAGTTTTTCCCACTACTACTAGGGCTATATATACAAGTCAATTAAGCATGTCAGTGCTTATTTTTTATGGCCCTTAAGCTAAGTAGCACAATACAAAAGAAGATGATAACCTCCAAACTGCCCATAAAGTGCTTTCTCAAACTGTGCCAGGAATCGTTTGACTGGAGCCAGAAATCACGTGAGGGACTACTGTATCACTCTAACTGTTCAGATAATCAAGACTCAGTACTGAGGTCTTCACACCACTTAATTCACTGGTACTGAGATAAACTCCAGGTGTCTACCCTCAGCCAGTAACTATCTTCTACAACAATATGCTTTGGACAGTCATTCTGCTATACATACTTTATACATGCTTTATGCTGCTGACACACCTTAAATGTAAAAAAATAGCGAATATGTTATAGGAATAATTTAACTAGCACATAGGTTAATTTACTTTCTGAAGTCTGTCTTACTACTATGCTTAATGACAGCCAAAGACAGGGAAAAGTATAGTAAACTCTGCTAGTAATAATTTGTTATATTCTGTAAGTAACTTCTATGGCCTGAAGCAGCTGTAACATTTATATAGCTGCAGAATTTCTTTATTTTACAGAAGAGGCATAATTTCGCAAAGATGAAGTTCAAGGGAGCTCAAGCATTTCTGGCCTCTCCCTCATCCACCCTTGGGGTACGTAATCTCCTGCCATAAAATGCAATGTTATTAGTACACCTGCTATATTTAAATCAACAGTACCTTCACTCAGGGCAAAATAATACTAAACACTTGGGACAAAAGTAGGAAAGAGCTGCAGTTCATAATGTCCCTTTATAAACAGCGTTTCACACATTTTGCTTGCCTGAAGCTACTTACTGAAATATCTGACTATCACTTCCATCAGCTATGCAAAGCTCTTCAGCTGTAACGGAGACTTCAATACACTTAAAAGTTGCACAAACTGAAGTATTATTGCGATAATATACTATTTTTAAAAGGCTTCTGAAAGTACCTATTGCATATACCATGATCAATTATAGCACAGTAACTCCACAGTCACTTTTAAGCCTTTTTTTCCTGCTGTCACAGTCCAAAAGCCTCACCAGAATCAGCTCACACTATTCATATACCACTGTCACTTATTCTTCCCTGCTTTCTTACAAAGCCACCAGGTTATCTTTGATAAACAAAAGGAAGTACCCAGGCCTGCCCTCATTGCCTGCTTCGAGACTCCATACATGATACTTCAATTAGACTTCTCTCCTTCCCATTCATCATGTTGTCATTCCTTCTGCAGATTTAAACAGATTTTTTATCTGCTGGCTCATCTGTGCCTGAGGAGCAACAGGGCACTGGTGGGGCTCACAGCGTCAGAGCAGCTATTTCTGATCATGCACCTCTATCAATTATACTCTGATGTATGGAAAAACTCTGACATTGTTTCTCTTCCTTTTAAAGGTAATGCCCTTTCAAAAACATAGTAAGGTGTGTCTTCTGCAAAGTTAACTCATCATTTCCTGGTAAATGATTTGTGTCAGACAATATATGAGTTTCATTTGTTTGCTTGGGGTTGTGGAAGTCTGTAGCTATTCAGCAGGCTGTCACATGCAGAAGCTGCAGAAGTGAATACCAGTCTCAACTGGAAACAGCTTCTAGGGAGTCGACAGACTGGGAGGCAAGAAGCAGAGATTGCCTGCAGGACAAGTGGGAACTGAGAAACTCCTGAGAGAGGGAAGTAGAATGGAAGAGTGAAGTTTGATTTTCACACCTTTTGTTTCTATTTGCTTAACCACACATTTGACTCACATCTGGTTATGATATCTTAATTTGTTTCTAATAAACAGAACTTCAGAGCTAAGAAGCTAAATAGCTTTTTAAGTTACTATTTTTAAGGAAAACTGAGGCATTCTTGGCTCCAAACTCCACGCTCCAGCATACAAAAAATTAACATGATGTCCTATCATATGCAAAAGTAAAACTTCAAATGAACAATGTTGAAGTGATGAAATTTCAAGCATATGCAGGTCTTAACACATCTGAGTTTCTTGGGTTTACATCTTAAAGAGATGAGTATTAAGAATCGTTGCAGCATCTAAATTAGTACATTAATTTTCCATTGCACTTCCATTACAATCACACACAGCAGGAAACTCTATTAATTGTTCCTGCACTTTTTGTGTATTTTACTGGCCAAGGCACTAACAGACAGACATGTGCACTGTATTGCTAACCTGTTAAAATGCTCCCTGATAGGGTTGTGACCCTGGTACTGCCCTAGGCACTGAGGATACCTTAATACTGAAGAGAGCCAGCTTTCTGCAGTATGTACATATGAAGACCGCAAATCCCCCTTGACTCCAGGGCAGCAGCATTCCAACTGCCTGCTGGGAGCAGGTTGTAGTGCATAGGATTTCCCAGACTGTGCTTTGGCATTGTCTGGAGACTGCTATGGCAAAACTCTGCCAGAGACTACCCAACCATGTAACAGCCTAGGTGAAGGAGCTCCATTGCCTTGTCAGTATCACCTTGTAATTTACTATAGACGCACTCTTTTTGGACAAAGCTCAGTGGATAATGAAAGTTTCTCCCCAGCATGTAGCCTGTGCGTGAATTCTCCCTGCTAAAGGGAGAGTACAGTTTAACTGTACATCCTGTGAGCCATGACATAGCACTTGTCCTCAGGGCCACAGGATGTACCTTGGCCTGATTTATTTGGTGGCATACCCAGAGACTTTAAAGTTCACAATATTTCTTTTTGCTATATTTAAATACACATGAAATTAAAGAAATGTGCTTTGAAATAGAACATTTTTATTTCAATGAAGTGTAAAAAAAATGAGTGACAAAACACTTTTTAAAATCAAAACAAAGACCTCACATAAGTATAATAAAAATCTATTAAGTCTGACAAATCAGGAGGAAAAAATATACAAATCTATTCAAGTCAGCTATTTTTAGTAATCAGTGATCCTGAAATAGCACACTTACTATAAGAAAAAACATGACAGAAATGGATCAGTCAGCAGACAATGCCTTCTTCGAGCTTCAAGTATTTTTAAGTGAGAGTTTACAATATTAGATTCATATGAGACTGCATTACAAGCTAAAACTGATACATCAGCCATCCTAGGATGAATAGACTATAAAGTAATCAATATTGGTACTGGTTTAGAACCAAGACAGCATTGGCTGAATGGTAATTATGGTCAGAATCTTCCAATGAGTTGATATAAGGAATATGCAGTTTAGTAGGGTATACAATGAACAAATACCGAAAGCTTATTTGGAGTAGTAATCTATCATTTATGTCATGTATGACAGTGCAATTATGCAGTAAATGCATGCCGTGTCAGATGCTACTGATTAAACAGACATGACTGCTGCTGAATCACATGATTGTATTTATCCCATCTGCTATTAATAACAGATACAAATACCTAAGAGTAGTGAAGAACTGAACTAAACGCAAACAAGAATAGATGGGTAAGCTCGTAAAAGCGAAGTGTCAGCATCAGATTCAGCACGAATAGAAGATAAAATAAATAAAAAAATAAATTGATAAGGTTGTAATGTGAAATGAGCCAGATTATCAGAAAAAATCCGACATTAATAACCTGTTGTAGAAGCTTACACTGTGCACTAGATTTCATCACTTTTCCCTCCAGCTGCTAAACTAATGTTTATGGCTCCGATTTCATTAAAATACTGGCATGGTATAATGCCTTTAAAGTCAGACGTTCACTTGCTAAAATATGATTTAAATATCCATATTTACCTAATAACCCCTATCAGCAGGAGTTTCAGTGCAAGATGCCTTTAAAAATACACCAGGTTCTTATGAATCCAACTTGCACAAAGATTACTACAACAGAGTTCACAATGTTCTGGGACATCTAGTCTGGGTCATGTTTTGCCTAGAAAGGTTGGGCCAGGTGATCCTTGAGGTCCCTTCCAACCTGGAATTTTATGATTCTATGAATCTTCACTGAGGAAAAAATATGAATTGGCAACAGTTTCTAAAATAAATTCTGCACCTGGGGGGTGGGGGACGGAGGGAAGTGACTTTCAGCTACATACCCTCTTAGCCCTTTAAATGTTCGTTTTCAGGTGATGTGAAAAAAAGAGACTAGTTTGCTGCCTTCCTAAGGCTTTGCATGGCTGTTTCTCACAGCAGAGATCAATAGCCAGTTCTGTCCTATACAAAGAGAACAAGGTATCCTTTAGATCACACTTTTTGCTATATATATTGAATTACCCAGTGGGTGGAATACTGGGAATGGCATCAGCTTCTCAATGGCTCCATTTAGTTTCATATTTGGGACGAGTGTAAGGCAGACAAGAGAGCATCCCAGAGAAAATCTGGTTGCTTGCCAAATCCCAATTTACTTACAGAGTGTACATAATGGAAAGCAAGAACAAACCGACTTGATGTTGCTTGTGTATGCCACTATAACACAGTATGTAGATGCTGCTTGCTGTGACTGGGCTACAGACATACGTTTCTTGAGGCCAAATCAAAAACCTTAATTTTACACAGGATTTTTTTTAGGACACGGCTACTATTTCTGAGGCTGTGCTTCTCGTAGAAGTCATTTACACTGGTCTGTGGCCAGGTATCTTCCTCCATTAATACCTGTACTACAAAAGAACCACTTCCCAAGTTTTCACTTGCCACAGGCAACACTACACCTTCTCTCTGATCTGCTAACAGAGCTGATCACCGAGTTTGTCAAAAGTACTTTTGAAATGAAAGAAAAAAAAATCAAAACATCAGATTCAGATAATCACAGAAAATGGTTTGGGTTAGAAGGGGCCTTAAAAATCTTCTAGTTCCAATGCACCTGCCATGGACAGGGACACTTTCCACTAGACCAGGCTGCTCAAAGGGCTTTTCCCTTTTTATATATAAAACACAATCAAACACTGTCTTAAACAGAAGAACCCACTCTTTTGTATCACTGGTCATTGCTGTTAACCAAGATAAAGAGAAGCAGAAATATTTTAAGAATCTCAGCTGATATGTGATAGCATTACAGGTGAATGTTTTTGAAACTGAGGGTAGTAGTAGCTCATCTGTACAGAATTGTCACTTTAATGGAAACAGCCTCCAAATTACAACACATTGTGACATAAAAATTGCATCACCTTTGAAAATTACACAGTTTATATATAATTTAGAACCCATTAGACAGAGAATGTAGTTTTCAGTCTGAGGAATTTTCACTTGAGAAATCTTGTTGCATAATAGTAGCATATATAGTAGTAGTGACCTAGCAAATAAATAAAATGTTCCCTTTTTAAAACAGCAACTTTATACTAGAATTTAATTTCTGTGTGAATCGCTTGATAAAATCAGATTGTCATATCTCAGACATATCACAGAAATGATTTGTGATAATGATTCAATTTCAGTTCATCACCAAGAACTGAAAGTGCTCAGTAGACATAAATTCAATCCCAGAGAACTGCACTATGGACTGAGTCAAGAATTTCCTAACAGACTCTTGAGGAGCACTTCAGATGCTTTTTGTCTTCCCATAGGGGTTTGTAAGGTCTAGCACCTCCCCTTAGCGCAGTCACTTAATCTGTGATACCAACATGTGAATCTGTCATGTGAAATGTCAACATGTGAATGAGCAGAAAAAAAATGAGGAGGGTCTCTGGGAAAGGCACCAGGTCTCTGTGATTTTGAATAACAGTGCGATGGCCATTTCATCTGGAACAGTCCACAGAGCGCACACTTTGATGAAGGTGAATTCTCAAGTATCAAACATGAGTAGTACCAAAAAAAGTAGCAGGCCATAGGGTGAGGGAATAGAAGTTCAGGTATAGCCCTTTGAAGGCTAATGTCTTCAAGGCATGTGTTTAGCTGGTATTTCCTCAAGATGGCAAGAATGTAAGATCATTTGTTGCAGAAAAAGGCAGTTTCAGGATTTCCAGTTTCTGTTCATCCCTTCCACTGCTAGCTTTCCTTTCTTGAGCACAAAAGATAGCTGTGCACTTAATAGGATTTGCAAGAGCACTAGAAGCACCACACATCCCCATTTTCAGCTGCCAATACTCTCCAGAGTTTCAAATAGAGAAAATACATGAAAAACAAGACCAGCCAAACAAAAACCTCAGGAAAAAGATTAAGGCACAGAAAGGAAATTCTGCTGACAATTCTGGTGTCAGCAGGTGAAGCACAGGGACCCTGAAGCATGGGGATTAATTAAAATATTATACCAAATCCCAGAATCAAACAATTTTAGTCTCCTTTCTGCAAATGCCTCCTAATCAAGCACCACCGTTTCACAAATGTCAACTCATTAGCACTGGTCTTACTTTTATCTTGTCACACAATCAAATGAACTGGGCTTACAACCTAGATTATCTCTAAATTCCCATCCAACCCTAACTATTCTATGATTCTATGATATTCAGGTCATATTACAGACCTTATGTAATGGAGTCCCGGTATATGACAACAAAAATACATGATAAAATTGATGTTGCATCAAGGGGTATTGTGTGAGATGGAAAACAGTTTCACTGTTCTCAAAGTTTCTTTGCCCTGTTTTAGACCTTTCTAAGTAGTGAGTTCTGTGCCTTTCACAAACTGTTCTCTGGAAATCCCTTCCTATATACCATGATCCTGTCCCCAGATGTAATTAAAAGCAAGTATGAACTGAAAAAGTTTTTCTGTTGGCTGTCTCTACCTACAAGAAAATAAGCAGGAGCAAGGTACTGTAATGTCAGTATTATGACTGTTTTAATAAACTATGCACTTGGAACATTATAAATCATTTTCACCTGAATGACTCTCATGGCAACCCATTACAATACTCACTGCTTGTAACAACTAATAATAGTGTTCATAAGCAGTTATTTATACAAGGGACTAGTACTATTTTCTACTTTCTAGTTGTAGAACAGTTATCAAATAGGCCAAGGTCTTACTGGAAACAAAGCATCTTGTATCAGTGGTCACTCCTAGTCACTTCAGCTGTGAATCATGAACTATTTGAGTGGGGTTTGTCCTGAAAATAGGCGGAAAACAAGAATCCTGAAAGGCAAAACACCGTATCTATCCATTAAACGTTATCAGTAACTCAAACCTTAGAAAAGGCATCCTGTACATTATGACACACAATGCATGGCACTAGTACTTCCTCACAGCAAAACCTCTCCGAGCCTTGGCATTGTAGCAGCACAGGTTAGAGATCCACAGCTGTTCTCTGACAATAAGCTTAACTCATCTTAAAAAGCTTTTTCCAGCCAGCTTATTAACTCTGAGATGAGACTAAAGTCAGATTCAGGAAGTCATGGAGCCTAGCTTTTGATGAAATATTCCTAATAACGCTGTGATGTCATCGTCCACTAATGCACATGGAGGTTTTGGTTATGCTCAGAGGCAGAGAGCTTCAGTGTTTTATTATTATAGCTATTCAATTTAAAATGTTTCTATTTGGCTTCTGCAATGGTATTTTTTTCCATGTTGCTAGCTATAGCTATGTTACCATGTCTCTGTAATTGCCACCAGATCATAACCTTTACACCGCACAGAGACTTCTAACTCCTCCTGTCTATTCCCCATGCTGCGTGCATTGGTGTACAAGCATTTCAGGGAGAGAGCAGAGCACGCTAGTGGCACCCCTGGGAGGTGGGAGGCCTTCTAGTCTTCATTAATACTAGAACAATGCCCCCTTAGTTCAAACCCAGCTACAACCCCCTCACACTTTGAGTCTAACCTAAAGCTCTGTGAGTGAGCTCTGTTAACTCCCGCCCTGATGCCCTTTTTCCCCTGCGGGACAGGGTCTAAACAACTATCCTTTCCCTCAAATGAAGCAATAGATTGAGAGTCGTCCCTAGTTTGCCATCCTTCAAGCCCTAGCATGTTTCTCTTGGGCTTGTCTCTAACAGGCCCAGTTATCTCCCCTTCCCCCTTCATATCTAGTTTAAAGCCCTGTCAATGAGCCCTGCTAACTCCTGCCCCAAAAACTTTTTCCCCCTCTGGGACTGCTATATCCCACCCGCCACCAGCAAACCAGGTGGCTCATACAGCAGCCCATGATAGAAAAAGCCAAAACCCTGCCTTTGGCACCAGTCACGTAGCCATACATTAATCTGCAGACTCTTCCTATTTATCTCTTCACCCTTGCTTGTAACAGGTATGGAGGCAAACACCACTTGCGCTCCAGACCCTCTAACCAGCTGTCCCTGGGCCCTGAAGTCTCTCTTCATTGCCCTTGCCCTCCTTGTAATAATTTCATCACTGCCAACCTGAAAAACCAGCAGCGGATAGTAGTCAGAGGGCTGCACCAGATCAGAGAGTTTCCTTTTAACATCTTTAGTCTGAGCCCCAGGTAGGCAGCGTGCCTTTGTACCCAAGAAGGACAAGAGAGGTTCTCCTCCCCCTCTACTCTGACTTGGTGAGGCTGCATCTGGAATATTGTGTCCAGTTCTGGGCCCCTCAGTTCCAGAAGGACAGGGAATTGCTTGAAAGAGTCCAGTGCAGAGCCACAAAGATGATTAAGGGAATGGAACATCTCACTTATAAGGAGAGGCTGAGGGAGCTGGGTCTCTTTAGCTCGGAGGAGACTGAGGGGTGACCTCATCAATGTTTACAAATATGTAAAGGGTGAGTGTCAGGATGATGGAGATAGGTTTTTTTCAGTGATGTCCAGTGATAGGACAAGGGACAATGGGTGTAAACTGGAGCATAGGAGGTTCCATGTGAACATCAGGAAAAACTTCTTTACTGTGAGAGTGACAGAGCACTGGAACAGGTTGCCCAGGGGGGTTGTGGAGTCTCCTATACTGGAGATATTCAAGGCCCGCCTGGACAAGTTCCTGTGTGATGAACTCTAGGCTACCCTGCACTTGCAGGAGGGTTGGACTAGATGATCTTTTGAGGTCCCCTCAAACCCTTGGGATTCTGTGATTCTGTGACATGACCAGAAAAATAAGTTTCAAAAAATATTTCATTTATAGTGTTTCTTCATATAATTATAGAAAACACACGTAATATTTGGTGGGGTGGGGGGTGGGGGGGGGTGTGGGGTGGGGTATAGAGAGAGCGTAACTGTTTATTGCTCAAAGGTGATGTTTAAGCAGCATTTCAATTGTACAAACCAGCCAGGGTATGAAAATGCCTCTTCTACCTAGCTGTGCAAGGAAATAATGCAGTAATATGCATCTGGCTCACCTAATGTGACTGCCCTAACCACAGGTTAGAAAGAAGCACTTGTGGTCCTATTTCCTTTCCTGTACAGATTAGTGAAAGCCAAGAGTGCGCACATCCTGGATGATGAGCTTGCTTCCCTGTGTGACTCAGCTCTGCAAACTGGTGTGTTTTGTAGAAGGCATTAGACATGCTCTGCTTATGTAGATCACTAATAAACAATTCTCCCTTAAACTAAGGAGGAAACCAGAGAACCTGGGGAACAGGAGGCATAAACACAACATGCAGCTAAAACAGGACTTTCCATCACCACAGAGAAGTTAGCTGGGTATAAATTTGCATGATGCTTGTACCTACAGATTTAATTCCCTCATAAGCACTTAAAACGCAATATGCATAACCATATATGCACTTACAAACCAGAAAAAAGTAATCAGTGAACTCACACCCAGATGTATACCCTAAAGACGAGCTTCTGGTCACAATCAGATGATCCAAAAGGTAGCTCAGCTACCTTTTTCCAGCCCTATTGTGATATATACCATCTCTAATACCAGTATCTAAATTTTGCATAACAGCCCCTTTTTCATCATTTTAAGCATTGCCAATAGGTTACACTGCTCACTGCCTGGCATGGGGCTGTATCACAAACAAGCAGGAAGAGAGCATCAGCTGCCTGAGAGACCTCAATCAAAATGAAAGTGTTAGCACATTGCAGCTATCTGGAATGCTGAAGTATAAAGGCTATCTCTGGCTTTCAGAGGAACAAACACTTTGGACTCACATCATTAGTAAAATGTAACCTGCAGTGGATTGTTTCCTCATGTCTAAACCCTCTGCTCTAAGTATCTTTTCCAGACCCTAGAACCCATCACTGACCTATTGAACACTGAGCTCTTGCTTCCCTCAGATGGATCTGGAAGGTATTGCCAGGTTATATGGCTGCATCTTTAACTCGTACATCAGTAGAGGGGAATGCAGAGGAAGGCAATGATGAGGATTAGTAAACTAATTTCAGCCTTTTCAACAATCATCTGGAAGCCTCAGCTCCAGCATCTGACTGCTAAGAAGGCATCCCCTGCAAAATGGATTATCTGTGGGCATTACATTTACACCGGTTACTATTCCCCTTCTTCATGATTTATTGCAAGGCACTTGCATTAGTCTTGTTGGCTTGATAAAGGGATATATCAGCACACTTACTCAGTATACATTCTCCAGGGTAGTTTTCACTTTTGTTTTGATTTTACCTTCCTAATATTACAAAGGTATTATGGTGATGTGGTAATTTTATTCTCAATTTCTATAATACTGAATTTTCAAATCGTTTTGGACACAGGTTTATTATTCATAGCTTGAGGTAAAGAGGGTATTTAGACTAGGCAGATGCATTTCAGTTGCATCAGGCAGAAACAGACCTGTTGAAACCACAGAACTTTTGTGTTAGGAATAGGGTGAAGTAATTGAGGAGATAGAATCGCCACAGCACTTAAACTGGGTACCACTTGCTTGTTTAAAGACATCTTGCTAGTTGTCTACATGTTTTTTTCAATTAGATGCCTTGCAAAAATAAATTTCCTTCTTAATTGTTTTTATGAAAAAATTCTATGAAACCTTGAAAATACATTCCCATCTTCTGTTTTGTGTTTATTTGACTGAGTGTGCCTTGTGTCTTAACTTTGAGTTGGCTCAGACTCCACTGGAGTTTCTTTTAAATCTGCTCTCTGAAATTCTCTGTTTTCATGTGTTGAACTCCATGAGAGAGCAGTCTTACTACAGCTGATTGATCCTTTGAATATAAGGAAAAAAAATGTACTGATAAACGTGGGGAAAAATGTTAAAATGATGGTACTTTATGTATAGCTATGGCTTATGCATATTATGCTGCTGAACTGTGAAAGGTAACAGAATTAGCTGTGGGGATGAATTATATCATGCAGAAAGAACTTTCTACAAGTTTAGCATAAAAAAAAAAGAAGACAATCATCAAAAGCAATTATTGTAATTAGTGTAAGAGGTTTTTCCTGCTGGCCACTGAAATTACAGACACAAACCAGTGTTTTTACCTCCTCTGCTAAGTATTTTAAAACTCTCTGTAAAAGGAAAAGAAGTTTTCCTTTATTAAGCCATTTATATGAAAAATACTGATATTTTGGGATTTATGAAAAGCATATCAATCATTTAACTCTTGTTCCATAGATAATGTCCTTTCCAAAAGTAACAATAGCTGCTTCTTGAGACCATATAGCAGATCAAGTAATTCTGGGATACTAGCCATAACTGTAAGATGAAGGTTCTATTTCCAAGCCACATCATCTACTCAAAGTACTTAGGAAAACACTGTTTAATTCTGTGCCCTTCTTCTCAGTTTGCTTTACACAAGTCTGCAAGTTTTCAGTAGCTGCTGATTAAGACAACTGAGTCTATAGTTGTAGACAACATAAAAGACTACAATCTTGTGGTTTTAGTCATCCTCATGAGATACTACTAGCATTAAGATCCTTTTACATATTGTCCTGGACCACCAAGGTAATCAGTATTCTAGTTTAGACAAAATGTAACATTAAGACTTTAAAGGAAAGCTCTTCTGCGCTATTAGCCATCATATTCAAAGCAAAAACTTCTTCCACCTCCAAAGCACAATGTGCATGATATTATACATATACAAAATGAAAAGTTTCATTTAGTTATTGCCTCCCCGTTTATCTGCATTACGTATCACTTCTTCCTTTGCCTATAAATGCTTGAGGGTGTTTAAGAAGCCAGCTGACATATCAAGCCTAAACCGGAACAGGGCTTAACGCTAACTATTCCTTCATCTACTTCCATAAATGTACAACGGTTTTATGGTTTTATTTTTAAAGCAGGTTACACAGACTTGAACCAAGCATCAAGGATCATTCCTTGAAAACTGAGTAAGTGACAAGAATTAAAGATATACTGTTATCCCCAAAGTTTCTTACTGAATAGATATAGCTAATGTCACTGCATTTTTGGATCAAGCTCCAAATATTGAAGAAGTTTATTGCTCTGGCAGCGCAAAGCAACTTGTCATTTTGGAAACAACATAAGTTCTGCCATTATCATCAACAATGGCAGAAGATCAAGCTGTTTTTTCTTTCTTTTTTTTTTTTTTTTACTATTTTCTTAAAAACACAAGAAACTGAGTTTTAAATTGTAATCATTTCAAAAAAACACTTTTCCCTGGCAGTAATAAACGTCTGTATTCTATGGGATTGTTATTTGGAATTTGTTATGCTTAATATGTTTATCCATTTACTCCATTAATGCAGACTTTTAGAGGTTTTATTGCTCTTTGTATCATTAACAGATTTAGATCAAAACAGGTTTGACTTTAAATTCTGCTGGCTCACAGAAGTGTCTGCTTAAGTTGGTTGGACCTGTGTTTTCTTCAGGATAATTGTCTTTTGTTCTTTATTTCCCCTGCAAATAAATATTTCTGCTTAGGGTTCTTATGACTTTTCCTTCAACATTAAAATATTAATCTCACATTAACTACAAGAGTGTAATGATAAAATATACTCCTTTTGATTCTCATCACTTGTTTTTACATATATAGCACTTCAGAGATTCCTTAAATACCTACAAAGTATTCCCTTGCTCTTCCTCAGAGCACATTAGTTTTGCCAGGTTGCACCTCTGGCTTGCTATATTTCACATCTGACTGAGAAATTACAAAATGTGATTCAATAAATCTCACATATATGCTGTTTATACTCCATCTTAAACAAAAAGAATGCTGAATTGACTGCTTCAATACATAAAAAATTTCCTGTATCAGTACCAAAGAAGAACCTTTACTATCAAAAGAACATTCATAATCTATAAAAAAGAATAAAGATATTATTAAACATCAGTGTTCATACAAGGTGAAGTTGGGTGTTTATCTTGAGCTCTGATCTGTATTATATTTGAATTCGTGTGAAATTTTGTTCCTTAACTGTCTAATATGTCCTTTTGTGTCCGTAAACACAAGCAGTCTGCTTTGCATTTAACCTGGAAAGGCGAATGAACACCTTCATGACTGAGCCCTTTCCACTTTTGTGCTACTTTTTGCACTATGCCAAGACTAGAATTTGGACAGCTGCACTCCAGCCAAGGAAGAGTATCTCATTTAACTTTTAGATGGAGAGATCCTACCCATTTTTTTTCTGGGTGTCTGGCTTCAGCCAGACTGGTTCACTGATTCAGTTTCTTTTGACTAATTGACTAATTGACTTATTTTGACTTCGACTAATTTCTTCAGCTGACTAATACATGTGGTGGAAAAGAGTTATGTACTGCAAAAGGAAATCTGAGTAATTTTCATGCTTTTTACACTGTTCCTCTGAGTAAATTCTTTTCTTTAAATCTCAGTTGGTTCATGGCCCTGAAAGTAAGTAGGAAGAAATAATACTAATTTTAAATACATTATTTTTCATAAATAAGTTTCCTGTTTATCAAAAATGAGAAACTGACTAGTTCTCCTGTGATCCTATTTACCTCTTTTACCTATACTTAATGGAATACATAAATTAACTAGTCTGTTAAAAGCATAACTTACAAAAGTGTCATGTTTTCACTTTACAGAAAGTAAAGTGAAAACCTACAATGTTTATAGAGCAATGTAAAGAATAAAATTTCCAGATCCTGCTATTTGGGAAGCACAGTTCTAATGCAGATTTTAAAAAATCAAGATTATGAGAAAAATTATACCTAACTTGCAATGAGTATTCATAACACCTAACTCAGTATAGACAGTTGGAACAGAGAACTCAAAGGCTTTTGTAAACTTCAGTGTGAGGGTAAGCACATAAATACTGCAATACTGCACACAAAGAGAAATAGGAGGACTTACAAGAATTTAATAAAGCATGTCATTTACACTGAAATGAATGTTTCTGCTCAATGAATTTCACTGGAAAAAACACCAGATTTTGCTTGTCTACACCTGTTCTATCTTCTGTTGCTTTCGCGTCTGCTTTTGGCTACACTTAAAATTGCACACGTGACTGCAGTATGCTTAATAAATCACGAATGTTATCAAAACACCTCATTGGTTTCCTTATTGTATAAGAATGACATTGCCGCCTCACCAGTTTATACTGAGATTAAAATGCTGTTTGCCAAAATCTGCCATTGCTCAATTACAATTTTATGCTCCTACACACTGATCCTGTAAAGGGTTTAGCCTGGAAAACTGTAGGTCAGTTATGAAAAGAATAAACTAGTGCGTTCAGAGGATAAATACTAAGCAATACGTACTTCTTCCTAGTTCATAACAAATATGGAATAAATTCAGTAAGTTCAAAGATGACTGCATGTAAAATGAATGAGCTCAAATTATTTTTGTGTTGTTTTTTTTTTTCCAAAAAAAAACTTATTCATGTCTTAATGTAATTATACATTGTGCTTGGTGTTGAGAAGTTGTTCAAACAAATTCAACTTTGCCTTTGTTCAGAAGACAGACTAACATGGGGACATTGTGGTAGGTGTCTGCTATAAACCACCTGCTTAGAAGGAGGCAGATAAAGCCTTCTTTAGACAGTAGAAAGAAACCTCACGATTGCAACTGGTCCTCATGGGGAACTTCAACTACCATGGTATCTGCTGAGAAGGGGATAAGCTTGGGAGTGAACAAGCCAGAAGGCTTCTGCAGTGTGCTGACAACCATTTCTTGGTGAAGGTAATTGACAAACTGACTAGAGAGATGCTCTGTTGGACCTGTTTATCACAGAACAGGAGACCTGGTGAAGGATGTAAACACCAAGGGCAGCCTGGGCTGCAATGACTATGAAACTATGAAGATTAAGGTCTTAAGAAAAATAAGTGAGAAAAATAAGCAACAAAAATAGTAGAATTATAAATAATAGAATTACAGTCCTGCATTGCAGGAGAACAGATTTTGATCTGTCTAGGGATCTGCTTGGCAGGATCCCATTACAGATTGGAAGGTGGAAAGTCCCGCTAGAGCTGCTTAATCTGCAAGGACAACTTCCTGTATGCAGAAGGCCATCTATTCAGACATGCAGAAAGCTGAGCAAGCATATCAGAAGGCCAGCAAGGATAAACACAGACCTCCTGACTGAGCTTAACTGATAAAGAAGTACCCAGAAGGTGAGGGCAGGGATAAACTACTCATGACAGATACAAAAATGCTGCCATGTACACAGGGTTGCAGTTAAGAAAGTCACAGCACAGCTGGAATTGGAAAAAAATAGAGAGGTAAAATGTGGGAAGAGGGACTTCTAGACCTCAATATGTATTCAGGCAGAGAAGGAAAGACTCAAGAGTATGTGGCACAATATTCAGTGGGAAAAGGGATCTAATGATGAAGGACAGAGGAGGTTCTTCATGATTGCAAATAAACACAAATTATTCACTGCTTCAAGAAGGGCAAGAAATATGGAGGGAAATATTGGCCAGTGAGCCTTACCCATGTACATGGGAAGGCTCATGGAGGAAATTTATTTCAAAGCTACCTTTACATTGAGTGGAAACTGAGCTCCACTTAGAGTTTTGAGATCCCAGAGATCCCTTCCTACCTAAACAATTCTTTGGGTGTGATTTGTGCCTGGAGCCAGCATTGTAAACTCATGCTCACAGACGGAAAGAGGAACTGTCAGTGGTTCCTGTATTGCAAATTAGAGGTCAGATAAGTCTGTACTCTTTAGTAGCTATGAGAAACTGTAATGGGATAGGTGAAGTAACAGAAATGTGAGATAAAAAGCTTATGTATTAAATGATTTGCATTTTTATGTTTCACATTCCCATTATTAATAATGTATATGCATCTGTGATTATAATATATATATTACTATTATTATTATTATTATATAATACTGTATATGCAGTATATGCATCTGTGATTAAATCTAATCACACACACAAAAAATCAGAAAGTATATTCCATATTTGTTCTCCAAATGAAATTACTACAAAGACTAGAAACTGAAAGTGAACTAAAGCAACAAGAAATTATAAATGTTTACATGGTGAGATAGGTAATAAAATAAGCCCTTTAAGCAAGAGTGCCTCTAAATTGTAAGTTCAGGTTCTGCATTAAATAAAAAGGAGCCATTATATGACAGTGATCTTCACTATCAAGAGTGCTAACAAATAAAACACTACAAATATTCTCATATAAGTCCTTCTGAAGGAGCTTCATCAAGTATAGAAAGTCGTATTTAATACAATCTCTTCTGAACTTCCAATTAACACCTCGACATTACATGTTCATTCCATAAATCACACTCAATCAGCAACCATAAAATGTTTGCTCTGTCTGTGAACAAACAAAGCAATATATCAATACAAAGACATCAGTCAACTTAAATTATTTGAAAGTTGGTTCCCAGCAAAATTTTCCCTTAAGAGAATTGTCTACTTCAAATGCATCCCAGTTAAGTGAATTCTCTTTGGCTAGTTTCATAGAATCATAGAAAAGTTAGGGTTGGAAAGGACCTTAAGATCATCTAGTTCCAAATCCCCTGCCATGGGCAGGGACACCTCACACTAAACCATGTCACCCAAGGCTCTGTCCAACCTGGCCTTGAACACTGCCAGGGATGGAGCATTCACAACCTCCCTGGGCAACCCATTCCAGTGCCTCACAACACTTACAGTAAAGAACTTCTTCCTTATAGCCAATCTAAACTTCCACTATTTAAGTTTGAACCTGCTACCTCTTGCCCTGTCACTACAGCCCCTAATGAAGAGTCCCTCCCCAGCATCCCTATAGGCCCCCTTCAGATACTGGAAGGCTGCTAGTTGGTCTCCACGCAGCCTTCTCTTCTCCAGGCTGAACAGCCCCAACTTTCTCAGCCTGTCTTCATACGGGAGGTGCTCCAGTCATCCTCATGGACTCTGGACTTGTTCCAACAGATCCATGTCCTTTTTATGTTGAGGACACCAGAACTGCACACAATACTCCAAGTGAGGTCTCATGAAAGCAAAGTAGAGGGGCAGGATCAGCTCCTTCGACCTGCTGGTCACACTCCTTTTGATGTAGCCCAGGATACGGTTGGCTTTCTGGGCTGAGAGTGCACACTGCCAGCTCATATTCATTTTCTCATCGACCAACACCCCCAAGTCCTTCTCTGCAGGGCTGCTCTGAATCTCTTCTCTGCCCAGCCTGTAGCTGTGCCTGGGATTGCTCCAACCCAGGTGTAGGACCTTGCACTTGGCATGGTTAAACTTCATGAGGTTGGCATCAGCCCACCTCACAAGCATGTCAAGGTCCCTCTTAATGGCATTCCTTCCCCCCAGCGTATCAGCCGAACCACACAGCTTGGTGTCATCGGCAAACTTGCAGAGGGCACACTCAATCCCACTGTCCATGTCACCAACAAAGATGTTGAACAAGACAGGTCCCAAAACCGATCCCTGAGGGACACCACTCATCACTCATCTGAGGGGCACCACTCGTTTCCAAAGACTGTTTCTATGCCTGTGACTGAGTTACCTATATTTTTCAGGCAAACTGCAATATATACTGTAAACACACAAAAACATTTAGAAATTAACATAATCTCAAAATTCCAGTCTAATGCAATCAATCCTGATTTCATGGGATGTTTTGAAATTCCACAACATCCACTTTCCAGTGGTAAAACATTTATTTTAATGCCTGAAGTTGAGAAAATTAGATTGCTACTGTGTTTCATGAGTGTAGATTGTCTTGATTTTTCAGCTTTATGGCATGTTACAATGAAAACTGGACAAAATTTTGTTACAACTGATTTGATTACCAGCCCTTCATTTAGAATGTCAAAGGAGGAAGTAGTTAAATTCTTCTCCAGAGTAATGACTAAACCAAAAGTCACTTCAAGTTGCAGGCTATACTCTAGGCCAGGCAGTAGCTGAACTCAGGAATTAGGAAGGGCAGATGAAACTGATTGTTAGAAGGTGCTAAGAAAATTTCTAGAGGTCTGAGCACAGACTCTGATATGTGAACAACGACAAGACAAAATGACCTTTTTTTTGTAAAGAAATGTAGGGAAATGGTTTTCAGAGACACATCTGATTCATCTCTTCCATTTCTCCTTCCACTAACAAGTTTGCCCATCCCCTTAATACTGGTGTTTCTTTAAATCATATATTTGAATATGTATCAGAATATTCTGGCCAGCTGTCTTGAGCTGCAATTGCAGAATAACATGCAAAGCACTGAAATTCGTTTAGAATATGATTTGTTTACACTAAAAAAAGTGATTGTCCACCGTGTGATCCTATTTTGTGGCTCTGTCATTTCACCTTCATTTCTTCTCAAGTCAACCGCTTATCCTCATGCTATAATCATAGGTTCTGCCTGAAATCAGAGCTAACAATCTGCTGAAGCACTTCTACATTGAAGGCTTCTTGTTTCATTCTCTTAGCCTGCTATTTTACCTTTGAATTTCTCTCAGATAACCAACTCCCTCTCTTGCATCTGTCAACTGCACAAGATTAGGACCAGACACTTTCTTGCTGGTCTGCAAAACAGATGTTTTTTGTGTGATTCACAGCATCCCCCTCACGTCTGCTGCAGTACAGTGATATCACTGAGCCAACACTTGTGCAAGAGAACAGCACAAGGAGAATTCTGCAAAAGGCTCCAGCAGGTTCCTTCATAAAATCCTCCAGGGTTCCCCCCCCCCTAAGAAATAAAAAGCTTTTGGAAAAGAAGATGCTTTCCCACAGCAGATATGACAGCTAAAAGAATCATTCAGTCTAGAGGTTCAAGTACTTTAATTTTTCTGGTTTGCCTTTCATGGTTTTCCATGTATGGATTTTATGTTTCTCCCTATCACAAAACTCCTGGAGCTGGTGACTGAGTAATTATATTAGCAAGTCTCAGAGACCTCAGGAACTGACATTTACTGTATTACCAAATTTAAACAAACAAACAAACAAAATAAAAAGGAAACAATTGAGCTCATGAAAGATAATTATGTTTTAGGATTATTTTCATCAAGAAATCAATGCCTGTTCAGTTCTGCAAATTATTTACTGGCTTAGTGCTTTTTTGGAAATTAACTCAGACTACTGCTATATCATACCAAACAAATGGGTTATGTGAATCTCCTGTACAATTCCGTGGTTACGATATATCGATCTTTTGCTAAAATGTATGCAAATTTCTCTCAGAATTTGCTTTTATTGAACCCTGGAAAGGTGAAATGTGAAAGAAAAAAAGCAACTTTAGGACTTCAGCCAATGAAATCAAAACAGCTAGAACACTGTGCATGTCCTTATGTGGATATACAGCCATTCATAGCTGTCATGACAGCCCTTGATCCTTTTATTATTGTTATTACTGCTGTCCCAGAAAGGTAAACGGGATGTGGGAATTTAAGTGTCAGCATCACTTCTGAAAATTTTATTTAATCATCTACAAAAAAGCAACAGACATAAAATAGAACTCAATATCTAGCAGAGAAGCACATGGAATCAGGGTAACTAACTTTCTAATTTTGACCCTGTAAACTTTCCATGCAGATGCTGCTTAACACACAGCATTCAAACCTGCTGGAAGCTCGGAAGCTCAACCTTTGACAGGGCTGCACAACTCAGTTGTGCATCCATAAACTGTTCTATATTCAACCACTAAGGAGCCTGAACAGAATGATAGCAGAGCAGTTGCTGTTGTGCTCCCTCTTTTTGATATTCAGGAGCTAATGATGTGTGCACTCAACAGGATATGGAAAACACAACTTTATTCTACCCTCTGCATGACAGAATTCAAACAATTTCTACAGTACTCAATGCTGACTTGACAACTGAGCTGTTGAGAGGTTTTGCTCCTTCTGCTGAAGATGTACCACTGTGCAAGAAAAATTGAGAGTCATTCACATCCATTTTGTTTGCTTTGGTCACGTCTTCATGTAACGTCTATTGATTTATGCTAGAAAGATAAGGCCACTGGCAATTACCAAGTTTCTATCCTTGCAAGCAATACAGCAGTTGCTGTGTTTACATGCGGTTCATGCCTGAATAAGTATTGTTAAAGAAGAGATTGCTAAATTAGTCCAGGGAATCACACAGCAATTTCATCTAATTGCCATTTGTCAGAACTTTATTACAATCACTGAATATTTTTAAATTATATTAAGAAAGGGAAGATGTCAACTTGCAATTTCATAATATGTCAGAGACTCCACAAAAAGAATCTGTAATTCCATGATTTATCATGTTGAACTATGCTCACAGTAGTAAATATTGCTTGCTGATGAAAATTACCATCAGTTAAAAGAAAAAGATTTTGTTGCCTCTTGTGGTATTGCTTTATTATAGTTTTAAATATATCAAATTTGACCTGATGGTTTCCTTTTTCTATGTTCAGTTCTTCAAAGAATGCAGACAGCCAGTTTTACTAAATACTGAATGTTTAAATAGTTCAAACTAAAGTAAGATGAATTGTATGAAAGTGAAGCATTATCAACACCTTTTTTTCATCTGTGTTTTTAAAGAAACTGCTACAACTGAAGTTCCTGTTTTATATGTACTCTTAAAAATCCCAGTGGATCAGATTGGGACCCTCAGGGAGTCAGAGTCAGAATGCAGAGGAGTGCATTTTCTGGATTATGATCAGGTTAATAGGAATGACAGGCATCAGGCAGGAAAATGATAATACAGTACATAAAACTCATGAATTGCAGCATCTACTGTTGACATTACCATCGTATTCCAACAGCCATTTTTTTCTGACCTATATATTTCTTACTGAATCCTATGCTTTTGAGAGGAACTGGCTTGCAGATTAGTAATTCATATATAGTAGTGCATTAAAGTATTGCACACATTTTGGTTTTGTTTAAATCACATAGTCCTGAGTTGATATTATATCCTAGTAAAACTCTCTGAAAATGCACTAGAAACTATTTCAAATGTTCATTCACCACAAGGTTATTTGACACTGTACCTAGTAGGAAATGTAAATTTGGAGCTAGTCAGGCCTGAGATCCTGCAGATCTAGGAGCAGACCTGTAGCTCAATCTTCATCTATGACAACCCAAATTACACAGTAATTTCAGTCACCTTTTCCTCACATGCTGCCAGTTTAATAATTAATACGCTCTGCTGTATGCAGTAAAATATCCTGGTGGGTTCAGTTTGGATGTGTATATTTTAGTTTACGAGTTGATGAAACTGCCTTCAAAATGCAAATGCTTCACTCAGAAATTATTTCTAAATCACTTCCCAGCCAGTAATGATTGCTAAGAAGTAGTAATTAAACAGGGATACTGCTCTGCAGAGATCACCGCATTGCTCTGTTGAGACACTTGAGGCTGGAAATAAAGTTAACGTAAAACATCATGGCTATCTGTTTTAATATACATATTGTTTTAAATAACAAAGTTTCTATGTAAACTCTTTGATTTCTCTGTTGTGGAGCATCTTGATAATTCAACCAAAGGAATCTCATACACTTTTTTTTTCCAGAATATTGTCAATACACCCACTGGTAGGAAAGACTGCTCCTGACATCAAGATATCATGAGCCCCACCTGAGACAAGGGTCCACTTTGCTTTGATTCATTTGATCATGAGGTGGCATGATCCTTGATCACACCCTCATCTAGAAGTGTGTACAGCCTCTCTGAGGTCATGCCTCCGTGTCCTGTTTACACCACTTCGCTTTCCTGCTGCTTGGGCACACTGGGGCAGAACTGGCTCAGTGCTGAATACCCGCTCGACCACACAACCTGGCACACTTGTTGCAACATCCCTTCCTGGGCTTCATCAGGCAGGAAAGGAAGATGAGCAGAGGCAAAGCAACCCTTTCTCCATCATCACACAGCTTACACGTAAACCAAGTTTCACTAAATTTGCAGCTTATACAGTGTTTTGCCCTCCTTCTTCTACACCTCTACAACATGACTGAAAATAAACTTGCGTATTTCATTCTTCATCTAGCATATATTTACAGAAGAATGCTTTAAGTGTAACTACTGCATTATAGAAGAGACACTGAAGCTGTATCTTTTCTCTCAGTTGCATTTTTCAAACACCTACTGGCCTTTTTTTTTACTGACTACCGTATGCCCATCACTGATAATTACATAAAGATGTTCCCTGGCACACAGTTATTTAGGTTTTGGTTTTTTTTTCAGTTTTCTGAAATAAATTGTTTTATCTCAGGGTGGGGCAGAATATAACATTTTAGCAGATAACATCATGGAAAGGAATATGAAGGGTAACCAAACAATTTCCCTAATATATTCTGCTTTTCTTCCCTTTTTTTAAAAAGCACAGTGTTGTAGTTCATTATGATTGGTTTTACTAAATTGTCCACTCTTTTTAACATTTGAATTTTTGCTGGAGTACACAAAAGAATAAAGGAGAGAATATAGACAAGATTGACAACACATTTAACCTCATTAAAGTAAAATTATGTCACCATCCTCACTGAAGTATTGCAGCATGAAAAGTAGTAATCATAATTCCTATTGAAATGTTAATTTTTCATTTTGCTGTTCATAGAGATTGCTCAAATTAAAGTACATATGGTATCAGATACCTTTTAAAGAAATACTAACTGAAATGGCCTCAACAAGCAGCAATCACAGACCAAAACCAAAATAAAGATCTACTAATAACAGAAGTTTCTACAGAAAAAAATCCACAACAATCATATTGTATGAAGGCTCAAAAAACAAGTTGGTTTGTTCTTATGTGCTCACAGAAACATGAAATATGTTCCTTCCTGTGCCCAAAACTGTCACAATCTCTTCTGTCTTATGGTAAGTATCTGCATTCCCCATCCTGCCCTTCTTCTTTGCTTCCTTCTCCCATCTCATACTATTTCATCAGCCTTGAAGGATGAACATATTTCATTCTTCCTTCCCCTTTTTCTTATCCCTATGGTCATTTCTTCCCTTTCTATTTTTTCCCACTTTGCCTCTTTAAATTCCCTTGGGTCTCGCTTTCCCCTCTAATCAGACCGTACATGAACTTTGCTGCAAGCACAGTTGTATGAAATGATTTTTAGTGCTGCCAGCAGCTGGGAGAGTATTGCTTTAATGATCCTTCATGCAAAGCAGATTAAAAGCCTCAAGCACCAGTGACCTGTAGTCCAGAACACACCTTATGTTACAGGCATCATACTCCACACCTTAGCTTTTCCATACTGTAGAGGTCACATACAACAGGACATACAGAGTCTGTGTATCGACAGAGATACATAGAATCACTTTATTCTAAATTTAAAGCTGTGTATGTCATCCTTGTGTATGCCAAACTCATATTTTAAGAGTTTGGTTTCATGGTTTCATGCAATTCAGTCAAGAGCTTCTCACTTTTTTTCAGAGAAAACACTATTTTGTCAGTCTTCTGTTTCTGAGGAGACATTCCCACTCACACAATTTCCCATGGGCACATCGAGAAATATTGTTCTTTTCCCACAACCTACCAGAACCGGAACTGACTGTGCCACATCATTCATTTGTAAATTACATTACACTTTTATCAGTGGATATATCAAAGGGTTTACGGAGCAGAGAACAAAATAGCTCCAGTTGCAAGCTTTACCCTAAGGACTGAAACACCATGTGTTAGCAGATACTAGATATTTAAACAAATGTAAAAAAGGAGTGCATAAAGTTATAATAACTCAAGATAAGCACCAAATTAACAAAAGCCTTTTATAAATTATCTATCTTTATAAAAGCATTCCATTTACTAACAGCTCAGAGTCTATACACCGTTTCTGATACCAAACAAGGGATTCAAGTTCCCGGGAGCCTGCTCACTCCATCTGCTGGGTTCAATAGGACACCCTGGCAGGTCTGCTCTGCTAGGGTTATGACAGTCTTGCTCAGGCAAAGAGCAAAAGCCTGAGCATGAGAACCATTTTCTCACACTACTATTTACTCTAAAGGTAAATATGGCTCTGTACCTACATGCAGTTCCAGCTGCCTTTTACTGGCAGGCTCCCTGTTACTTGCTACATTTGCAAGGAAAGCTGCTACAAAAGATACTCAGACAACAATTTTTATAAGGTAGAAAATAATTTTCTTTAGATGATTTTCCTAATAGTGCTGTAGTTAATTCCAAATGAGGAGTGTGCTGGATTATGATCCCAGCTCCCTTATATTTAATTGGATGGCTGAGCTAAAAATATTCCCAGTGGTCAACCATGCCACAGTGTAAGATTACATTAAATATGCCAATCACTGGGTTCAGACAGAAGGGCATAAAGAGCAGCAGAACTTAAGTTCTATTATTAATGCTAAATTGACTATCACATCAGAATAACAATACCCCATGAGTTGCTTGAAATAATAATGCATTTCCTAATATGAACTCTTATTAGTATGATTAGGAGGTCATGAAGTACAAAATAATCCCCAAAGTGAATTCATGATCATTTCCTGTACTAAGCCACACTGGAAAAATTAATGCTTAAAAGCTAATCAGACATCCTGCTCCAAAGTACTGTGTTCCAGAAAAATTCCAGGGAATATGGAAACGTTTATTAAAGGTTCCTTATTCTATTTTTAAAATAGCTTGGTAAATATCTAATACTAAGCAGAAACAGCAGAGAAAGAAGTCATTAAAACATAATCATTACTTTAAAATGTACAACAGTCCTGTCTGACACTGCAGTATGAACTGCGGTATAGCAATTCAACTTCTAGAAACTGTGTTCAGGAGATGTCAAGCTTCACAACTGTTTAAATGAGTAGTCACATAGCAGGGCAATGCTTTGGACCAGAGCTTTATGAAAGCAAGTATATACAAAGGCTATTTCCAATTTGTGTATTCTTAACAGAAAAATACATATCAGCACAGGTCAATTTGCTAACAACATGTTATAGATTAGTGTAAGTGTCCCATGCAGTAGTTTTATTAGCATGCTGGTAATACTTACAGTTGACATTATTGAACTTATGAGCTTCTGTACTGCTAAAAGCAACAGTATACCTTACGGAAGTTGAGAAAGCTTTTTTTTATTAATTAAACTTTTCCTTTACCTCTCTTCTTAGTACAGTGAAGATCTGCTAAACTGCACATCTTGGGAGCAGAGTGAAGTCAGAAGGTTGGTGTTTTGTTTCCCTGAATAAAGTGGGCAGCCTGTGTTTAAGAAAATCACCACATCCCTCTGACAAGTCACTTGACTCATACAGCCCCTGATTATGCTTTTGCACTTCACTACCTGACCAAGGTTAATATTATCTTATGTATTTCTTGTAAGAAATAGATCTTTCCTCTTTCCTAAATAATACCATGCAATACTGTTGCATGAGAACTGTTTTAGGCTGAGTGCAAGAGGCTTTCTGACAAACGTCCTGAATATGTAATTTTGGTTGGAAGACATATTTTTCTATACAAGCTGGATCAGAAGGCCAAGCTCTGAAGAGAAATTAAGTCAGATTTCTTTTCCCTCCATTGAATAAATAAGAAGAAACATTGTATAAACAAATAAGCTTTTGTATTCTTGATCTTTAAGCTGCTTGTTTTCCGTTAAGGGCTAAATTTTATTAATACAGAATTATTTAGGATGGTCTGACCAGCAGTCTACTAATTTAATGAAGCACTTAACAGAAATATGCATTCACCATGCCAACTGCCCAATTATCAAATCTATTCTGGAAAATGCAATTCCAATTGCTAAAAGCAGTCTATATCTGCGTATATTCAAAGAACTGTGTTCTTCTCCTCTATGGTCCAGGAAACCTTATTTCATTCTTTCCTTTGACATTCAAATAACTTACTTCAGTGTACAAAGAGAAAGACTATTGCTAGGTCTGTGACCCTTGATCACAGACCAATTTTAACATATAGGTAGTTGCTCCAGGCAAGAAAATCTAGATATAAAATTATTTCATGCCTGTGGGCTGCAAGACTGAACTAATTTTGGTTTGCCTAGAGCAGTAACATCTTAAAGACTTCCTATTTTATGACTGCCATCCTCCTATTCACAACTATAAAGTTATAATAAACTATTTGCTTTGCATTGAAAAATGTATCAGCATCAGAAGCTTGGGTCTGACTATTACTCAGACTGAAATATGAATGTCAGTGTACTGGTTTGTCTGGAGCAGATTTAGTTTTTTTCAGAACAGCTCACATGGTGCTGTATTTAGGATTTGTGCTGGAAACAGCATTGATAATACAAGGATGTTTCAGCTATTGCTGAGCAGTCCTTGTACCGCATTAAGGACTTCTGTATTTTTCACATTGCTCCATAAGTAAGTAGGCTGGAATTGCACTAGAAGGTGGAAAGGGACATGGCTGGGACAGCTGACCCCAATTTTCCAAAGGGACATCCCATACCATATGGTGTCGTGTTCAGCAATAAAAGACAAGGAGAGGGCCACACATTTGGAAGAAGGAGGGATGTTCAGAGCTAAAGCATTTGTTTTCCCAAATAATGGATACATGTGATGGAATCCTGCTTTCCTGGAGATGGCTGAACACCCGCTGCCGGTGGAGAGCAGTGAATGAATTCCATATTTTGCTTTGCTTGCGTACAAGGCTTTTGCTTGACCTGATAATCTGTCTTGATCTCAGCCCATGCTTTTTCTCACTTTTACCCTTCCAATTGTCTCCCCCCCCACCCCACTGGGGGAGAACTGAGTGAGCAGATCAGTGGGACACAGATGCTGGCCCCATGGGGGTGATACACTGCACTCCATGTAACACTTTTGCTGCTCACAACTTCCTCTGGTTTCTTTTTAATTACAAATTATGACATTACATCTCTTCAGATAACTGAGAAGCATTTTTTTCAATTCAAATAACAAGTTAAAATAAATGGACCCAGAAACTTTACTTCCATTTTAATGCAAATGGAACATATTTGTCTAAGATCACTCGATCTCTTTTATATTGCAGAAACAAATGTTTGACAGAAACTTTGATGAAAGCTTGACTGTTTCTGGTTGAAAAGAATTTCAACTGATCACTCATCTTGCAGCTATAACATTTTTTTCAACAGATAATCTGGAAGAACCTGTCTTTTATGGTTTTCACTACAGTGCTAACATGCACTGTTCTGAGAGTATACAGAAGACTTTGGTATTGACATTTTTACCAAATGCAAGCAAGGTAGAAATGCTGAGAAGTCTTCTCATACCTGTAATTCTGCAGAGCCATAAAATAAACTCTGTTTATGACTAAGAATTTACAGTGGCCAACATCATATGTTTCCTTCTTCTAGTTCAGAAGAATGAATGGACAGACTGTCTCCAAGGAAGAATAATAAACTGAAACTGGAAATGCTTGCTACTGTGAAACACATGACTGAACAACACATTCAAAGTGATCGCTAGAAAAATTGTTATAGCAAAGCTGTATCCTGCACATCTTTCATCTGCTACACATCACCATGCTGAGAAGCACCTACTGGCAGAGCTTCACAGGTCACTGAGGCACTTCACAAATGAGCAAGACACAGTCAGAGGCAGTGGAATGCAGGTTCCAGATCAGACCACAAAGACCTAAACTACAGGTCCTCCTTTCAGATGCATGCTTGGACCATCATTCAATCACTGATCAACCTAAAAGCTTTCAAAACTGTAATAAGACATGAAACTTGTGTCACAGGATCACAGCATAAGGTTCTCACATTACTTTATTTAATACCTTCGATTTGTTTCCAGCCTATGGCTGAAATCATGCCCTTGAATTTGCACTGGAAATGAATGCAAAGAACTAATTGCATAAGATTAGAGATCTCTGGCACAACCATCCACATGGCTGATGCAGTCCCCAGGAAATACTACTGAATCCCTAATCTAAGACACCTCCATAAGTGGGGTTGTGACAATCTCCACACACCAAAGAAACCCTTTGACTTGATCTGATTCTCTAAGTCACTCTTCTGAATGAATCTTTGGGTTAAGCTTTGCTAGTCATGGTTCTCAATGTTCTTTTTTAATTACTTGACTGTGGAAATTGTTATTTGTCATATTCTTATGATAGAAGAATAATATATGGTAACATGGGTATAATATCTTTCATATGAAGAGTGGTCTACAAAGTAATAATTGACAATCTTATTTATGCATGTGTTCTAATATCACATCATTTTATTTTTATTTTAGATAAAGTAGTATCTGATGTTTTCCCATATCGCATACCTTTTGCAATCAATTTTTATCTTCTATATTTAATTTGAAATAATATTTTTTAAAGATGCCGTACCAAAGCTCTAAGCTTCCTGACACATCATTAATAACAATACCACTGAAGCTCAGCAGCATACAAGTAATCTAATCTAGTAAATAAATTTTCTTAGTTGTTGGCTTTTCTTGTATTTTAAGGGCTGGTCTAGAAACTTCTGTTATATCTGCTACACTGATATATATTAAGCAACAAACCTACCTTCACCTAAATTTAGGATTAAACCAGTAATGATATCACCAAAATAAATTCCTGTGGAGAATGAAGGTCGCTGCATTCTTACTGCAACTTTTATTGGTACAAGTATATAGGCATCATCTTTCAAAAACAGCCAACTCTCTGCACTCCCTTCCCACAGCCACCTCAGCTAACACAAGACCAACTGTGCTGGATCAGACCAACCATCTGCTACTCCAATATTCTAGCTTAGTCAGTAGCCAGTAACAGATATCTAGGAAGAAGTGTAGGAACGGAGCAAACATTCTGTGATAAAAAATCCTGCATAATTTTTAGTTTCCAACAATTGCTCAGCAACTTCCTTAAGTCATAGGCAGTATCTGTATTTTCAGCAGCCAGAAGGGAGGCTGTCATGACTTTATTGGGAAATTCAGGTCTCCTTTTGGTACACATGCAGTTCCATGGGATTTTTACATAGATTAAGCCTTGATTAGATATTGGGAGGGGGGAAGGGGCAGCGGGGAAACAACCAGTGACAAGAGCATTTTTTTTCCATTTTAGAATATTCTGAGTATGGACTGTAAGTTGCCTCTGCTTGCCACTCAATAAGCTAGTAACGTGGAGTTAATGACCACAGTCTGCTTCTTAAAGGCAGCTTGCATTGGAACATTTGTGCAAAGTGAGAGGTCTTATGTGATTTACAATTCGCTAGCAACTGGGTGCTAACTTCTCCTGTGAATACTGCTAGCAAGGCATTAACATACCTCAAGCTTGTATTAATAAAGCAAAAGAAGCAGCCATGTTCAAAGACTGACTGAGAGCCCACAGATTAGTCACCACACAAAGGTAGGGGCTTTGAACTGTTTTCTACTTGTCCCCAAGACATGGAACCAGCTAAGCTGCTTGATTTCAGAGCTATTTGAGTTCAGTGACCAAACTGGGTAGCACAGGTACCTCATCAGTGCTTTTAAAAGGCTCTGGGCAAAGTTTTCTTCTCTTTCAAAGCCTAACAATGAAGTACACTGTCCCATATTTGCTGTATATTAACAGCACCCTCAAAGACAGCCAGCATGAGGTACATTCTCACATTACCCAGAACTTACATCCCCATAAAAACAAGTCCTTAGTAAATCCTTATCCATACAATTAAAAGCTGCCATTTCATTTACCAGAAATGAAACTTATTCTTCCATTTAAAAAAGCAGAAAAACAAACAAACAAATAACTATTGAGAAGGTGAACTGCTGCTAACAGCAGACCTCATACCAGCCTTCCAGTATCTGAAGGGGCCTATATGGATGCTGGGGAGGGACTCTTCGTTAGGGACTGTAGTGATAGGACAAGGGGTAATGGGTTAAAACTTAAACAGAGGAAGTTTAGATTGGATATAAGGAAGAAGTTCTTTACTGTGAGGGTGGTGAGGCACTGGAATGGATTGCCCAGTTGTGAAAGCTCCATCCCTGGCAGTGTTCAAGGCCAGGTTGGACAGAGCCTTGGGTGACATGGTTTAGTGTGAGGTGTCCCTGCCCATGGCAGAGGGTTGGAACTAGATGATCTTAAGGTCTTTTCCAACCCTAACTATTCTATGATTTTCTGCTGCCCACATCACGGTACTGTCACTCCAGAGATGTCAGTTGAGCACTATTCATAAACAAACCAATTACTTATAGACTCTTATTGTAAAAATGTTTTTCTAAGTGGAAAAAAAAAATCTAAAACAGTATTGGTAAAAATGAATCTTTTAATCAGGAATATTAAAGACATAAAAGCAATTGTGTACATTCAGATACACTAGAAGTTTAAATTAGAGTTTTGTTAGACTCCAAGGAGAGTTGACAAGTGAAGGAAGACAAATATAATGTTCAAATCATTTATTAGAGCTAGCCCAAGTAATTAAAGAAAGAAAAAGAAATTCTCAGAAGAGACATAAGCAACTGAGTCTACTTTTGATATTCTTCTGCTGCATACTGAAATAATATAGCAGACCAGAAATCCATTGACCCTGTCTTCCCAAACCTTTTCCCCCTTTCTCATTAACTCTATTTAAGCTAAGCTGTAAACTGGAAAGAGTGTGAGTTTATTGGCAGTTGTGGAAACTATTTTCATTGAGTAGGCATTTTATGTTTTACTTCATAGTTAAAAGAAATTTAAAGCATTCCTATATTTTAACTGAAAGTATATTTTTGATCTTATGCCCTAAATTCCTGCAGATTTTATATATTCACGTAATTTATGCATGACTAATGAGCTACCACAGTCTGCTGTGTTAAGGTCTGTGTGTGAAAGAATTTTATTTTTAGAGTTGTCCTGGGTTCAGCTGTAAAAGTGGGTGTTTATTTTCTCCTTCCTAGTAGCTGGTGCAGTGCTGTGTTTTGGATTTAGTCTGAGAACAATGCCAGTAACACACCAATGTTTTAGCTGTTGTTAAGTACTGTCTACTCTGATCAAGGACATTCCAGTTTCATGCCGACAGTGAGGCAGTGTGTGGGAAACTAAGAGAAAGCAGACAGAACACCTGACCCAAACTAACCAAAGGGGTATTCCATATCACAGTATGTCATGCCCAGTATGATTACTTCCCAGTAACTGAAGGGAGTTACTCAGAAGGCTCAGATCACTGCTCAAGTCGGGCTGAGTAATGATCAGCAGGTGGTGACTGTATTGTGCCTCACTTGTGTTTATTGTGCCTCACTCGTGTTTATTGTTGTTTTCCTTTCCTCTTCTAGTTCTATATACTCTCCCTTTGTTATTTCCCTCATCAATAGTAGTAGTAGTTTTGTATTACACTTTATTTATTGGACTGCTCTTACCTCAACATGTGGGGTTTACATTCAATTCTCCTCCCCATCCTGCCTGGAAGTTGCTGGGAAAAAAGGAATGTTGAGTAAATGGCTGCATGGTTCTGAGTTACCAGATGGGCTTAAACCACAAGAGTGAAGCCATTACCTTTTCAGAATTGCTGTGGACCTTCGTCTCACTGTATTTGCTATGTATGCAGGCCAGCTCTCCACCTTCAACTGAAAGAAACTGATGGGTATTTCCTGAAAGCTAATGAGGTGCTTAAGTGCAGTTTTTCACATCCACATTTCATAAGCCGCTAGTCTATGTTATACCATTGGTTATACATATGCATTTCTTCAATCTTAAAAGCTAAGTCTTTGTTGCAGCAAGAAATAAGTACTCTAAAGCCATTACACCTGGAGCTACCTTACAGAAATTACTGCATATAGACATGGTTAGAAAGGAAAAGTGACATACATGCATTTTTACAGTTACTGTTGGGGTTTTTAACCACAGTAATTTCTTAACATAATGGCATGCAGCTGTTAGCTCCTAGAATGCATTCTCACAGTTCGCATAAACATGGAACACTTTGATTTTAGTTTAACAGCAAATATAATATTTATCTTTAGAGGAGTGTGAAGTCACCTATGTGCTTTCAGAAAGTAAATATGAGCAAGGATATATGCAATTAAGGCATTCACAATGTCATCAATATATCAACTTGGACAAACTTTCTCTAGCTGAGTAATTTAGTTTTAATACCCATTTAATATTTTGGCCACTGCTGAGATTCCAACAAGGGTGTTAATTAATGCCAGTTGCAAAGCTGGTTTCTGTGCTGCAGCCATCTGTCTCACAGATACCAAATCATTTAATTATTTTAAGGTGTAATTATAGATGTCTCAAATTGGTTAAGACCAACCATTCATTATTTCAAAAAAAACAATGTTGCAGTCAGATACTAAAGACAGGGTTTTTTTTCAGATAATACAGTTTGAGACACACTAGTAGTGAAGTAGAACCATTACACTAACAACCTCATAGTAAAAGTCAGAGATGAGCAAAACCAGATTTGTGTAAGAGTACTCCTAAAATGCAAACCTCTGGAAAAATCAAATGCAGAGTACTTTTTGTTTATAATTTTAAAAACTCCTGAAAGAATGTTGAAATTTAACTTTGTTATATGGATTTTATGTGCAATTATTTTGAGTGTGTACATTTTTTATGTAGCAGTGGAACTGTATGCAATTACAACATATTAACCACACGCCATGATAATATAACTGAATCATATCTTAAAAAAATAAAAAAAAACAAACCCAAACCTTTAAATGCATAAAAGTCCTGGCCCTGAATTTGCAGCATAAAATGCATTTATCTTTACTTAGTTTTTGTCTTTCACTCTCAGTCTTTCCCTCTCACCTTCCCTTTGCACTGGCCAGGTCCGCTGCAATGGAGTGAAGCCTCTCTCCGCAGCCTACTGCACTGCCTTGACCCTTCCAGCCAGACAAGTTGTATCAGGCATATGCTGCACATCCCTTAAATGGTTAACTTTTACATGATAAGACACCAATGTCTGGAATATTTCTCCTATACTATTGAAGATGTCAAGGAAACGGGATAATACATGTTCCCAATATAGTATTGTCTTTTTACATGAAATAGAGAATGATGATCTGTAATGGACATATACTATATTTTCCTGCATGAAGTGATGTTTCAGAGATGTGATGAAAAACTGGTGCAGCTTTTTCCACGCATTAACTTGTGATTTGCAAACAAAGCAATTAGGAAATTATCACATTACTTGGTAATACTAGAGACTGAAGTAAAAAATGGTATAGCTAATTCTACAGGGGAACAAAATAAGATTTATCAAACTCTCTCTCCTCTTTCATCTAAAGATAGGTGGCAGCTAAGGGATCCCCCTTAACCTTTTTAAAACCAATTGAAAAGCAACATGTATTACAAAACAGCTTTTATCTCTTGTTAAAGTTATGAAAAACATCTGTGGCTAAGTCTGAAGAAATCCAAAGCCAATTAGAGAGGATGCTACGGGACAATCTACAAAGCAATGAAAATTTCCTTAAAATGAAAAACAGCTTAAAATTTTAAACAATGAATAATTTTATACAGTCAACATAATAATTAGCCCATTTCTATGTAAATCAATTCATAATTATTAATATCTCTTCACTCCTGAGTACAATTTTGCATAAAACATTTTTTCCACATTGCAGAAGGTAAGAGTTATTAATAAAAGCACCTCTCTTAACCTCTTTTGTTAAATTAAATAAATGAAGAGAAATTAAAATCTGTAATGAAATATGAGATTCCAAAACTAAAACTGTCAAAGGAAGAAAGCAGTTTTGATACTGAATTAAATGGACCTTGATCAAGCATGGGCAACCTATGATTTCCTTTTCTCCAGGGTCAGGAAACTGCCCATATAGACCCTTTCAACACAAAACACTGGTATGGTTACGTGGATAACTTTGTGGCAATTAGTTTTTAAAAGCTTTGGTGCTTTGCTTTGTTCTAATTTCTGAATAATGCCCTGGCCTGTAATGTTATTCCCTGGACTTCTTGCCCAAGTTATCCTATTGAAGGCAACAGGCTATTTTATATTACATAAAAAGAAAAAAATCTCCCATGCCACCATATACACTTACATTTTATTATTTTCATAGCACAAGTCTTTCTACTTTGCCTGAAGCATATAGAGAGCTTTACAGTTCACTGCATCTCACAGCTGTCTGTAGTATTTCAGATCTTCTGTAATATGAATATACAATGTATATTCAACACATTTTATTTTTACTTCATTGATTAGCATCTCTATACCTTGTCTTACACAGCTCCTAATACGCAGATGAAGTAAATACTTCCTGTTGGGTGTTTTCTCTATTTGATGGAAATAGAGGATGCTACACATCAGATTAAAGGCTGCTGTGCATAATGTAAACTAATTAAACTCCCTTGAATGCAAAAACCAGAAGAACTTTAACAATATGATTCCTCTTAAATTGAGGCAAATGTCTGAACTGTACCTTTTTCTATTGACTGGATATAAAGTAATTCTAAGATTATGCAGATGGCTATAGTGCACGTCTATAGTTACCGGAGTTTCACTCCAAGACAGTGGCAAGTCAATGAAAAAAGTGCAGATTATCTGGGTTACAAAACTACAATCTGGAGCTCAAGAATTCTGCTCCAAAATGAACATGAGGAGTTTCACAGACTTCCATTGAGATCCAGCAGTTTATGAAGTAACCTAAGTAAGCAGACACAGCTGCCTGGAGACAGTAATGTGTAAATGCGGTGGGCAAAGTTGAAACCTTCTGTCTTCACACAGTGTGCTCAGGGCTGCAAGTCACTGAATCCACCCTTTGGCATTTTTAGGCCTGAGAAACGTATGGAAAATAACCTGCAACTTATCTACAAAGATCTGGGTATGCTTCAGGCTAGCAAACAGAGAAGACTGAAGGCTCATTCTCTTAAGTCTGGCTCATTCTGGCTCTGGAGGCTCATTCTCTCAATATATAACCTTTATACCAATATCTGGGTTATCAATCTCTAAATATTCTGGACTGCAGAGCTTTTTTAGTCATCTAATAATCTTGCAAAGTACCACAAAACCTTTCACTGTCTTTTAAACTGAAATCTTCATGCGGATTACACAGTTTTATAGAACATGAAGTATCCTGCACAGATGATCACTTATCTAGTTTGGTTCCATGATTTGCACAGTAATAAAAATGCAGACTCCAGTGGCTCAGCTCTGCATTGCACAGATATCCATATTTCTATTGAGAAAGGCAGTCCTAGCCACCAGGATCTGCAGTACCCTGGGCTTGGCAGCATCTACCACTGTTCCTTCTGAAACTCTGCAACCATACAGACAAACTCAAAAAAGCAGAAAACAAACAAAAGAGCAGACAAAACCAACCAAACAAAACAAGAACAAATAAAAAAACTCCACAAGTAAAATGGAACAATAAAACGACAGGAGGAAAAACTGAACGGGAGTTTATGGTTAAGGCAGGTGCACAAAAGCAGGGAAAATCACATTCCAGTCCATATTTCTACATTTTTGCATCCTATGAAACTGATTTTTAATGCAAGTATGTAACTTCTCATTCTCCAGTAAGTACTGAAAGGCCTAGAAGCACAGCCATTTCTGGTTTCTGTATTTTTTGCTCTAAACCAGTAAAGTTTGGATTCCCTCATAAAGCTATTATAAAACTGCAAAAATGAGATGTGGAGAAGAAGAGGAAATAGGTACCTGAGGTAGTTCTGAACAAGTTGGCTCACACATTCCAAAAGCAAAACAGCAATACAGCATGAGAGAGCTAATTACCCCAGCCTGCTTGCAGTCACAGAGCTGGTTGATTCAGAACTCAGAGGAAGCTCAGAAATTGCTCTTATGTCATTACAAAGCCCCCAGGAAGAAGGAAAAAGAAGCACCCAGCTTCTTAGGCGTGGGGGTTTTATGTAAGTATTGTGGGATATAAAAACTGTAAATCTACTAGAAGAAATATAAATATTCTGTTTCAAAATAATCTTGAGAACATGGCGATAGCCTGGATTTCAGGAAATGCTGCCTGTAAAGTACCACCACAGAAGTATTCTATAGAGCTGAAGTAGAATATAAAATTAAGTTTTATTCATACCAGAAATAGAGAGGAAGTTAATTATGTATTTCCCAGAAGCAAAGCTAAGAAGTGATGGTCTGCTCCTTTTTTCACAAGAAGGAATAGGTGTTCAGACATCCGTTTCACCAGCTTTAATAATGTTTGGCACATGCACTACATGAAAGGTTTATCAGTTAGCTTCTATTTGGTAATGTTCAATAAATGGGAAAAAAAAAAACAAAACCAAAAAACAACAAACCAAACCAAGCCCTCTTTTTTCTTTTTTTTTTTTTTTGTTCTCCTAACTACTTTCATTTAAATAATTCTGACTCCAAGTGTCATATGGAGACAAGGTAGAGTTTGTTTATCGGCTAATCACTTTTTGCTTTAGCTGTTTTCTATACACTTCCTTCTTGACAACTGTAAAAGAAAACCTTTTTTTAAACTATATTCTAGCAGTTAAACTTAGCAAACTTAAAGATCCAGAGAACATACTTTATTTAGCTTAGATATGCAATACTCATTAAAAAAAATGAGATCTCAGTATTGTACTTACTGAATTTCTTTCAGTTACTTAGGGAATTGCACTACTGAAATAATAACATTAGATCTTTTCCAGGTATTAAAAAAAATCCCAACAACTTCATACAACACATCATCTATTTGAATAATTCCTTTGATTATATCTGATTTGTTTTACAAATATATACCTACTTTGCATAAACTTTTTACTTCCCTACTCTGGATACATTTGAGAATGAGAACTGGAAAAAGTTGATGTCTAGAATTCTCCAGTTCCAGTGGCTGACGTTATTGTCTCTGCTGCAAGTAAAATATTAACTGCCACATAATTACAGCATATCTCCTCCTTGCTTTATCAAAGAGCACAAAAGGGGACCCAGCTCTCCTCTGATGTCAAGAAAGAAGGTGACATAAAATGGGCAAAAGCAATAAAAGAAGTCTCTGTATAGATCATGCAGCATTTTGAAGAGAATGACACTATTATTATTAAGAGGAACTGAGTGTTGGTTGGGTAGCTTTTAAAAGTGAGTTTCTGTAGGTGGTCCTGCAAATTAGCAGTGAAGATGCTGTATGTATCAATTAGGAAAAAAAAAAATTGAAGATCCAACTATGATGATGCTTAGGCATTTTTCTAGTACAGTGAGGAACTAGCTTTAACGTCTAACATAAGGCATAGCTTAACCACAATCACATCACACTTTCACAAAGAGAAAAGCTGGTTTATCAGAGGTGCCTGAGTGTACACAAGCCTGAGTTGCATCTTTGATACATCTGGATCATTGTCATTAGCCAAATACTCACATTGGACGTCTCTTCTGGATAGCTATCAGATGCTCAGGATAAATGAAACTTAATTAAACCAGTGAGGACCTAGTAACAATTGCAAACCCCAGTGCTGCCATGGTATAGGCTTGGACACTATTAATAACTGTCATGATAAAACAAGCAAGCTTCTATTTCCATAGGAAAAGAACATTGTCTAATCATAGTAAATAACGATTTTGCTTCAGTATTTTTACACAAACTTTTACACATCGCCATTAACCATTAGCACTATCAGTACGATGGACATGATACTTGGAAATTAATGCCATCATTCCAAAAGATAGATCATTTGTGGATAACAACTCTCAGCATTCTCTTTCTTAGATCTATCCATGATGGCTTGATTTTATTAAACCATGTTTTGATGAAGTCTTTGTTTTATTCTGTTTTTTGAGGAAGTCATTTTGATTGTGTCCACTTCTTAAGAAGTGAAAGAAGTGACCTGATCATCCACATACAAAACATCCATCAAGATTCATATAGCAGAATATGAATGCAAGTAGGGAAAGACTAGTATGTGTCTCATTTTATTATCTAGTAGAGAAATATATTAGACCCAAGTTCAGCTGCTGCCTTCGTAGGTACATTCTTCTACTATTTCAATGGGAAGGAAATCAATTACACTGAAAATCATTTTCAGTGTCTTTATTTCTAATCAGTTATAACAAGACAGAGTACATATTAAATCTAAATAGGCTCATGTAGAAAAATATTATCATTCCCCATGCAATTTATTATTTGTATTTGAACAGATACATGTGCTGGACTACTTTGCTTCAGGCTGTTCCATTTTTCTGCATTGTTCTATATTCACCCTAGACTATCCAGCATAAATAAAGCAGTACCTTTAAACAAAAATAACTTACTTGGGTATTACTTTCTTATATACTATAGGTAATAATATAATTGCAAGTGGAAAATACACATTAAAAAGTCTCAAGTTTATGCAGGGTATTTTGTGAAAGGTTTCTGAGGGTATCAGTTTTATTTATCAGTCTGAAAATGTGGGTAATTGATAGCTCCTGTATAAATACACAGAATTACATCCTGCATTTTGGCATTGCCTCTATGCACATCTAAAACAGTTCACTATCTGTACTACCAGATGTACTCTCCAGACTTGAGAAAATACTGAATTAATCTTACTTATTGTAGTAAACCACTGAAAAATGCCTGTGATAAGGACAAGTACCTTCACTGGGAGAGTAGCTTGAAAAAGTGTAATGGAGGAAGAAGGAATAGAGAGTGGAATGTTTCTGAAGCCTAAAAGAAAAAAAAAAATATTCTGGTAATAAAACCTGTGAAATAATTGAGGTTAAGACCATGGGAGAACTCACAGAGCAGGAGCAGACTGCAGAGAAGCAAGGCTGTCCTTCTAAGAGATCAGGGGACCGGGCAAAGTCTAGTACAAGAGAACTGGTCACAGAAAATTAATGTTTTCTTCAGAGAAAATGAGTGTCTGAAGTTACACTGAAAATCTTTTAAAGCGTGAAAGGAAGCACTTTGTTACAAATGGGTAAAATTATGAAAGTTGTGATATTAATTTAGGAATAGGTGAATTGTACAAGCTTCATTTAATGAACTCTAAATACTGTGTTTGCATTTCAAGGTGATGTCTGTGTAATATACACAAACTCAAGATGTCATGTTAATGAAGATCAGTATTGGGAAAATATAACCAAATCTGGGAGTTACAAATCTATGAGCATGGTAATATTTGTAATTGCTAAAGGACTCTGATACTGAAGCTGTAATAAATTATGTTTTAATTGTCTTTGGAAATTGTGGTTCTTTATGTTTTGTATTCAGATCTATGTGAATCTAAATTGTAACAGCAGCTCTCAAACTGAGAAGTGTAATTTAATTTTTAAAGTTATTTTCTTCCATGGGAAATATTTTCTGCCTTAATCTAGACCAGCACTGCATTTGAAGAGATTTGCAATGAATCATAATCTTTAAATAGATAGCATGGTGCATTAACAGCATTGTATATTAAGCATTCACAATTCTTCACAAATGTAATGTCATTCACTGTGTATCTCTACTTAAAAGCTGGATTTATGTTGACAGCATCGATTACATATAATTTTTACAGACTTTCTGGTTTGCTTAAAAGTGATCTCTAAAAATCAAGAAACAACATAAAATAACATCTAATTAAAGCTGTTACCCAAAACCAGGACATTTATAGGTGTGAAAATTAAAGTCAGCAAAGTATTACTCTTACTTAAGTACCCCTCAAAGAGCCATTCAATTTCAAGCTCAGATTGCAAAAAAGTTGTCTCAACAGTTGATGAGTCATTTGGTAGCTAATAAGGGTAAGGTCCCAAACCACACAATTAGTGTTGTGGAGCTCAGTATATCGTTCTTTCAGACTACAGTTGCAGATCAAATACAAGAAACTTGCTGGTTTTGTTAAGAACCTGCAAACCATTTTCTAGGATGAAGTAGTGGCCAGATAGACTGTAGCAATGAAGGGAATGTATTTCTTAATATCACATGCAGAGAGAAAATTACTCATGATTCCAGCTGAACAAAAGGATGAACTATAAACCACATACATGCTGGACTTTCTTGTTTATCTTTTTTATCTATTAATACAGATTACACTGAATCTTAATATCTTAAAAGAAGTAAAATATGGTCCTATGTGTTCATCTTTGACGAAATACTGGCACAAAGTTGTTAGCATGGATGCATCCATGACTGTTCAATGCTATTTAGGTAAACTAGATTTGGGGTTTAAAGACCTTAATCTGCTAGCTGAACCATGGCAATAACATTGCTAAATGTTTTAAATATGGAGGAGAGGAGACCACCAAGGAGGGGAACCACTAAGTCCTTGAAAATACAATGAAAAGAACACTAGTTCTGTTTTAATGATAAAACTTAGCTATTTATTTCCTGTGAAGAGGGTGTTTTGTTTTTTTTAATAAGTTCCTGGCCTGGATGCCCTTTAGACCAGACTGAAATTGTACTAGGGTGATGGGAAAAAATGAAGCAGGGTGAAATTCATTCAGTAGTTTTTAAAACAAAAGACACACCAAAAGGGAAAAGTACAAAAGCAAAAAATGAAACATCATCTTGTGATGGAAAAAATAGACATGACCCACAATTGTATGAACCACCAAATTTTACAAAATAAAAGGCTAGCAGATGGTTTAAAGAAAGAAGGTGTCACCTCAGGTGGTCTCTGAGCACCCAGGGTAGCAGGAGGCCCTAAGAGGAGGAAAGGACAAGGCTGCTGCAAAGGAAGCTGAGCTTTGCCCAGTAAATCCAAGGGACTGCAGTCTAGATGAATGACTAGATCACCTTGGTGGGTCCGCTGAATGAATGGGCTAGTTGTGTAAATGACTCCCTGAATTAATCAAAACCATGCGAATGTCTGGCTCAGCCAGGTAAATGGGTATGAGGACATGAAACATAAGGTTCTAGGGTGTGACTATGGTCCACAGGGGTGGTGGCTAAACCACAATACCCTTCGCCTGCACTAAAAAACACTAAAGACAAACAACCCGCAGACACTATGCCCAGGGAATGCAGTTTTCTGGCAGAAATGTTTGGCCAAAGGATGAATGAGCTGGCATGGGCTATCCCCAGGTCCTGTATCCCATAAAGAGTAGCAGAGATAAGACACAACATGCAAAGCCATTGAAACCTGCAGAAAAGCAGCTTGGCCACCACCATTATTTCTACAAGATGTGATGGGAGAATAGTCTGTGAGAAAAGCTCTGCCAAAACAAACAGTAGACCGATGCCTCTTTTTCTCAAACAATGGTACAGCTCATGTCAAAAAGACAATACTTTGATGATTTCTTCTGGAAACTTGGCTAGTAGTGGAGTATCATTTAGTGGTCCCTCAAAGTAAGGACCAGAATGCTAGAAATACATTGTTAAGGAAATAGGAATAGTTGGGGTAGAGAGACTGTGCACCCCAAACAAGCTGCATTGCAGGTTTAAATCAATGGTTTCCTACTTGTAATGTAAAAGCAAGTTTTATAATGGATCCCGCTAAGAACAAAGTGCAGTGTGCTTCAATGTACAAAGGACTTCCAACCTCAAAGTAATAGGACATTAGATCAATAGAATGGACTTCTAAAATAATAGCTGCAACAGAGTGAATCTCTTAATATCTACCGGACGGGACCTGGAAATTCACTAAATAAGCAACAAACCTCACAGTAATTCCCATTCATAATGGGTTCATGTCAGTAGCTGCATACACTGCTATTAAAATAGAGGTAAACCCTATAGAAGCACTGGAGATGATACAAACATTCAGCTGGGGACTGATCTGGGTGACAGCTTCATACAGCAAAAAAGAGTATGGAATGCTATAGACACTGAAGGGGTAATTTAATAAAAACTGAGGCTTGCATTATGTCCAATAGATGGTCTCCTTCTCTTGAAGGAAAATGTAACGTTACATGATCACCATGGGAACACTGAAATGTGGAGCATATGTATGAAACCTGATTCTAGTAGGTTCTGTACTTTCATTAGGATTTAAGTGTGTTGATACATCACTTTGCTACATCAGAATCCCACCTAATGTCAAGTAACTTTGAATGACTAACTTTGTTATTAAACAATAAAGACTCTATGTGTGGAATATTTTAAAGAGCCTGGGCAGAAAGTATTTGACTCTGAGATAAGGTAGGAAAGAAAAACAAAAATTACTTAATACTGATTGTTACAGAATTATACTCTCAGTTTATAGATAAAGATTAAACTCCAGAGGGTGATGAAGTATACTTTTGTGACATGTTCTATGTAACTTTTCAAGATGATGATGATGGTGAACTAATACCACAGTAGATTTCAATCTTTTAGAAGTGAATGGAGATAGAAGTCACGACAATAAATCCTACTTCAAGTTAGGTTTACTTGGTACCACTGCCAAATTATGATGTCTCATTTGGTCTGTACTTACCCTCCAAAATGGAATGATGGTGGAATCGCCTTCCTCTCATTACTCATACACCACAGGAGACCAGCACTCATCTTGCTTACCAGTCAACAGCTCTGTGTGGGGTTTATATTCCAACAGATTTTTTCAGTCTCTCCTTTCTAATTAGCCTTTCCTGGCTCTTCAAGAATATTTCGTATAGTATGCCAAATTCAGATGTCATTATTTTGAACAACTTGTTCAAAAGATTGAATGTTGGAAAAATAATAAATATGTTCTCAGCCGTATGACAGCTCTGAAAGAAAATCTGTCTTGGAAAAATAAAAATTAGATACAGCTTAAATGTACTCAAAAATTTACTGTCTTCAGGGTGTTTTATGTGTCTCTGACTATTCTCAATTATATTACCATAAAATATGGAAGGAAACTTCATTTTAATTTATCTCTTTACTATTATAGATAAATTTCATTAGTGGCAACTGTCTTTCTGTTTCAGCATGAAAATGTAGAGGATGTTTCACTCACCTTACTGATTAGCACTGCTAATAAGACACTGTGGATGAACGTGCCCATTTATAAGAAAAAGAGAGGATCTTTGTGAGCCACTTTACAGAAAAGTCCTTAACATTCCCTACTGTGTCTGTTTTTTGTTTTTTTTTATGGAATATAAATACAGGTTTCAGTAGAACTGATGTGTCTGATCAGTGTCATAAAAATGCACTGAAGATGGAAATTAATGGTGCGGGAAGCAGGGCTCCATACTGACAGGAGCCCTTGCAGAAATCTGAATTTGAGAGTTCTCTTAAAAGATTCAGTGCAAGGGTTTTCTCATCCCTCTCACATAGCCATCTGGGATTCCTACCCTCATCACAGGATCTTCTGCATAAAAGATTTACTGAACTGCAGAAAAATGGAAGAGTGCAGAAGGCTACAGTAGTTACCAAGTTACTTTAGCAGTGATGGCAAAAAGCAAGCGTTTACCTTGTTTAAACATTGACTGGTAAGGATTAATCATTTATAAAAATCACAAGGTCAATATCAACTATGTGAAACACTAGAACAACCACAGATTCTCCTGCTGACATTTATTTCTTAGCACATGTAAATAACACCTAAACCAATTCAAAAAGTGCAGCATTTGAAGGGCGATATACTGTTTTCAAAACACTATTTTTTAAATCCTTTTAAATAAACTCATTAAAAAATCAAGTTCAGTCTTGTATAATTCACTCATCGTTTTAATGGCAGAATTTGAATGGAATTCTTAAAACCATGTAAAATCAGAGAGCAAAATCAATACCATAGTGGCAAATCCACAGTCACATGTGAGACAAAGCATGTAACAGAGAGAGTCCTCACTGTTTTGAAAAGTAACATACCCATCCTGTAATCCATCCCCCAATCAAATCATATGAAACCAAATCCCATGAAATTTGTACCCTTAGATACATGCCTTAGGCATCATTCAGACAGATGATGGTTTATTTTTTGCATGAAAAAGAGGGTTATAATTCTTGCAGAATGATCTTTAGAACGTCAAAGATGGACCCTGAAAGTTTTTAAAAATAGTAAAAGCAAGAAATCACATGGTAACAAAACAAGTAACAAAGGTCATAGTATACAGTCTATTCATTATTACTACATACCTGTCCCAAAGATGGGGAGCTAGGAATTTCTTAGAGAAATTACATTGGCCTTTAAAGAAATTGCATGTTCAAACATGGGGCGGAGGGGGATACTTACTGTTAGAAGCCTAAATCTTATTCCACCCCAAAGATGCCTCAGTGTAGTTAAAGGTAATTCTCAAACGATTCAGTAATTTCAAAGTTTTTCACAAATAATCATAACTCAGGCACTTCAGGTTAGTTTTTAACTCCTTGGAGAATAGTACATGGAGTACATAGAGTACAGGGAGTATGAAGGCTCCCTTTTTACAAGGACCCCAATGCAAAAGATATGGGGTAACGGGCACAAGTTACCCCTGTGGGCATTACAACCGGACCCAAGAGGGAAATTTTTCATTATGAGAAAAATCAGTCATTGGAATCATCTCTCCAGGGAACTGATGGACACCCCAACACTGGACACTGAACAGGGTGATTTTTCCTCTATATCATAATTATCAGAGATTGCAATTTTAGATATAAACATCCATATGTGTGTGTGTGCATGCACGCATGCCTTAGAGGTGATAGAGCAATATTACTGCTATTCTAGAGACTGTAAAATGAAGTGCAGAGATTCTTAAACCAAAATGCCCAAGAACTGCCCAAGAACTTTCCCTAACTCAGAAATAAGAGGTTAGCATTTCCACTTCTTTGACAACCAATATCAAGGTTCCATGTACTTTACAACTTGCAGAAAACATCACTCAAACTACCGTATTTTCAGAAGTCAATGCTAGAATTGTTTCTGCAATTTGTCAGGACTCAGATTTGCCTTCTACCAAAATTAAAGCAATGCAATGTAGCTTTAAAGATACTAAAAGGTGTAGCAATTCTATAATTCTACTGAGCTCATGGATAACCCTTAACCTTTTCTACGTTTTATATTTTCTCTTCCTAACTCCACTTGTCCTGTAATCTAAAACTACTAGACTAAAATTATCATTAAAGATACCAAAATTCTTTTATAGATCTAATTCATCAGCATACAGGAGAGGATTTGTAAGCAAAAACATATCCTAGGTAAGCATTTGAGGTGTAGCTCTACATGTTTTCTCCAGACAACACCATACATGTCTCAGGGTGCCTCTCTCCTGAGTGACCAGCACTTCTCATGTACTCTGCTGTCTTCTAGTCTCAGTCAAGTTTCACAAGTTCAATGTCCTGAAAGTTAAATCCTCAGAGGCATGTCTCACAGTACATCTATTGCGTACAGACAAGCTTGAATTCATCACAGGGCACAGAAGCAACATGTCCAGAAGGAAAGGAAAGATGGCACAATGCAGTCAAGTAAATGTAGGAATCACTATGGGGATGTAATCATATCTGTGCCTACATACATAAACCTCTATATTTAAATACATATATATATATATATCTCATTCAGAATTTTGCTAGACATTCTTTTCAGTGGTTTTGATTGATTGGCATAACCATACCTAATTCAAGTGCTAAATATTCATAATTTCATTTCTGTAATACACTGAATCTTGTTCACTGTACATGGAATTAAGATCTAAATGTATGTTCATAAATTCCATATTTCAGAGTTGTTCAATATCACAGAATCTAAATTTCTTACTAAAGCAGGTAAAAAGCCTAATGAAGGCAGAAAGATCTTCCCCCTGAGTACAGAAAGCTCTGGTTTAGACTTGGAGTGAGGTTTAGCCCCTCACAGTCAACAGCCACACGCTACTGCTATTTGCTGTCAGCTAAGTTCTGTCAGATATCCTTCATTTTTCATTTCACATCTATTTTCTTCCAATTATTCAACTCTCCTTCCTGGACAGTAAAAGCAGAATTTTTCCTCCTATCTATGCCCTGCTGTTCTTTATTAGACTAAGGAACAAATGAGACTTCCAGAAGGAAAGGGTTCTGCTCACTATGATAACAAATATTCAGGATTTCTTTAAACATAATTAGTGGGACATACTGCAGGTAGAGCTCACCATCATATTAAGTCATAAGTTAATTCTGAAATATGTTCCAAACTATCAAAGAAATAACCTTTTCAGATTAGAATGCCATCAAAAATGCTTCCAAGATAACTTTCTCCAGCCAGTTTCAATATCTTTGACTTTCCTAATAATCACCTTTTTCTTCGCCTATGAAATTATACATCACCTTAAAATAAGCACAAAAACTAGCTGACCGGTACTATGTTTGAAATACATTTGGAAATGATAAGCCATTTTAACAAAGAAATTACTTTTAACAGAGCTTTGCATGCAAGTGACTTTTAAATGTGCATAACATGCACCAAGAAAAATCTAAAAGATATTAGCAACACATGAGAGATGAAGTAAGTAGTTAGCAAATTAATTATGTGAGGATAAAAACTGTGTGTGTTTTAAGCTGTAGCCTTGAGCTCACACTGTACCTGAGAGCTGCTTTCCTAGTTATTTTATCAGAGATAAACTTAACTCCTCATAACTTAAATTAACGTAACCCAAGAGAGGTTTTCTCATATACATCATGTTTACTAATATCCTCATATATTGGTTCAAACACAGATATTACACAAGAAACTCTGCCTACAAATATGCTCCTAGTAGTTAAAGCTGTGCTCTACTGAATGTTGAGTACAGCATTTTCCTTCTCCTTAAAGAAATGATCAAAATGCTAGGGAAGTGAAAGCCTCTGTGCTAGAGGGGAGTTGATTACTCAGAAGAGCCTGCAACTTGTTCTGATAACATCAGCTCATCACAACTGGACCTGTTCCTGAAAGAAGTGTATGCTTTCTAATACCTCTTTGTGAATTCCTCTCTCTGATGCACCTTTTCTCTTTTTGGTCCCCAACATTCATTTACCAGAAAAACTTATTTATTCTCATTGACTAATATCAACATTTTCATCTGAAGAAACCTGGCAGGTCCCATTACAATATGCAGAAGAGTTTTTCAGTCTGCAATAATATTAGCATAGTTTGTGGACTATGAGAGTAATTTAGATTATCATCCTCTTCTAAAATCCAGTAGTAAACCACATCAATATGAGAAAAGTACACAGGTAAAGCAGAAGTTCTGTGGTTGGTTCAAAAACAGAGACTGCCATTGTGAAGGGTGTTAGGTATTACAGTTTACAGATTTTGTAAACATACAGCAGTGAATCTGCCAAGAGAGTGAACTTACATTAAAAGCTGCTACCAATGTGCTTTGGCCATGAAAAGCAGCTTCCTTAAAAGAAGGTAAATCAAATATAGCAACTTTGGGAGGTTCAAGAAGGTATATTCCTCTGTGTATCTATGGTGAAATAGACAATTTTCTAGGGACAGAAGGTTCATCATGGACTTCATCAACACAAAAAGATAAACCATACTTGTATTCTAGCAGGTTTATATTTTAGTTATGCGAATGTCTCCCATCAGTACTGCTGGAGCCACAGACAAAATGTCTCTACTGCCCCAGGGCTACAGTAACTGTATCTTTTGCATAGCCCAGTAAGAAGAGAGAGGCCAAGATCAGATTATCACAGTACTGCTATCCATGAAATACACCACTTTTTCCTTCAAGAATTTGTACCTTGCTTGACAAAATATCTAGTGATCACTCATCTGGTTCTCAGTTATAGACACGGCCTCCAAATCACACAACAGTAATAAACTCCTGGAAACACTAAAACTGAACTGTAAATGACTGGATAAAGGGGACAGCACATTAAGTCATTATTAAATCAGGTGCATGAATAAAGAAGAGTTCTGAAGATTTCTTTTTATTTATTAAGTGAGCCATCATGTGATTTCCATGTGCTGTACCATCCCTTTTAATTTCCCCCATTCCACACCATCTCTCAGAATTTCTTATAGATTTACTCCAGATCAGATACAGTCACATTGGGTACAGTCAGATCAGATCAGTATCTGACAGACAAAGAAGGATGCCAAACACCTCCCTAGCCATACTCCATGCTTTGTGTAATGGACATTTGGTAAGACTCTACAGATAAGGTGTGTTCTCTGTCCCTGAGGCACCACAGTAAAATGCACCCAGATGAAGAAAGGAGGCAGAGGAGAAGCTTCAGCCTCCTTCCCCATACCTACTGTATATCTTCCTGTCTGTAAGGCTCTGCTGAGCCAAGACTGGACCCTAAAAAGGTCTCCCAAAGATTTAGTCATTAATTGCTCTAAAGCAGTTAACCAAATACTGAAGCAATACTGTCTCTGGCATCTTTAACAGTTGTTGGAATGAAGTATGTGCTACCTCAAAAATATCCTCCTTAAGGTGATGCCCATAAAGCATAATGCAGTGTTTCTAAACTTTCTAAATACATTATAAGAGATGTGATTTATTTTTTTTCCCCTATAATTCTGTTTTCTTGTTTGAATTTTATTAAAATAGATCTGGACTGTATTCTAACCCCCCTTTGTTTTATATATTAAACACAGGATCAGTAACATTGCCTGATATGAGGCTTGTTGACTCATGGTAAGAACCTGGTTTACAGCCACACTGTTCAATACGTGCTATTCATACAAGTTATACGTTATCAGATTTTACAACTGGTTTGCGTTATTTCATTCCATTTTTGTGCCTCTCCAGTTATGTAAATAAATAGCACATTTCTGTACAATTACAAAGAAAATAAACGCTTACTAGAGAAAGACAATTTTCCCTGTGGTTATGAAGAACAGATTGCAGATTTTCTTAAAGAAATAGTTTAGGACAAGGAAAATGGTCTTAAAGGGAAGGCCACTACCTATAACAACAACTAGAATGGGCTGCATAATAAGAAAGGGAATTAGAGAAGACAATTATAAGAACCTGGAAAACCTATATAATAGGGAAGGAACTGCAAGTATGATGGTGAATCGGGCAAAAGATTGGGAAAAGTGAGAGAGTGTAAAGAGAGTTTAGCCAAGACTGGTTACTGAGCATGGCAACTGAGATCCATGGAAATGCTTGGGATGACCAGAGCAACTTACAAAATTGTAAAATATTTGGGGGTGGGGAGGATACAGGGTGGGAAGGACATTAGAAACTATGAAACTTTGGGCAAAAGGCAAAATAATCATGTTCAAAGGACACAGAAAGATGGTTGTGTGTCTGTGGGAACACATTTTCTTCCAAAACATGGAAAGGAACCCCAAATCCCTGATTCAGGCCATTCTTCTCTAGGTGCCAGCAGCAAGTATCTCTGAAACCTCTTTCAAACCAAACAAGTTAGTGATGAGAAAGGCCAGTGTCAAGCTTTTTTTCAGAGGATGGAACTTTTTTCTTTTTTTTTTTTTAATTTTGAAAAACTAATGTATTTCAGTATTGAATTTGTAAAGCGTAGAGTGCTCAAGGGATGCTGATCACCCTAAACTTTTTCATTTGATGAAGAATGATTAGCCTTATATCCTCAGTGACTGATAGAGCATTATACCCCAATTTATTATTTTTTTAATTCTTGTAGTATTTCTGTACCTAAACTGAAAGTTGTATGAGATTGCTAATGAAACAGAAAAGATACAACTGCAAATAAAGTAAGTGAAGAAACACACGATGTTCTTAACAGAATGGATGTGCCTTAAATATCCTTTATTTATGGAGTTTGGATAAAATATTTGTACTAAATGAAAGTAGTTATGTTCTAAAGCTTGCCTTCTAAACCACCGAGAAACCCCACTAATAAGAAGTCTAGCATCACTGATAAGCCTATTAACCAACTGCCTCAGTATACCACAATGCCTACAAACATGCTCTCAAAAAGCAATTAAAAGATGTTCTTGACATGGCTCTAACTTCTACAACACTGATCTACAGAGACGTAGTAAAGATTATTTAAATCAGCACAGCATAAAGCACTTTTTGTGAAATCAGCAGTAATTTCCCAAAACTAAAAGCCTGACTTGGGGGAAATGAAGGTAAAATGCCCTAGTTCTGATGACCACTCTTTTAAGTACTGTATAAATTCCTGCAAGAATCAAGTTCAACTGTTGGGTTTTTTTGGTTTGCGACTTACAAAATTTTGCTCAGCTACAGAAGAGCTTTGGAGAAGAGCAGAGAGTGCTATGCAACAAACGCAACAGAAATGTAGACAAAAAATCCTTGGCCACAAGATTGCCTTCACTCATACAACAAAAGCATTTAGTACCACTGGCTGTGAAGGCATGTGTACAACATCAGGATTTAATTTTTTTATGAAGCTACTAAAATCACTAGTTTATCTCATAAAAACATGATGTGAAGAGACATAAATGAAATAAATAGCTCTAATGATTTTTTTAATCTCAATGTAAGTCCCTAGCTCTCATATGCACACTACATTGTTTGCTCCCTGTCCAGTAACTCGCCCCTGTGGTGTTCTTAAAGGAAATTCAGTATGGAGTTACAGGAATAACTTACTTCTCTGATGATTCACTGTTTCTCTGTTTCAGTGGCCATGAGAAAAATCTATCTCTACCCTCAGAATAAATGCCTCTGACAAGCAGGATGTGAAGAGCTTTGATGAAATAGCTTCCTAGTTTCTAACGTGATGGAACTGGCAAAAGAAGTAATGAAAGTGGAATTATTATTTTTTTCCTTTTTTCTTGTGCACCCTCTCATCTCCTTCAGCTTTGTCAAACATTTTCGAGCTGTAATACAGGTAGTATTTACCGTTCTTCAGCACCTATGTAACATATGTAGGAAAAATGTAGTTCTGGCAATTTATGCAGAGAATCAGTCAAGTATGGAAAAGATGTATTCACACACCAGTACAGTAATATGTCAAACTAATTCCCAATACAGTTTGGAAGTCAGTATTTTACACTTTTTAAGGCCAGTATATTGAATTATTTAATCTCTTAGTCTGACCTTTAAAATTACATATACTGTAATTTATTATAGTAATATATTCAGAGGTGCTGAGTTAGGGCTATCAGAAAGCTGATTCCCACTCTAGAATTAATCATAAATTTCTGGAAAACTTACTGATAACTCCCTTTTTTCTTCTGTGGATTTCATTACAGTATGGCATGAAAGCAAGACAAAGTTACTCTTGACAAGATTTCAAAGTGGAAAACAGATAGTAATGCTTTGTTGTTAGTTCATAATGAAAGCAGAGATTTCTGGAAGCATGATTTTCCCTTCAACTGCAATACAATGTTCTACGGAAACTAGTCCATTTTTCTCTCAGAAAGCAGTAGGAAGATTATGAGAACAAAATAAGTCTGGTTTTCAAATTCTTCAGCATGAAGGATTTGGGGGAAAGTTCAGCAACAGAAGAAACATTGGAAGTTGGTGCTCATACTTAAGCAGTTTAACATTGCCCCTGCAAAGGTACAGGAAGTGCTGTCAATTTCTGTACTGGTATTATATGTGATAACTGAGATTATTGATACCCTTCATGCAAGTGTAGCTTTAAATGTTTGTGTAAGAATGAGAATTACATTTAAAAGCTTCTTGAAATGCTCTGAAAGCAGGCAGTAAAGTAAACTAACAAGATCTTTCAGATCCCTTATAATACATATATGAGTAAATGCACCTGTAAACATCATGATTCTGTTAATAAGAATGTATATTAGTTTAAAATGTGTCATGCACTGAATGGGACAGACATGTACCTTTAATCAGCAATGTGAGAGCCAGTATTTTGTATACTTCATGTTGCTTGCTGACCACTTCTTTTAGTTTAAATACTCAACAAGTGTAAAAATACTTCTGCTACAACCATGCAATTTATCTCAGAGTCAATATTTCACATTTGCTAAGTGTTTAAAACCTATTGATTCTTAAAGAACATCTCCATAATTAACTAAAGATTGTTTATCTTTGTTTTACAGAACTAAGACAGAGAGGAAAAATTATGTGACCAGGATTTAAAAGTTAATCAGTAATAGTTAATAAACCCCAAAATATACATTACCATTTCTCACAATTCCAAAATAAATGCATTATACCACCAGTACACTGCTCATGGCAGGGGGGTTAGAACAAGATGATCTTAAGGTCCTTTCCAACCCAAACCATTCCATGATTCTATATACATATATACTGCTGATATACTGTAATTGAATATGGCAACGTCTTAAAATGTGCTGTCACAAAAGACAGCAAATCAACCTTGCTTGAGTAAGTTATTCCTGTTGGTATGAGCATATGCCAATGCAGCTGCAGAAGTGAAATCTAGGGACATATGTCTATTTAAATAAAAAAATAGTTTGATTTAACACCAACCCACATGAAAAAGCAGAGTCATCCATAAAAGCTTTAGCCACAAAAGGCTAAAACTCAAGGCTGCCCTCATTCAAAAATGTATCCTGATCACTGATCTTCCTTTCTTCTTTTGAACAGATTAAATTCATACTCTTCAATACACACAGAGTTTTGACAGGGAAGATGAATATCCTATAGTTTGTAGATTAATAACTGCCAAATTATGTATTAATTATTTCCAGTTTGTGAACAATTTTTGTGAAGGTCAGGTCCTGCAGAAGAGAGAACAGAATTTCATCTCCCTAGACAACAAAACAGATACGCTTCCCTAAATGCTTGATCCTGCAGACTTTTGTCATGAATGCCCTTACTTATTTTGGAATTTGGTAAAATTCAAGTAAAACCATTTCCAAGAAACATATAATCACATGAGCTTTTTTAAAAATGTCTGGAAACAGCCCTACAGCAAAGTGGTGGCTGACACCCTGGTGCAGATGAAGGCAAAGTTACTGTGAGGGTCACTCTAACTGTCTACATAAGCTAATCCAGCCCCCCTTCTTTTTTTCCTCTTGGGAAATTTTATTAAAAGGTGAAGTTGACAGATGGCCCTGCCTCACATCTCCAGGTAACAAATGCTGTTTTATTGACCTTCTCATGACCAATGATTCAGGCTTGGCTGCCTCTAACACAGGAAACAAATGAGATGTACTCTATTGAAATTCTACACTTCACAATTGCTGAACTCCTGAAAGTGTAATTTCATACAGGATGCCCTCAGGTTGCTTTTTAAAATTGTTGTCTGCAAATTGAATTTACTAATAATTTGCTTCTCTCACAATCCTTTAGGAAATCCCTGAAATGTGAAATAGATGATAAAGCAGAAAAAGAATGATCATGAGGCACAGAAAATACCACTATATCACAGGTTCCTAGAGACATAAAAGACAAAGACAGAAAAAAATTATCTCCTTTATAGTCCTCAGATTTGCCAAAGGAAAATACTGAAAAGAACTCTCCTAGAATAAATACACAAGAAAGCTCCTTAATTCTTTTCCTTCATATGTAACAACTCCGATTATGGAAACACAGAGAAAGAGACTAGATCCATCAAGCAACAACTCATTGCGCAACAGCAAGGAATTTATTTTCCTGGAACTGCCTGTAAATAATCCACTACATTAATGAATATTAATAACTAAGGAGCAAAATACTCTCTGAAAAGAACTTTCATCTCAAGACAAGCCCATTCAAACCCAAGTAATTTCAGTATATATTAGCTCAAAACAAGTTCAAGGTAACTTCAAATCTACAGGCAAGCTTTCCTGAATTCTACTTATGCAGGTAATGTTTGACTTGATGTTTTGAATTAGACCATAATCTCAGCAACAAATAAAGGATTTTTCTGGGATCCAGTAGTCTTCCAGTTAAAACTACTTGGGGTTTGTGAGGCTTCATGTATTATTTCAGTTACTAAGTCCTGTACTTAAAATTTCTTAAAGAGATCTATTTATTTCAAATGCCAAAACCAGGCCATGTCAGTGGCCATCTTCAAAAAACTGAAGTACTTTAATTTTTTCCTGAAATAAATTTTAATTACTTTATTTTTTTTTAAGGTGAGGTAGGAAAATACTTAATGCTATTTACCATCTTTTGGCAATTGCTACTGCTGCCAAATGTGTTAAGTGGTAGGGAGGGAAAGCAAAGGAGATTTTTTTTTCCCTTTTGGGAGGTAAAACAAAGGAGACTAATTAAGTACATGGAAATCCATTTTTCTGAGGATGTAGGTCCAATGATTTTGCTTATATGTATTTGTAGGCAGGACATAACACATTCATATTGAAACTGATGCACAAGCTTAAACACTCTGCATCTGCAGTATTTGAGATAGTAATTTTCTCTTTCTCTGTGTGTACTTCTGTTATGTTTATCACCAGGGAGTAAAGAAGAATGTTTCCTTTGAACCAAATGGAGTCTTTTCTGGTTCATCTAAAAATCTGTAATCCTAGCATCGATCTCAGATTCTATCTGAATATCTGAAAGCACAGAATTGTTGTCATTCTGTCTCCAATTTGAAAATTAGAAGTTTAACTTCCAAACAAAAGCAGACAAAAGCAGATTTAAAACATCTCTCTAAATCAGTTCTCAACTTTCAACTTTGAATTTTGTATATTCAAAATCACAGCAGCTTACTAGCACCCACAGCATGTATCTACTGCATGACAATGCAAGATTCCTTCCTACAAAAATTCATCACATTTTATATTGTGATTAACAAACCTGATAACTAAAAAGTCCATGAGATGCCTGATAGAAACAATTCAGGGATGGTTTCTGTAACAGAGGGCAAAGCACACAGAAATAACAAGGACACTCTAGCACATGTCTGCTCTAGGAATACTCCCACCCAGGCACAGCTACCAGGTCTACTCAGACTAACTTGTGTGTGTACTGTGCAAAGGCACAGCTACAGAATTTCTTATACTACACTGGCATACCTAATGGAAAACCAAGCCAAGCAAAATCAGAACCAACTCCCTCTAAAAGCAGAAAAGGATACAGCAATATTTTTAAGTTCGAAAGACCTAAATAAGCCTAAATACCAGTACATGAGCATTCACGTTGCTAGCAGAGTCCCAGGCAGTTTTGACCCAAGGCAAACAGCAGTCTCCAAACCGTATTTCCACATATCTCAGGGATTAATACAAGCCAGGGGACATTCCCAGAAGGTACCTTCAGTGTGGTCATCCTGCTTGGGAGATGGAAGAGAGCTCAGGTTTATGAAAAAGCGAAAGCAGTACCATCTGGTCTCAAAGCCAAAGAACAGCTTCAGAAGCTGTTTTCTGGCACATTTTAATGTACTAATATAGTGGCAATCAGGGGTAATATGAACTCTGAGGAATTATGGGACAGAGAAGGAAATGTGCTGGGATCCATTGTTTCCTCTTTGCAAGTCATCCTTAATTAGACAACAAAAGCTATTTAATTAAAGCTTTGATGATCTGCACTATCTTTAACCAGCTTTTACCCTTGATGCTTGCTACTTCAGATTTTAAAAAGTTAACTGGCCAACTTCCTTTCCTTTCAAAGTAAAAGGGATGAAAGAATCTGTAGTGAAATCATGCAAAGATAGATCTCTTTTGTAATCAGGAGCAACTCCATCCCGAGTTTTTACATCAAAACAGTCATCTTAAGCTTCACTCAAAAATCAGCTGGAGCACAGACAAGAGTAATAATGTGATTTCTATAAAACTTCTACTTAATTAACAAAATCACAATGGTTTTCAACACTTAAGATTTTTTTTTTCTTGAAGTACAGAATCTCAATAGACCAGAATATGCTAAGCAAGGATTGCAATACTTAAGAAAAAGCATGTAATTTTATAGCTTGAAGGATATTTTGCAAATGCCCTGAGTAGATCCTCCTCAATGTCTGCATTTTCCATATGTTAACTGGGATAGGACCTGGACACTGCTCTGTGGGAACTTTGGCTGCAAGACCTCACCAGTCAGCAAAATGGAAAATGACAGCAGAAAACACACTGCCCCTTCAGCAGGTAATGCAGATGGCTTTTGATGACCAGGGACATGGCAGAGCACTTCTCGGTCAACTGAGCAGATCCATCCAGGAAAGCACAAAAAACCAACAAGAGAGCTGGGTAATTCTGTTCTTCTCTGAACCCTGGACTATGACTGGCACTACAGCCATCACGAAAAGCTTGCAGGTACAACTTGCTTAAAATCTAACCTCTTCTTCCTCTCACATGACTTAAGATTGCACTGCAATCAAGCTGTTTTAGCATTACAATACACTGTGTGCTGTTTGTCTTGTATCCTAATACCTCATGCAGTTTAGTTTGATAATTATGTGTGTTCTCAAAGTATGACCAGTTTAAAAGTGGAATTAACTGTGCTGTTAATTCAGCAAAACAGTACAGTAAAAAAAGCCATAAAAATATTTCCTCTACTTCTTTTTAATTCATGATCAATATACATTTTATGTTTTCATTTACCAAAGCACTGTAAAAGTGAATTACCATTGATACTCATCATAAAATGTGTTCCCCAATAATTATATAGTAGACCTTGCATGATAAAGAAACAGCATTCATGAAAAGACAAAAGTCATCTAGGAAATAAAGCAAATTGTTTGTTTTATAGAAAACTGCAATATCACACAAAAACAGTCTCAGCTATGTAATTAACTGTCTAATTGAAAGGTTCAGTCAAGAAACCAATTCATTTTGCTATGTCTATGCAAAAGAGAAATGAGTCCACAAGAATCACTAAAATAGAGCGTGATATAGTACAGTTCAGCTCTAGTTGATATTCACCATATATCAATAGTAGCAATCTTATTCATATACATTCAGTGCAATTGAATCCAATAAATACAGCATTTCAATGTAGGGATACACAGGATATTTTATTCAAGTATCCTAAATGAATCAGTTCCTTTGCATTCTGTCAAATCCCAGGAAAGATAGATAGCTTCAATCAATAAAGTAAGATTAGCTCTATTCAACACCGAGAAATTTTCAATACCACTGTCCAGAAGATGAGTATCTGGAGATTATTCCAGCAGCACTATAAAATCAAAGTATCAGATGCTGAGCTTTAAATAAGGATAGCAGCATGCTTTCTGCATTACTGATTTTTTTATTATTGATTCCCATGAATGACAACTTCCACAGATTCATTTAGTTTCATTACATATGTGAACTTACAAAGCACACAGTAACGTGCCTGTGTGAATTGCTGAATACCTTTTTAGTAAGACAGTTTTGCACTCTGCATCATTTCATCCATTTCCTATCCATTTCAAAAGCAATTCCCCATATCTCATGTATACAAGTTAGATTTATCTACCAACTGTGCAAAGCAGACAGCAAACAAATATGCATATTTTTCTATGACTAAGCTAGTAGATGAGCTTTTGCTTAATAAAAACAATGCTTGGTCAAGTCCAGTGCTCCACCTTATGTGAAGGTTCTTTATTTAAAGAATTTTAAACTGGAAAAAAAGTACCCTTAGTCTTTGACATTACTTCCTTTTTTCAAGTGAATTGGAAATAGAGACATGGACTTGTTGAAGCAAGTCCAGAGGAAGGCAAGGAAGATGGTCAGCTGGAGTACCTCTCCTATGAAGAGAGGCTGAGAGAGTTGAGCTTGTTCAGCCTGGAGAAGAGAAGGCTCTGGGGAGACCTTAGAACAGCCTTCCAATGCCTAAAGGGGGCCTACAAGAAATCTGGAGAGGGACTTTTTACGAGAGCGTGCAGTGGCAGGGCAAGGGGGAATGGCTTTAAACTGAGAGCAAGTTTTGACTAGGCATTAGTGCCATGGTTTAAGCCCAGCTGGCAACCCAGAACCACGCAGCCGCTTGCTCACTCCCCCCCTTCCTCCCCCCCCCACTCCCAGAGGGATGGGGAGGAGACTAGAAAGAATGTAACTCCCATGGGTGGAGATAAGAACAGTCCAGTAACTAAGGTATAACACAAACCACCGCTGCTACCACCAATAATAATGATGATAAGGGAAATAACAAGGGAAGAGAATACAACACCTCACCACCCTCTGACCGATGCCCAGCCCAACCTGGACAGTGATCTAGCCCTTCTGGGTAACTGCCCCTAGTTTATATATTGAGCATGATAGGCTGTGTGGTATGGAATACCTCTTTGGCTAGTTTAGGTCAGGTGTCCTGTCTTTACTTCCTCCTGGCTTCTGCTCCTCCCTGGCAGAGCATGAAACTCAGAGGGACCTTGGTCAGAGTAAACATTACTGAGCAGCAACTAAAAACATCAGTGTTACCAGTGCTGTTCCCAGGTGTCAGAAACACAGCACTACACCAGCTACTAAGAAGGAGAAAAATGACTGCTACCTCTGAACCCAGGACAGAAAGAAATTCTTCACTGCGCATGTGGTGAAGCAAAGTAACAGGTTGTTCAGAAAAGTTGTGCATAATCCATCCCTGGAAGTGTCCAGGCTGCACAGGGCTGGAGCAACCTGGTCTAGTGGAAGGTGTCTGGGCCCATGGGGGTGAGGTTGGAACTAAATGATCTTAAGATCTCTTCCAGCCCTAACCATTCTCAGTTACAAAGGTGTACATAAAAAAAGATAAAATGGGAATTACTTCCTTGATAAAATTCTTATCTAGTTTACAAGCTGCTAAGATAATTTTCACGGGAAATAATACTTCAGTTTACATCAGTGCCTTTGATTTCTGGCACCTAAATCTATCTATGTACTAGAGATACAGAAAGTAGATGAATTTGCTTCTCTTCATCTAAATTTTTACTTTCTCCATAAGAAAATAACATTAATATGTGTACTTATTTTCTTTATATTAGTGTCTAGATAATCACACAGGTATTGCCTGCAGATTGAAAGTTGATTAATTCACTGTAGTCTATTAACCCATACTAGAACAATCTTCAGTCAATAAATACCTGATTAGAATTGAGCAAAGAGTGTATAATCAATTTTTTAAGAACCCTATTAGGCACCAAAAGGTTACTGAAATTCTTTATAAAAATCCATTTTTCAGCCCATCCCCCACCCCAAAGATGTATTTCACATGGTGTCCTATGCAATCTGTATTAAAGTTAAGAAAATATGATTCAAAATAAGTAAATACTATAATTTTTAGAACTATTTGACATTTACTAACAAGTATTACCCAAATAAATTTGAAACTACTCTGCACAGAAATATTTACTTTATGAAAACATCTGTACTTATACTATTTGGACATTTTTTACAATGTGCAGGGCATTTAAGAAACAAGGTATCATATACCTTACTTCTGAATACTGGTACACTTGCATACATAATACATGAATAAAACCCTCCTGCAGCCACATGAACATATTTTAGTCATGTAAGTTCCACTGAAGGCAGTTCAGACAACTAATGTTTAATATTATAAGAACAGCAAGACAAGGTTTAGAGGGAACATGGAAGTTTTATTCTAGTATGAAATAAACTTACTGAGCCTATTTAATATTTACCTAAGGATCTACATATGGTTTATTAGCACAAATAGAGTATTACTGATATACTGACTGCCCTTCTACTCCCTTTTATAAAATTTTTTTAAGTCTTCTATCTCACTGTTTGCCATACCTAGACAATCTAGACCTCCAGCAGAAATAGAAAAATATACCGAAAACTGTTAGAAATAATACCAATTCCATACCATATTTTGGACCTACTGCTGCAATACTGCATTATATTTAAAAATTCAGAAAACATTTGGGTAGGTTTAGACCGTGGAAAGTAATCTGAAATCTTTCAAAGTATGAAACTTAACTATTTTATTTTTCTTCTAATGATTGCAGTGCTAACAATTTATATTTCAAAAGTGGGGTTTTTTTAAATATTAGTTACAAACATTATTAATTTATAGAACTTCTGGCAGATGTGCCATGTTGCAAACTTGTACTGAAGCCTCAGTGCTCTAAAAAAGGTAAGAACTATATAAGTATAACCAGACTTCATTTCTGTGAAGCATGAATTTTAATACATGTAGTCTTATTACTTCTATTTAAGTTTAAGTAAAGCTTAAAATTATTCCCTTGAAGCAAGCAAAACATAAGCACAGACTTAAGTATTTTGCTAATTCAGCAGCTGTTCAACTGTGCATAGTTTTTTCTGTTATAATCCTGATAACGATGTCATCTTGAAAAGATAAAATAATTACGGCATTTACTGGACAAACAGTATGTAGAATACTAGTCATCCTGTATTATTACACACCTCTAGTAATTAAGAACTACTGTACTGTGAAACTAACCTCCCCCTTCTGTTTCCTTAAAAGACCAATACTGAACTTTTTTTAGTCACTGCACTAGCGGTTTCACACTGAAGTCTGAGGACTATTTTTTTCCTCCCAGCATGAAAGAGGATATGACAATGTATATGATTGGCTTCAGAGGGCAAGGGCAAGAGGACAAGCCTAGGGGAACAGTTTTATGTGTACACCTCCATCCACATGAAGGCTGTTGAGAAGTTTTGAGGGGAAAGCATGACACTCTGCTTACTCAAATTCTTCTAGCTCAATTCACCACTGCCTCAGAAGGCCCTAAAATTTCCTGAAGGCCAGATGAAGAAGTTTAAGCACATACTTGGAAATTTCTGTCATTTTGTGTCTTACATTTGTCTAAGTAAACAATCCATTAAATAATGAAAGTGAAAAAGAGGACTAGGAAAAAATGCATGCGTCTGCTGTGGTCAATATAATAACTAAAGCACAAATTAAATGGCAAAATGTTATTTGAATGAATTGACAGACCCTCTTTAAACTTTTCCCAGAAAAAGAACATTTACTTACAAGACACACATTTCAGGAAATCATCTGTTTCAGATACTGCAGAAATGCAACTGTAGCTACCAAAAAGCAAAATTAGATGAGCTTTTCTGAGCTATAGAAATGACTTCATTTATGGAGGTCAGTAACAATGGCTAGGTGGCATTTTAGGTGACCACAAATATTCTGATGAAGTTTTTCAGCGATACAAATGACATTTAAAATCTCAACCCACTCATACAGAAATTGTTGTATCAATATCAACAGACAGAGACAGGTTTTTTTTCATTAAGGCAACAGTGTAGTTCATAGCTTAGAAGTAGAACAGTTTAACAATCCAGGGTCAAATCAAATTTCCAAAGTAAGCGCTATCTAGTGCTATATCTGACATAATTTTATGTCAAATGCATGGATGAACAAGGAGTGATTGGACAAATTCAAACAGAAAAAGAAAGCCTAGAGAAGGTGGAAGCAATGACAGGTAGCCTGGGAGGAATACAGAGAAATCATTCAAGCAGACAGGTATCATGTTCAGAAAGCTAAAGCCCTTATAGATTTAAATCTGGCCATGGACATCAAGGGCAACAAGGAAAGCTTCAGGTACATCAGTGATAAAAGGAAGGCTAAGGAAAATGTGGGCCCTATCCTGAAGGAAATGAGAGAGCTGGTTTCCTGGGATATGGAGAAAGCTGAGGTACTCAACAACGTTTTTGCCTCAGCCTTCATCAACAAGAGCTCCAGCAACACTGTCCAAGTCACAGAAGGCAAAGGTAAGGACTGGGAGAATGAAGAATCACCTGCTGCAGGAGAAGATCAGGTTTGAGATCATCTAAGGAACCTGAAGGTGCAAAAGCCCATGGGATAAGATGCATCCACAGGCTCTCAGGGAACTGGTGGATAAAGTGGCTAAGCTACTATCCATCCTGCTTGAGAAGTGGTGACTGCCCAGTGAAGTTCCAACTGACTAGAAAAGGGAAAACATAACCCCCATTTTTAAAAAGGAAAAAAAAAAAAGAAGTGCCAGAGAAGTACAGGCTGGTCATTCGCACCTCTATTTCCACCAAGATCATGAAGCAAATCCTCCTGGAAACTGTGCTAAGTGTTATGTGCTAACATGGTAAATAAAGAGATGACCATTGACAGCCAGCATGGCTTCACTAAGGGCAAACTGTTGACCCATCCCCAGAAGTGCTCAAAGCCAGGCTGGATCGGGCTTTGAGCAACCTGGCCCAGTTGAAGATGTCTTTCCCCAAGTCAGGGGGGCTGGAACTGGATTATCTTTAAGGTCACTTCCAACCCAAACATTCTGTGATTCTATGATTCCATGGCTCAAGAATAGCTTTGATAAATATTGCAGATTTACATTCTCAACTGCTTACTGTTTCACTTAACAGTACTAGATATAACTTTTACATTAGTCAAGCAGGATGAGTGTTGCCCTTGAGTAAAATTCTAGATTATAATACATTAAATTTACAGTAGCAGAAAAGAGCAGATGCATGCTTTAGTAACAGTTTTTATTCTATGTTACATTTGTTTGAAAATGAAAACAGTAACAGATTGAGTTACCTGAACAGCAAGATGATTTTTAATTTTTTTGTTGTTTGGGGTTCTGGTGTTGGTGGTGTTTGGTGTGTTTTGTTTGGGTGTTGTTTTTTTTTTTTCCTGAAGGTAGCTGATATTTCATCTCCTATTTATTTTAAACTTGCTGGAGATTTAAGGCATAATAGTCAAATATGGGGCCAAATACCACAAAGCTTATTTAATATTAAAGCTCCAAACTATAAAAAAAAATCTCTAAAATGAGATAACGAACCAAGAATCATTATTTATTTCACTTAATGTGGGTTTTGTGACTTTATTTTTGAGCAATTAAGCATTTTTTCCCTGCATTTATGAGGAATTTTATTTTTCTGGTATTTACAAAATGGGAACTAGTAAGTTTCTAGCATCTATTTGATTCAAAGAGTGAAGATTCTAAGAAAAATACTAGGTATCATACAACTCAACCCATCCATAAGATCTGGAGCGCTATATTTATAACAGGATTCAAACTGCATTCTAATCACAGAGGAAATAATCACCCACTGGGATTCAGCTCTTACCATGAGAAATAATGCTTTTACAAGAATAGGTTGTACTGAGACAATTATATCATACAGTATATTTGGCTCCGTTTCATGTAGATTTTTCACATTCAAATAAGCACTAGTTGCAGTGTCTTGATACATGCAGTGATTTGGTACTTGCTTAGATTATCAAGCCACAGATACATACCACAGATTATCAACCACTGCATAGGCCTTTTGATTTGCTCCATAAAAGAAAGGTAAGTCGGTAATACTTTTATCTCAATATGAAACATGAAAGGTCATGAAATATATATTGTCATGGATGCAAACAGTGAGAACCTCTCTGAACTTGATTTCCAAAAGAAAAGACATCCTATGCTGCTTGCTAAATTGATGACTACAAGATGACAAAATCTATTTAAAATTCATGTCCTGCACAGTCAATCAAGTCAGAAGCATACCATCCTTTTTTAGGCAGAAAAGGAATTTCAAGGGCATCACCAAAGTATGAATTTCATTTTTCCTTGCTGTAGATATCCCAATAGGTTCCAGAATTGAACTATGCAGTAAAGAACATATGCATGTATAGGAACATTCATCTGTCTTATGTGAAACTGAATCTGAATCTCTGAGAGACTGAATAAATAAGATTCTTTTCCAGCATCTCATTTTCCTTTCTAGTTTGGCTTGTGTCACATGCTGAATGTTCATTCTCTTGTAATACAGATCATATTTATTAGGCAGTATTATTAGTATTTTTTAAAAAACATCAGTACATCAAAAGTAGTCTGAAGTGCTTTGAAAAAAAACCTTTTTCAAAGCATCACACATACTCCTCTCTAACAAAAAAAAAGGAAGATGTGCCTTTTGAATTAAACAATTTAAACAAAACAGTGTGGTGTTTAGCAGATTGTTACAAACTGAGTTAATAAAGAAGCCTAACAACAGCCATTCTGTTCTCTTTTCTTAGGTTTGCTTAATCTAACCTGTGTAACTTCCATCAGTTAAGAAGTCTCAATATAGAACGGGTCATGCTGCAGTATATATATTTTACCAATCTTTCAAAGAAGTAAAGTTTATGATTCTAGCTGTGAACCAAATCCCATGGTTCTAGAGCTTCATCATGGTGTGTGTTTTTTCATTCCTCCCTATGTTTCTGAAGGCAAACTGCATGCCACTTTTCAAGTTCATTGTACAGGCACATCATCTGAAGCACAATCTTTGAGCAGATAAAAATATATAACCTGTCCCTTTCTTACGTGCATTTCTTGTACTACTTCTCATTCATCTCATCTTGAGCCCCCTTGTATGCTTACATATGCACAACTGTGTTCATACAAATACATAAATGTCTACTGCATGACCACATGCAGTTAATGACAAATAGAAAGATACCTGATTCCAAATATAATGTTCAGCCAGATTTGTTTAGTCTTTACTTAGCAGTTACATTTGATTCTGTGATTACAAAGAGAATGCAATCACTGCACCAATGTCACCAGAAGAAGACATAGTAGAAGAAAGATACAGTATATAGCAAAGAGCTTACTGAAGAAAAATTAAGAAAAACTTTGATAAACCCATCTAAGTTAATATTTTTCACACACTTGCCCTTTATATAGACAGATAGAAAATTACTTAATTAGAATTAAAAAGGAAATCCTCATGAAGAACTTGAAAGACTGGTATTCTTTGCTGTTCATGTCATCTTTGAAAAGATATGTGATCATTTTGTATTTAAAAATAAAAGACAAAAGGGCAAAATATGCCCATTAACATTTCATACAGTAATTTTCCTGCATCAGATATGTTCAGGGAGGAGATGTCATTCTGATTCCATCAAGTGATATACACTGTGGCACAGTGAAACACTTGGGCATGGAGATGCTAAGTAGCACCCATATGGTACACAGGCTATGTACTGATTCTCTCACAGAAATTAATTTCACCTCATTGAAAGAGTGGATGAAGTCTGCAGTTAGTCGCTTGAAAATAAAACAACTAGATGCTTCCACACTACCTCATGCAGGCTCACTAGAGTACCCTGACAACCTGGGACAACCCCAGTTCCCTCTTCCGTATGTTATGTCCTGGATCACAGACATACACGCTTTTTACAGGGGACAGGTCATCTCTATGTAGTGTTTCAGCTTAAATGCTCCATAGCAAAACAACTATCTCATACTGCTCAACATCCCAAAAACCACAATCTTCTATAATATCATCCTTTAGCTTATCTGCACTTCACACTCCACTGTTGTATGGGCAAGTAATTAATCCTGCTTTCTTTCCACAGATTTCTATCCCTTGATTTCTTTAGTGAAAAGGATTAGAAAACTGTTTCTGCTTCCCAAGCTGGCCCAGCTGGCAGGATGAACTAGGAACTCTTCCATAATCCTCTACAGATCGCAGGTGAGGCACCCAGCAGTGCTACTTCTTGAAGGCTGACTGGCTGTTCGTAGCAAAGCTGCCCAAGCTTGCCAGAGCTCTGTTAATCAGAGAGGTACCTATGGATGTGAAGACATCAAACACTCTCTCACTAGTATGTAGAAATGAAAAATACACTCCACAGGGGTCCAGATCTGACCTCAGGAGACATTTGCAGTGTAAAGTCAAAACTGTGGGTTGGATGCATAGGACATACTCATTCTTTATTTCAGTGTAACTCCTTGGGAAAAAGTTCTTACTACAATGCCATTCCCCTACTGTGTACACAAAGGATGTAAAGGACATATGGGCTTTGTGAGTGCGCAATGTGTTCTTAGCAGACCACACCCTGGGCTGCGGACGAAAACGTTCAAACAAGAATGAGCAGCAGGAGTCACAGAGCAAGGCCTAGAGGGGCTGACTGCTGCTTAAGACATCTTACTGATGCCACTTTCCATGGCATGTCTCAATAATCATCACTTTTCCTACTGTAAAGAGTTTTTGAAATGTTTTTGAAGCTGTAATTATAGTACTTTTGAAGAGTTACCCATATACTTTGCAGAGAGAATGTTGCATTTATAGTGACATTTCTTCAGTTTTTAGCACTTTTTGAAAAGAAAATAAACAAGTGATTACGTGTTTAAAAAAGTTCCCAAGTACACTTTATTTAAAGGGACTAGGTCAAATCCTGCTCTCACCTGTTTTCACTCATCCAGATTTGCACCAAGATTTTAAAGACACTGCTTTAGCAATCTGACAGAAAAAAATAAATTTCCAGTTTAGTACTGGTACACAATTCAGATACAAGTGCCTAATGCAGGACATAAAATTCTCACAAATTCAAATGATACTGTCACTTTCTAGCTAAGAAATGCATGGAAAAAGTACTGTTTCATTAACAGTCCTGTCATCATAAAAACCGAAGAAGTTACCAAGTCCAAGCCTCTTGGCATTACTATCTTGGTTTAGACCAGTGTGAAAGCAACCAGAATGTAGCTATATCACTATGAAGTGAAAAATTATGCTGAAATCCAAAGGACCTTAATAGCGTCTGTGATTCTGGTATTTAAATGATGCTAAATTAACCTCCGGAGTATAAGTCCTCTTCTAAGAAGCAGCTTTATACATTAAAAAGAGGGCACAGAAATAAATATGATTATAAGACTCTGTGAGCTTTTCAGTGTTTATCAGTATATAACCAGCCAGCAGAAAAGCACGATCAAGGTGACTTGAATTTTTCATTCTGACAGTATCTAATACCATTAGGATTTATTCATAGTATTTATAGAGGATGACATAATTCCTAAGAACTAAGAAAAAGCTCTAAGAACTTCTTAGGCCAGTAGAAATTATGCTTCCTCTGTTTGGTTCTGTTCTAACTACTGCAGTCTTTGCATACTAAAAATAGATTAGACAATAAACTTTGGGACAAATCACTATAAAATGCAAAATTTATCATGAAAACTAAGCTGGATGTAATCAGGATTTCAGTGGTCAAATGGCATACCAGTTACTGCTTCATGATATAAATAAACAGAAAGTTAAGAGGCAATAAGTGGTTTGAGCGCAAAGGTAAGGGACATCCACAGTACCTAGGGGACTGTGGCAGTCAGTAACATCCAGAATGCTCCAACACGTAAGCCAGGAGGGCGCAAACCAGGCTGTTATCCATGTGCCGTTTGTGTTTAAGGTGAATTGTACTTACATATTTACTGACTCAGGAACCATGACTTCCTTCCCAATGACCATGAATCTCAGCTTTCTTGTTATGACATGTAAGCATCATCTGCCAGTTTGAAGAAATAAACTCAACAAAAGACACTTGCATACCCAGCCCCAGGAAGTCTAAATAGGGAAAAATAAAAGTTTATTGTTGATCTAATTATTTGAATGATGTTTGGCTATATCATACCTCTTCATGTTCCCTGAAGTTCAGATAGTGCCTTATGATTAGCTTTTTTACTAAATCTTGGCATTGTTCCTGATGTAGCTTTTTTTCTTAGGTCATTTCCTATAACTATCATTCTTTATTACTTTTAATTACAATAAGTCCTGTAAAGAATTACACCCCCATGAACATACGGAAATACACCCATGGCAGGCCAAACTGTTCTGTGTCTGACCTAATAAATTTCCATATACTCACTTATGTATTCAAAAGTTAAATATTTATTCTGCAAGACAGACAGCAGAGATAAACAGTAGCACTGCAAATGCTGAGGGGCGTGTGAGTATCACTCAGGTCACATATTTCAATTCTATTCTCTCAACAAAAAATACGTAACCCAAACGACTTCAGTGCTTTCCACATAAAATTACTTGTGAAATTAAAGCAGAGACTTTTAAATTGTGGCGATGTTATGCTGTGTTACCTGTTACATATTAAAAAAGACCTTCACAGTTTGTTATGTTAGTATACACACTTATTTCCAAGCTCACTAGCATTCTGTTTTTTGTGGTGGGTTTTGTGTGGTTGATCGTCTATTATTTGTTCTTATTTGCTTAGCTCATGGGTATTTTAACATTGTATCAGGACGGTATCTTTGAAGTCTTGAAGTTCACTGACAATGAAACTTGAGGTAGCGCAGTGTTAGCTTCTTGCAGTAAACAGCTACATTAAAAACATTATTTTATTAGCACACTAATCCATATAACACCTATTTATGTTGTTAGCCTACATATATTAAAATATCTATCAAGAGTATTTTGAAAATAAGATCATTAATAAATCACTCTGTCTTAATTTATGCCTTTGCCATTCAGCATATCACTAACACAAAAATAACAGACAGAAATAATATGACACATTTTGTGAGGACTGCCTTAAACAGTCCTGTTGGTATTTTAAGCCAAAGATGCCACAAAAGAAAGTAAACAGATGATCTGAAAAGTAGCAATGAGTGAAGAGAAAGTGTTCAGAACACAAAAGAAGGAAATCATATTTCTTTCTCCCTCTCTCCTGCAGAAAATTCCTGTTTTAAATGATTTTGAACATTTTATCTTCTCCTGCATAATAAATCTGCCCTGAGGAAACGAATACAGACTTTAATCTGAACTGTGCACATTATTTGGACTTCTCTGGGAAGTAAGTATGGTTAATGGAGGAATATTTTTAAGAAAAACCAGACGGAATGCACTGGAAAATAGCAACCTTTACATTAAATCATCTTAGCAATGAAGTGACAACAGCACACTGAACTTAAAAAAGTCTAAACTTAGCCGTAAATCAGACGCATTATCATCTAATTGATTTCAGTATTTACATATATTTATTTCCTGCACTTCTCCTTGAGTTTGCTACAAGCGTTATATACTACAGCGATTTTGCATCTTTCCATTATAAAGTGGGATCAAGACTACGTTCTTCAAAGATCACTGAAGAGTCAGTAGATACTAAGAATTAAAAGAACCTCTGACATTCACCAGGTTCATTTCAGAAAATTGCTTTAACTGCTTCTGAAAGGATCTGCTTTATTGTAACGTAACAGCTGAGGTGAAAGGTTCTTTATCACATTTCCAGTGACTCGATCCATCCAGCCCTTCCTCTATCACTTCTTTTCTACCTTTTCTCAGTAAATTTTTTGTTCATTAAAGTACAAGATGAACAGCACTGACTGAGCTAAACACAGTATCCAAACTGTGTTTCTTACTCCAACTCTACTGATTCATCCTTTTCTCTTGACCTGCAAACTACCTTATTATTCTAGTCCTTGCTCTCCCTTGTGCAGAGACTGCCAATCATACCACAGCTGCAGTGCTTTTTATAAGCTGTGAAAAAAAAATCAAGATGAAGGTGAGACTACCCAATTCATTTTAGCTGTTAGGTCTCCTGTGGAGAAAGAAATTTTTTTTAATTGGCTCCACTAACTTGGGAAATGGTAACAAGTTCCTGTGAATTCATTCAGATTTTTTTCCATATACCATTTTTTCAAAAAAAAAACCAACAACAAAACAACAAATTACATTCTTAAAACGTACCTTTCAAAGGAAATATGGGCCTTTTGTGAGATTTTCTTCACTTTCTGTGGTTTTCTATACACCTAAATCATTCCTTTCTAGACACCTAAATTGTTCAATAGCAATTACAACAGCTATGCTTAATTCCCTAAGCTTTCAGACACTAGCAGGCTAATAGAATGTTTGTGCACATTTGCTTAATATGCACACTGCAAAAAAAAAAAAAAATGTACCTTTTTTAGTATGTATGAACAAGATTTACTAAGATAAGAAAGGGCAATTGCTAAAGAACAGAAATCCATCTCACTCTGTCCATCCAGCTAAGTACTGAGTGACAGGATTCTGTTCTTGAAGCCGTGGCACCTGAAACACCTGCGACAAGGGCTAAGTTTGCACCTCTCCTTATTTGGATGAAGTGCTGGCAACCAGTGGTTCCAGTACCCTTTAGGGAGTCTACAAGAAAGCTTGAGAGGAACTTTTGACACAGACATATAATGGCAGGACAAGCCGGAATGGCTTTAAACTGAAAGAGGGCAGATTTAGGTTAGATATTGGGATGAAATTATTGACTATGGGTGTGATGAAGCAAAGAAACAGGTTGCCCAGAGAAGCTGTGGCTGCGCCATTTGTGCAGTGTTCAAGGTCAGATTGGACAGGGCTTTGAGCAACCTGATGGTCTAGTGGAAGGTGTCCCTGCCCCGCCCCCTCCCCCCCCCCCCCCATAGTAGGAGGGTTGGAACCCAAGCCATTGTATGATTCCACGATTCTATGATTCCAGCCAAGAGCACAACTTAGGCTTCTCTTGGGTCTCATTTACACATCAAGCCAGATTCAGAAAACTAGGTGCCTTCCCTCGTATGCAACCAAACCAAAAAAGCATGTGTCCTAAGGTACAGGAAAGGTTACCTGGGTCTATTGCTACTTGATAAATCAAGTAGATTCTCCCATTGATATCAGGATCATATTCATCATTAGACATTTACAGACATAACTCCTCTTTGGATGATAACTGAGCTGTAGCACTCCCAAGGAAGTTCAGCCAGCCTTAGGCTTCAGAATTCAGATTACAAGAATGAAAACAAATGAAACAATTAAGTTCTTAGGATAATGCTTGCCAGGTTAGCTAAAAAAAACAAAAATATCTGCATCCAATGTTATCCTAGCACACCCGTGTCTCTAAACCGACATCAACCAGAAAATGCTTTCTTGCACATACTTAACCACAACTACAAAATACAGGCTAAATAAACAGTGAGGTGGACTGACAACTAACTCAGTGGCCAGGCTCAGAGTGTGGTGAGCAGCCATGCAAACTCTAGTTGTAGGCCAGTGATTAGTGGTGTACCCATGATGTCAGCACTGGTTCCAGCCCTTTTCTAACATCTTAGTTAAGGATCTTGATGATGGGGCAGAGTCTACACACAGCACACTTGAAGATGACTGGGAGGAGCAGCTGATATGCCAGAGGGTCATGCTGCCACCCAGAGGGACCTCAACAAGCTAAAGAAATGGGCTGTCAGGAATATCATGAAGCTCAACAATAAGAACTGCAAAGTCCTGCACCTGGGGAGAACCAACCCCATGCTGGGCACCACTCAGCTGGAAAGCATCCTGCTGGAAAAGGACTGAGGGTCCTGGTGGATGCCAGGTTGAACACGAACCAGCAATGTGCCCTTGTGGAAAAGGTAAATGGTGGGCTGGGCTGCATCAGTAGTGTTGCCAGTAGGTGGAGGAAGATGCTTCTTCCTTTTTTTTCAGCACCAGGGAGGCAACACCTAGAGCCCTGTGTCCAGTTCTGGGCTCTCCCATACATGGACATACTAGACACAGTCCAGCCGTTACGAGGATGAAGAGACTGGGGTGTATCTCCTATAAGAAAAGACTGGAAGAGATGGGATTTTTCACCTAGGAGAAGAGAAGGCTCATGAGGATGTTATCAATGTATACAAGTATCTGAAGGGGGATGCAAAGAATACAGAGACAGGCTCTTTCTGGTGGTGCCCAAGGACAGGACCAGAGCAATGGGCAAAAACTGAAGCACAGGAAGTGCCATCTGAATATCAGGGAATACTTTTTACAATGGGGGTGACTGAGCACTGGCACTGGTTTCTCAGAGAGGTCACGGAGCCTCCCTCCTCAGGCAGATTCAAAACCCCTCTAGACACAGTCCTAAGCAACTGGCTTTAGGGGCCCTGCCTGAGTGGGGGGGTTAGATCAGATAACCTCCAGAGGTCCCTTGTAACCTCAACCACTCTGTGAACTGATGTGAAGTAAAGGTGTACTGTACCAAATAATTGTTATTTTCTAAATTGCTGTGGTTTGTGAGTGGTAATGGTGAAGGAAAAGAAAACCAGGAAGCTAGTCTGTACTTTCTTTTTTCTGGTTTTCAATTCAATAATGTGCATAGCTTACAAAGGCACAGCAACAGTTCCAGTTCCACTCATCAAATGAATTTATAATGTGTTTCTGCAGAAGTAGATCCCAAACTGTAGAATTACCTGGCAGTATCTGCTCCATGCTGTACACCTGCAGCTTAAAGAGTGAAAGACACTCTCTTTGTGCTAGAGGGAACTTTATAGGGCTTGGTGAGAACTGCACTACTGTTATTTAATTCCGGTACACAAAACTTCCTGAAACCTAAACTTTGAACATAGAGCAGGAAGGTTTTCAAATTTTCAGCGACTCCTTCCCCATCAACTGTAAGACACTAAGTCCTAGAAAAATAGTTTCAGTACAACAGCAGATCATTAGCAGTGACTCCACAGTGCAGCAAGGAGGCAACGGGAAGAGTACTTCTGCAGACATACCTCCCACATGATATACGCTGCAGCATTTGATTTTTTTGCTCTCCAGTCTGGCTCAAGGAAAGAAGATACAGGCAAGAGACAGTGATTAAAAAAAACAAACACCACCACACATACACAAAAAAACCCAAACCAAATCAAAACAAAAACAAACAAAAAACCCACAACCAAAACAAACAAAAAATACTGTGGTATTATACCACAATGCATTAAGCATTAATGATGAAGAGCTGCATAAGAGATATCTGACTGTAAATGGTATAACTGAAAGGATCCACACATCCGAAAGCATGTGTGACCAATAGCAGATACCTAGAAAAGGCATAAACCCAGAGAAAGTGAATAGTAACACTTCCTCAGTACGTAACACATTCTCCATCCCAATAAATTGTAGTTCAGAAGCTTCCTCAACCAAAGGCCCTATGTGATTTCTCTTAACTTTAACTGTTTTCCTTTGACCTTCTGTACCTTTTCAGCATCTTTCAGTAAGAAGTTAACTTAGCTTGACTACACACTGTACACCAATCTTGCTGCATGTTGGGGCCTATAGGGATGCTGGGGATGGACTCTTCATTAGGGACTGTAGTGATAGGACAAGGGGTAATGGGTTAAAAGTTAAACAGGGGAAGTTTAGATTCGATATAAGGAGGAAATTCTTTCCTGTTAGGGTGGTGAGGCACTGGAATAGGTTGCCCAAGGAGGTTGTGAATGCTCCATTCCTGGCAGTGTTCAAGGCCAGCTTGGATGAGGCCTTGGGTGATATGGTTTAGAGCGCGGTGTCCCTGCCCATGGCAGGGGGGTTGGAACTTGATGATCTTAAGGTCCTTTCCAACCCTAACTATTCTATGATTCTATGTTATGAACCTCCCTCTCACCTGTGAGTCTGCTCTGTTGTTCCCTAAGTATTTCTTTTAAAACAGATCATTTTACTAGTTTGGACATTCCCTGTATATGTTTCTTGCTAGTTACAATTTATGGATATCCCTCTGATATTCCCAGCCCCCTACTTTTGACAGACCTTATTTCCTACAATTTTAGTAGTACCGGTAGACTCTATGTGTGATCAAGCAAATGAGGTTGGAAAAACTCCAAACTACCCAGAAGTCAGGCAATATTAACTTTCAGAACTGCTCAGCAGCTACTTGCGAAACTATCAGAAATTCGTAATTTAAATAATGTTGGAGGAATTAAAAACATGTACTCCAGATGCCAGTCTGAGTCATTTCTTCATGCCAACTGTGAAAGACCAGATTTGTGCCCCATGTCTGCTACTGAGATGCAAACTAACGATAATAATGCAGTAATTCATAATGATCCTTTGAATCACATGGAAATAAGTGGTTTGGGTAAAGAGTCCTTAAATAAAGAAGATATTCAAGGCAACCATTAGAAACTAAGGAATATTATTACTCTCTTTTCACTAGTTTGTCAGTCAGCTTCAGAAGGTCAGAAAAAAGCCATACTGAAACTGCTGTTAATGAAAGTGCGTCAACAAAACAGTATACTGGCATCTGGTATTTGATTTGGAGATTCGTGCCCTTGAGTTAGTCTTACAAGTCTGCCAGTATCTGACTTCCCTTATGTTTATACTGTGCTCAGGTCCCCGGCTGGTTTATAACTCATTAGTCCAAAACTGTAGCAGTTTAACCTTACTTAGGCGTATCGCCAGGACATTTGATGCCTGGCCATCACTCTCTTGAATTACAAGTGAAGCAAGTTCTCTGTAGACACATGGTCATATCAGATAGCTATTGCATACTACAGAAAGATCTGTAAAAACTGACAGTTCTTCTATCAAAAGGGCTACAATTGGAACACAATGAAACCTATTTCTGGTCAAGGATGAGACACATTAGCAGGGATATTTAAGAAATTCTTGCATGATTGGAGGGTGCAAATAAAGCTAATTCAGCCTTTACTAATGACTGAAACACTCAAGAAACTGCTAGACATAGATAAAACGTGTTTCAAGCTAACCAAATCTGGCTCATGTTTGCATGAATACATGTTATAAATTATGTACATAATACTTTATTTATATTAGTACTTAAATCACGTAAAAGCTCTGTGAATAAGATGAAAATTAAGAAGTTCCTTTCAGTCTCCTTAGATGTGTTGAAAATATCATGAGAATTGAATACGAGCAGTAAGATAACACAATGAGCTCAATGTCTCTCCTGTCTCTCCCATTGACTTGCCTCCAAACAAAATCAAATAACATCTGCCAAATGCCAGCCTGTTCAGTTTGCTAATGAGTTTAAAAATTCAGAGTACGACCGTTGCTCAGCAACTGATAAAAGAATACCAGTCACATGGTGCTATAGTTAATATACAAGAGACCTTTACTCCTCATTTCCTAAAATCCTATGAAAAATAGATTATTGGAAACACTATTTTTCAAGGGAATTTACTTGCTGCTTTTTTAGTATTGTGCTGTAATTTGTTCTAATGTTCACAAACACCAGGATTCAGGTGACTGAAAGGGTGCTCAAGTTTTTCAATCACATATTGTTTAATTCATGCATTTTGCATGGTGGTGGAATTCTATTCAATTCAGTTGTTTGCTGATCATTTCAACAGATAACCTGAGCCAAAAGCTGAAAAATGCTTTAAACCTCAAGAACATGCCAATGAATTTGGCTGACAGGCTGTTAAGCTAAAACTAAATCGAAAACGATAATCAGAAGTGGAAGAGGGGGATCAGAGGACTTAGAAACCGTGGTTTGTGCAGTAGAGATGTAATCAATCTCAGAGAGCAAAAGACAGGAGGGTAACAGTCACCCTGTCAAGCCTGTTTCCTCATCTCCGCTGGACCACTGGAAAAATCTGAAATTGACCATTAATCAATCCCTCAATCAACCAGGCAGTAATCAGCAGTGACAGGAGGTTATAATGGGAAAAATTTAAACTAGACATAATAGTATGTTACTGCACCTGACACATGAAAGAAAGGCTGTAGTTACGGAAATCCTCTGTGCCAGACAATACTAACATGCCCAAGTTGTGTAATTACCTATATTGCAATTTCTCAATGTTGTTTATGCAGGAGTTAAAATGCATTGCTTTGCTTACATCAAGTGTCAGTATTTTTACCTTAATATACTTAGACACACTTAATGCAGATGCAGAACAAGGCTACGATTTCCAGGGCTGTATTTAACTTGTGAAAGAGAGAATGTTTAAAAAAGAGAAAGCTCATCAAAAGGAAGCTGAAAGGGGCAAGCTGGAAAATTAATTCTTGCTTGACAGCATGGACTTTTCATAAAGAAAGCACACTGGAAACATAGTGGCAATGCACACCACCCCTTTAGAATAGACTGAAAAGGCACAAAGGGACTGAAAAGCCTGGCTAACTAGCAGGGTAAAGGAGGTTATTAGAAGCAAGAAGGCATTTCAAAAAAGCCACAGCTGAGTTTAAATGAAGAAAATAACTGTGGCAGATAAGGTAGACCAAAAAATAAGTTTGAGAACTAGCTACTAAAAGAGATCCAGAGGTAATAAGTCTTTTTTTCTTTTTTTTTTTCTCCAAACAAATCAAGATCAGAAAGGCTGGCAGAGAGCCTGCAGGTCCTCTTAATGATCAGGGTATAAAAAGAACACTTAGAAAGGACCTGCAACTGCACAAGAGCTAAATGTCTACTTGGTATAAATGTTCACTTCAAAAAAACTGGTGAGATTCACACCTCAATACCATTTCTTGAACAGGGACTCATCAGAAGATCCATCTGAAACTAAAGTGACAGTAGAAGAGATTACAGAACAAGCTGACAAAATTAGAAGAACATCACCAGGATTAAATGGCATACCCAGGATTTAACAGTCAACCCCTAAGAGATCTTAAGGCTGAAAAAGCGAATAAATGTGTTTGGAAAATGTTAGGCCATTTCCCTTAAAAGAAAAGGATTCTTGGAGAGATCGAGAGAATTGCAAGCCAGTAACCCTGACAGTGGCACTGGAGAACAGAGGAGAAACTATATTGAATAATAGGTTTCATGGATATTTGCATAAATATTAAGAAAAGTCAAGAAGGATTTTATCATGAAAAATCTGATTTTAGAGAAGTATTGCTTTGGTGGAGTTTTTTTAAAGAGGTCAACAAAATCTTAATAATGAACAACAATGTTCTCTACAGGTAAAAGTGTTGCAATTTTTTTAGGAAAACAGAGTTTGTGACTGAAGTTATTTAGAAATATAAAGGATGGTTCCTAAAGCCTCTAGCAAGATACAGTATTCCCTTTTTCCCGCACGGCTGTAAGAAATCAAAGTTTAATACCATGACTTTGCTGTATACAGTAATTCAGGTTTGAGTAGTTTTATCAATTTTTTACAGTTTCTCTAAGGACTCTGCAGCTGAAATTCTGAAACTGTGGAGAAGGTTTTGCAGGTGAAATTAAGGCCTATGCAAACTGCAAAGGTGACATACTGTACAAAGATTCCATCAAAATCATGTATAATTTGGCGGGCACTTGTCATTAAATGAATCTCAAATTTGAGTAATGTAAACAAAATCTGAAATCCAGGCCAGCATTGTATTTCACCTCTCAAATTCACACGTAATTTACCCATATTTTACAGGTAACATCCTTTAATTACATATGAAGCTGAATATAGTGAAACTGGAAAAGACCTCCTGCTAACCAACCTAACACGCACAATAACCTAAAGAAACCTTAGGACTACTGCAAAGTGTGACTTAACAATCCTTTTAAATCAGCTGCTGTCATAAATCAGGTAGACCAGGTCATCGTCAAACTTCTAGAAGAAATATTTTTTTCAGAGAATGGTACGGTTTCTTATCTATTGCGTATCTTTTAAGAGTTATTTATTCTTTCACTCAGCCTTGCGCGGGCATCAGGCTTTGTCCTTTGACTGAGATTGTGTCTGGACACCACCTAGAACCCATTTATTTTATAGCTCGGTAGCACCTACCATCTTCCCTACTGCCCTCTGGCACACTTAGGGCAGAAGCTGCTGTGATGTCCCTATGACACAAATACTAGTGACAAAAGAAGAAAAACACCACATTAATTTCACCAGAAGCCCTCATTTAATGGCCAGTGGGGAAAAAAAAAACAAAACAAAACACAAAACAAATAGAGCTTTCCTACTAGAAGAGAATTACTGGAACTTTTGTAGTAGAGAAACATTTGGTAACTTAGAAATATAGTTCATCTGATGCAATTTTAACTTTAAAGTCAAATGTATTTGCAGGAAGTTAGTCAGTGAATGAAATAGATCCCTATAGAGATTAGTCCTGTCTATTTTAGACAACCAGCTTCAGGACGAAAATACTTACCTGTCAGGAGTTCATGACAACTTACATGCTTTAAATCCTAGCTATCTAAGTTACATTATTATGAAATGCACCTGGAACAAAAAGTGAGTTTGTGGGTACTTGTGTCAAACTGGCCACTTCTGGGTCAAAGTTTCATCAAATTTTAGTTTGAGCAATAAGCATTCTACCTCTGACCAGTTTAATCTGATGTTTCATCTGAGTGCAATATTGTTCATGCACTAGCTTAAATGCAGCTAGGAAAGGCTGCTGGCCACTATTAAGCCAGTTTCCTGTGTCACCTTGTAAGTGGCTGCCTTAAGCCTTTATGAAATACTAATATGTATTCGGAAATGAAAAGCAGGCAGTGTGTCAATACGGCAGACAACAGCTTGCTGCACTTAAGAGGAAGAAAAAGAGACCAGAGGTTTCAAAGGAACCCTTAAGAGTTCAGAAATTTTTTTGTGGAAGACTTCCTCCACATTTCCTTTCCAACACTTGCAAAAATACAGAAAGATCAATGGCAGGATTTTCCCCTGGAAGAAGAATTACACCGTGAATTGGTCTCAGAAAGGTTATCAAAACGCTATAAAATTCTGGGAAAAAAAATATTAAACCACTCTTCAAAAGCTCATAACAAATTTACAGCAAGAGATCTGAAAAGATAAGTGGTAATAAATATATTAAAAATGGTCATATTTTTTCCAGCACTTTAACATAACTTCGCAAGCTGGCAATTTTTACAGCTGTACTCTTATATAACTATTTATAAAAATACTGTTTAAATGCAGCACTACATCTGCTACACATTACCTATTTTTAGATTCTTTATCTATTTAGCACTGAGAATTTTTACAGTAATTCAAACATTTCCAAGTATTTGTTCAAAAATTGTATAAGCATCTTTGAAAACAGTATGCAGAAATGGCTGAAAACTTAAAATGACTTCCCAACGGCTGACGCCTGTCGAGAACACAATGCGCTTTCTCTTCTAGGGATGACTCTTTCTCCTCTCCCTTTCATGAACACAAACAGGCAATACTTCAAGTGCAACTTCAGGGACAGGGCCTACTCTGTCGGGATTACCAAGGAAGCTAAATACAATTCTGATTCAGTTCTGTCGCTTTCTGCTGGGCTGGCACAGGGAAAACCATGAAGGCAGCAAAATAACAATACTGCTGTTCCAGATACATGAATAGCAGCTCAGTTCTTTGGATGCGAATCTCGCTTTCAGTGCTGGAGAATCTGAGCAGCATCCAAAGAGGGAACTACAGTAACCTTGTGTCAACAGCACAAGGGCACTAGCGAACTGCGGCCTGGAGGGGGACCCCTTTTCTCACCAAATTTGCTCTTGTAACTTCTGTCTGCCCCCCTGAATATTCTGAGTCGTGTTTACAGCCATATATGGGGGTCTGAGATCTACTTAAGAAGTAAATTAAATCTTTGTATCCTGTAAAGTGAAATTATATCTCAACTACAATTTGTTTTAATGGAACTGTATGTATTTCTATTCTTTAGCTTTAGCATTAATTCTTATTTTCTTATCTTTGTTATTTCCTGCTATGCAAAATTATTCATAAGCTGAAGGCTCATGTTAGAATGTTGTTTTTTCAGACCTAACATTTTTACAAGGGATTTGGATTCTTGTTTTCAAATTTACTAGTTAGAATTCTTCATGCTTTACAGGCAGGCATTGGGTTTTCTTTTGAAACATGACGATGCAAATATCTTATCACTACATACATACACCTTAATTCTGCTACAGAGGTTGTGTGCAGTGCCCAGTGTCAGAGCTGGAGCTCTCTTCCTTCCCCATACTCTGTATTCACTAACTGACACAAGGAATAGACTAGCTTGTCTGGGAGGACTGCAAAAATCCAGAGGGGAAGTATCTGGAAAACTGCAGTCATTTAAGCACCTTTGGATCATTAGAGAGACGATCCAAATTATCTGAAAGTAATTATTCAATAATAATAATACATTAAGATAAGCCTGAGTATAATCAGAACAATTTAGCTAAGGGATGGTGGCAAATTAAGAAAAGTTTCCAAGAGCACATGTCAATGGAAGTTTTGATCTTTCATGTCAACAAAATCTAAAAATCTTCAAGGAAATGTTCAAAATCTTAACATTAGAGTTTGGGCATGAAAAAAGAAGTAATTTGTTTACGGTCATCTGAAATATTTCTCTGAGTACTCACATTGGCTATACAAGATCATAGTAGCAGTTAAGAGAGCTCCTTCTTCATTCTTGGAAGTGAATGTAAAGGCTTTAAACACTGAATACCGGATGAGATTTAAAAGATTTTAGACTGTTGCTTTCAAACTGCTGTGGAAAAGACTGCACCACGGATCTCATAAAAGATTCACTGAAACATCCTCCTAATAAACTGGACATGACAAGCTAGTCAAAGCTATAGTCTTGGAGAAAAATGACAGGCACAGCCAGCTTATACTAACTTGGGTAACCCAGAAGCTGTAGAAGCATATTCCCAACATCATGTTCCCCATGCTCATAATTCCACCTTGCAAAACATGTTTTTCAGCCAAAACCAGAAACTATAAAGCTGAAAAACTCCTCTCTTGCCAAATAATAACTCAGAGCATAATGATGATCACAGATTATTTCCTCTTCAATTTCCATTTTCAGCTTTCCAACTTTTCTCCCATAGTAGGTAGTAGCTACAGCATGGAAAATGTAAGCTCATATGGCAACTAAACTCAGAGAATAGTTCTTACTTTCAGTTACACTGTTAATGTTCCCACCAAGTTAACCAACACTTACATGAGGATTTTAGCTTTACACTTTCCGACTGATGTGAATTCCAGCATGGAACACTGAAACCATACTACATGTATACATAGTTACCTGGTTTTCTGCATTATCTTGAACCCCCATGGCAGGGGGGTTGGAACCAGATGATCTTATCACATACCCCACTCACATATGCTTTTATGTATTTTACCCATAATGAGTGAAAAAAATATTTCCTCTTCTTTCCATATGAGAGACATACTTCTCAAGCCGTTTTTCATTTTCCTCATTTTCACCTGAATAAAACTGTATTTACAGATATTTATATACTTCCCTCAGCACTACCCAAGGCTAAGTCACTTCATATTAGTACCCTGACATTTTCCTTACCACAATAAGCAGTGAATGACAAGACACTGTTGATTGATCTATGTAAATGCTAATAGGAAGCTTTAAGATACTCAATTCAGTGTATTGTCTAAATATATTAAGGTATGCTGGTGACAGTATAAATATTTTAATCCTTTTAAGTATCAAAGAATATTGTGTCATCCACACTCCTGTTACTGTGCACGTGAATTACGAGCAATCATTCTATATTGTGTTTGGCACTGTATTGAGAGTAGTAGTTTAGTTTCTGTTAAGCTGCCTACAATACCTGCATATACTTTATTAATATACTTTAAAGTAAATAAATGTACTAAATATGTTATTCACGTTTAGTATCAGTTACAGCAGACAGCCAGCCTACTCAAAATATTACATATCTACCAGAATACATCCCTCTATCTGCATTTCATTCTATTATATTCAATTGAAATCAGTATTTATACTGAAATCTGTGCAGTCATTTGATTCGGCACAGGTAACAAAATAGTAGTGTGCTGACTCTCCTGGGGGCACGACCGGCCAAGTTATGGTGTTCACACTTGACTTTGCTACTCATACACAATGTCATCCCACATCCATGCCAAACACAATTTGTGCTATTCACATTACTGCTATATCCTTAAACAGAGGTCAGGGCAACCTCACAATGAGATAGCCAATGTTTAATAAAGAAATACATAGTTTCAAATAGTGCTTAAGTCTTTTAAAATTGATTCTAAGACAAATTTGCAACTGTGCCAGCAGTTATGAACCCCTGAAATGCCATTCCATATATGGATATATTTTCAGACATCTTACACTGGGGGCTAACGTACTGGAAAGTAGCTCTGTGGAGTCCTGTTAGCCAACAAGTTGTCCATGAACCAGCAAGGTGCCCTTGTGGCCAAAAAGGTCAATGGTAACCTGGGCTGCAGTAGGAAGAGCATTGCCAGCAGGTAAAGGGGAGGTAATCCTTTCTCTCTCTGCTCATCCCTGATGAGGCCTCACCTGGAACACTGTGTCCAGTACTGGGTTCCTCAGTATAAGAGAGACATGGAGATCTTTAAGTAAGTCCAGTGAAGGGCAACTAGAATGATTAAGGGTCTGAAGCATCTCTCCTATGAGGAAAGGCTGAGGGAGCTGGTCCTGTTCAGTCCAGAGAAAAGGCGGCTCAGTGGGGGATCTGATCAATGTGTATAACTATCTGAAGGGATGGTGTCAAGATGATGAGTCCAGACTTTTATCATTGGTGCCAGCCATTCTGACAAGTGGCAACAGGCATAAACCAAACCACAGGAAGTTCTACCTGCACACGATGAAGAACTTCTCTACTGTGAGACTAAGCACTGGGATAGGTTGCTTGGAGATGTTATGGGATCTCCTTCCCTGGAAGTATGCAAGAGCCACCTGGGCAGAACCCTGAGCAATGTGCTGTAGGTGACTCTGCATGAAAAAGGACATTGGACTAGATGACCCAGGTGGTCACTTCCAACCTCAACTGTTCGGTGATTTTGTGAATTTTAAAGACTGATAGAAATGCCTCGTGTCAATGAAGAAAACAGTCTTCAATCATCAAACACAGTTACCAACTGTATGTTATCAATATTTCAGTGTCACACCTACTACTCATCTTTTTTATATATTCGAAGTATAGCAGTGATGTTCCAGTTACTCCAGGTTTATGACACATTTGACATTTAAAGATCAATCTAGACAAGTAATATAAGGCAAAAGCCTTATATTACTCTACATTTAGATTCAAATTTTTATTTTTCTTTTCACTTTTAATCAGTCCAAGCCTTTCTAGCATTGATTCTTCAATGAGCTTTACAAAGCCTGTCAGACAGAATTACTGCAGGAACGGGGAATAATTCTTTTCATTACCTAAAAGAATGAAATCTGAATGGGTAGTTGTTAGTATCCTAATTACTGTATTAAATATTCAGTCATTTTCACAGCACATATGAACATAAATAATGTGTATATGTGCACGAATTTAGGATTATATGCTCATTTGGGCATGTAAAATGTGCATAAATGTGCACATGATGAAACCTGTGCTGGTTCCATTATTTATATTTAAATGCATTTCCAATGAGATAGCTTTATCACTTCTGATATTAACATTCATCAGAACTAATTGTATTTGTTAAAGTGAGTCAAATTTCTTTTCTTTGATTAACAACAGTATTTTAAGTTCACATAATTTTAAATTAGTTGGAGCAGATGAGTCAAAACTCCTGTAAAAAAAAGGTCATTTTCTTTGAAATAAGAGTAACCAATTATTTAATCATGTATTAAACATATATGTGAATCATCAGCACCAAGAAGTTGGTATTTTAAAATTTGCCCACAAGCTAGTAACACAATGTTGTCATTCCAAGTGATCAGAGGAATATGTCAGACCTATTTAAAGGTTCCCATCTTCAGACTCTTTTTAGAAAAAGAGATGTATAATCTTACATGAATACAGGTTTAGCTTTAGTGCTTTTAAATGCCTGGTTAATATTTAATTGAAAGTCTGAGTAACATTCTACTTAGAAATAAAGCCAGCTTTAAAGGCAGGTAAATATTTTCTTGATTTTTTTCTTTTGTCTGGTAAAATTAGCTTATGACTCTTATTTTCTCATTATTTCCTTTCTTTTTCTATTTTCAAATATATCTGTAAAGTATCACTATTAGCTACTGAAGGAAACATTAAGGTAATACTGCATGAAGTAAGGATTTACCATCACGTAATCGGCTCCATGTGTAGATTGCCACTAGATGGCAATGCTTCAGAAAATTATCTTCATAAATGCAGAGGCAGCTACAGAATATACATTATTTGAAGGTTCATGGAGTCGTTCTAAATGGATCTGTCAGTTAGTAAGGAGACAATTCTTATGCATTTCTTGTAGCCTTTCCCCTAAAGAAGTGAAAACAATAGAAGACTTGAGGAAAATGGATCAGCTCTAGAAACCCACATCAAGATGAGTATAAAAGAGCTGAGGGGTCAAACTACTTGTGCTAGGCAGGGCAAACGCAAGCTGCTCCTGAAAGAGGAGTAAGATGCATCCTCAGGGATTTTGCAGCTGCTGAGTCGTTGCACAATTATGAAAATCATTCTCAGCTGTGAAGAACTGATACCCACCCCCTGCTGCAAGGGATAATTTTAACTAAATCAGGCTCTAAATGTCCATATTCTCAGCCCTTTAATTTACACAGAGTATGTTCTGTGAATCTGACAAGTAAGTACTATAGATGTATTTTAAAAGTCGTTTTTAAATTATAAAGACATTATAAAATATTTTGCTTATACAGATACTTTAGAAATGTATTAAAATGAAACGCCTTTTTTTTTTTTTTTTTTTTTACTACCATAGTAATAGGATTAAACACTCCCAGATAACTAGAAACATTCTAGGTATGCTCCTTGACTGCTCCTATTCAATCTACAAAGTGTTGTGCATCTGTTTATACACCAGGTATTAGAATAAAGAACTAAAACAAATTGCAAAGCCTATGACAGCTGTTTTTCCACTTACACTTCTTGTGTCACCAGGAAAGCTCCCTGCAGTAGAAAGCAAAGAAAGTAAACGTCTCAAGAGCTGATTCTCTAAGGGGGACTGAGGTCTCAAAACTGTGCTCCAAGGTAATCTCAACCAACATCATCCCTTTGTTTCAATGACTGCATGTTCCACACAGTCCCTTTCAGAGCTCACACGAAAGAAGATCATCTCCAAATTTTACATTAGGGTTAACCATCATACCTACAGAAAAACCTCATTAAATACGTAGGTAACCCATTCAGAAGCATTAGTGAATGTTTTCAGTCATCTTTTAGGTAAAGAAGATTAACTTAAATCCCTATAATATATACACAACACTTATACAGAATATATATATATATATGAGGAGTGTGGGATACTCTGTAGGACAGAAGGGTCATTCTTCTGTTTTTTGTTTTACTTCAATATTTTTTCTGACTCATTATGAATCTATCACTAGTTACTCAGCTAAAGATGCTTTAAACTCTTAAATAAAACCACCATGTATGTTATATATGCTCTATACATTACTAAAAATGATCTCTAAGTACTTTCTCAGATGATTTATTGAGAAAAAATTCTCTTTGTGTTTATTAGGTGCTTCTTTTTAATTGGGGTGGTCAATCAATGAAAAGTACATTTTTGGAAATCCAAGCTGACCACCTCTCTGCAAATAAAAATGCTACCACTGCATTTAATGAGGGGCAGGAGGAAATTACCTTGCAGTAACATTCAGGGTGTTTTTTGACTCCAGCTATCCTCACTGTTCCTCCACATTTTGGAGACAGTGCTGAAGCAAATCACTCCTGTTCATTCAGAGAATTGTTTGCAGGTGCTTTTGATACCAGCTCTGTATCTCTGTTTCTGGGAGTACAAACCAGCTGTATGATAGCTTCCCTCTGTGAATCTACTTGACGCAAGGAAGGAATCCCAGCTCACCAAAACGTACACCATCATCAGATCTTTGTCTCTCTGTCTGCCTTTGGTAATTCTTAGGAACTATGACTACCCAACAGCCTGTAAAACAGAAAACACTTGAGAACAGTATGGATGTCTTCCACCCTTACTGCATTTGCTTTCTGCTGTCAATAGTCTGCCCATCCTCACTACAGAGACATCTAAAGTCACCATCAGCTGCAAAATCATCACAAGTTACCACCCAGCTTTTTAAAGCAAATAACTTGTAGTTCATTTAAAATTTCACACTGTGAGCTGCAATAATTCAAGAGGTGACAGACAAATAGTTCAGGTAGTCCTAACGAAGGGATAGGACAAAATAGTAATGGCAGCTAGTTCATTGTCCCAAATAACCCCACACTCCTCAACTAGAATCTTATTACTAAAGTCAGGAAAAAAAAGCCTCTTATTATTGACATGTGGGTCATCACCCTATTCCTTTCTAACCAGTGTTTGTTCTGTGGTCTGAGGTCTGAATCCAGTTAGTCTGAGAAAGTCCTAAAACCTCAGGCTTTGCTCTATAAAAAGTACTTCAACAGGAAAATGCTGTAATTATAACGCAGTTCTGCAAAACAGCATGAATGAGAATGTACACTTCTGTTTCATGGTTTTTGGAACTTAATATTATCAATGTATTAAATATAGCCTGAGTATACTTAGGAGATTGGAGATTTAGGTGGAGTCTGTGTCTCTTCCTACTCGGTTTCTATATTGGACTCAAGGTGGGAGGTGTTGGCCATTTTCTCAGAGATGAACACTTCTGAGCACATGCAAGTTTAGATGTTTAGTTGAACTGCAGGAGCTGAATAACTAAAAATGTTACCAGAGTAGGCAGTGTCTGAGGACAGGATCCTGAATTTCTCTTTCAAGTCGATGTGCCTACCTAGATCCCAATTTTGGCAGAATACAGGGAGCCTGATTTTCAGTGCATGCATGCATGTACATTTTTTCACATTATTACATAAAATTTACAAAAAATATGCAAAAAATAATCAAGGTACTTTGTCAAGGGTAAAATAAAAGCTGCTAATAAAAGACCTTCAAACAATTCACCATTTTGAAAACTGCTCTGTTTTTGACAGAATTAGTAAATAGGCTTACAAACAGAAATAAAATATTTTTTAGGCATTTGAAACTAAATATAAATAATCTCACCCTTCATTATACATAATGATAAAGTAAAATGTACATTTAACTATAGAGAACTCTCAAAGCAGGCTTCACACTGAAAACCACTGCCAGCAATACAAAGTGCCTAATTTGCACTGTTTTCTTTTTTCAGCCTTCAGAAGTGCTCATAATATAAAATTTTCAAAGGTAACCAAGGTTATTAGAAGCAATTTTCACATTGCTTTTCTATTCCCTGAAATATGTTGTAACTAACAGAAAGCTGACTCAACCCAGATTCCTAAAACCAAAACACTGTAACAACTTCGCAGAAAATTTTCCATACAAGCTGAAAGAGGATAATAATTCTTACCTGGAAAAAAGAAAAAAATAGTTAAGAATTTTACCAAAAAGCCTCTGACACTTCTGATCAGAATAATTTTTGTCTGCACTAAAGCCGTATTTCTAATGTCTTGTTTGGGTTATATTACTGGCTTGTATTTCAGTTTGATACTGGGGTTTTGTATTTCATTTTTAGTCTTATACTGGGCTTTTGTATTTCATTGTGAGCAATGCATGTGCTACTGGTATACAAATCCCTCGCCAGCCAAGGGACCAAACAAAACAGTTAACTCCTGTGACTGGGAGGTGCTGTTGAAAATGCCACATCTGACAGAGCAGTCACAGTACAATATTGTTATAAAAAGGTCTTAGCATGGATGCCATGAAGAAGGACATGTAGGAATTTAATCTTTGCAGCTGAGAAGCATCTACTTTCGATCTGGAAAACACCTTCACACAAAAGCGCACACCGCGCTGTCATTCTGTTGACCAGTTCACCACCACTCAATGCAAAAACCTGTGCTTATTCATTGTTCTGAGTACACACAGACTTTCCCCTAGCTACTTGTTTTGTGTGTCCCAGCACTTTTCCTAGACAGAGAGTAAAATTGTCAGGAGCCATGACATCTACACATACTTAATTCACTAGCAGCTTTTGATGCTGTCTCCCTTAAAAAATGCAGAAGCAAATTCCAAAACATTATTTGCAAATCTCACATCTCCCTTTTAATAAGTATTTATTTGAGCAGATTGATTGCAAATACACATGTTCATTATTAATAATTGTTCAGATTTCACTCTTCTAATCTGACTGGTGCCATGTTGGTTTTTTACTGCGCCACTGAATAATGGTCTTAGAGCTCTTTCAGAGTCAATACCAGTGTCGTTGAGGCAGTCTGTCATTGAAAGTGTTTTTTAGAGGTGCCAACAGAAAAGGATTTTCATCTAAAATCTATTCAGCAATTACTAGGTCACCTAAGCTCAAATTTTCCCACATGGATGACATGTAGATCTCTATGTATCTGTAAGGGGTTTTGAAAGCAATAATCCAACAATGATGCATGTTTTATAGATGAATAGAGACTACAACCCAGCCAGTTGTTTCAGAACTTTCATTTCTTTCAACATGCATTACTACACATAATAATCACATAAGACAACAGAAAGCTTAGAATATCAAATGGAATCCTTCCGGTTTTCAAAAAGTGGCATTTCACATCTGAATTCCAACAGATAAAAAGTAAATAAACAAAGAAACAACAGCATGCTAGCCAGCATAACCACTAAAACCCAGCTGATACACTCTGTAAGAATGCATTTGTTGTCAACTCCAATGCCAGAAAATTGTAGTAGGAAACTGGGATATTTAAAGGCCTGTGATGAAAATCTGACAGGAAAAATATCTCCGAACATACTTCCTTTATAATTGGAAAGTGTCTTAAGCAACAGACAGGAAACAAATTCTGTCACTTAGTTATTTAAATAGAGAGGCAGCAGTATGATGCAACAGCCAGTAATACGCTCTGCAATCTTGCTAATTTAACCAGCCACAGCTATTTGTGTTGTCAGTGCTGTCATACTGGGGACCAGAGCATAAGGCAGTTGCAAATGCAGTAGAGTTACTGAGTAGTGATAATGAATGAGCAAAAAAGCAAATACGAAGCATTTTTGCTTTGGAATTCTCATGTGATTCAGTACACAATGAGATGCACTCAAAATGTTGCTCTCTGCATCAAAACAGTAGCAAGTACTAAATTTTTTAAGTACATTTTGTTAGTGCTGCCTTTTCATGCTGCCCCTCATTCAGGCTGCTAAGGGCAGGACCCTGCAGTGCGCACTTTCTCCCTGTCATCCCACACCATGATGCTGGCTCTGAGGCCATTGAACTTTCTGTGAATGAAGCAAAAGCAGTAAGAGAGACCCCATGGAGGATTCAGCATTGCCCTAAACTGCACTCGGCAGCAGGTGTGTTGGAGGACAAGATCACAGAGTCTCGGTGCCAGGATTTGTTTGTTTATTTGGGGCAGGTACAGCAGAAACAATTACTGGGCAGTAAAGTAGCAGAAAAAACAAATCACATTACCTAAAGCCTGAAAGGTCACAATGCACTAGCTTTCCTTTGAGCTCAAGAGGAAAGAAGAGGAAAAAGGTAAGAAAGATGAACACTCAAAGAATCTATGACAAGTGCTTTCCCTGTGATTTTTTTGTTTGGTTGGTTGGTTGGTTGGTTGGTTGGTTGGTTTTTTTGGGGGGGGTTTTGAGCATTCAGGGAAAGTGTGAAAGCCTGATTTAAATTTTATTTTCTCTAGATTTAGAAGCCTGGCAAATTGTTCATTTGTTTAAAGTCAGTTAACTCTCCAGGTGGGATTTCACCAGTCTCTTTCAGCTATTTCTGTAACTGATTTTTGCTGGCTTATTTAGGCAAAGAGTAAGAAACTCCACTGATGAATTAAGAAAGAAAAAAAAAAAAAAACACCAGCTTTAAAAGTGAATGCTTTTATTTATACAAGGCACTTTTCCATATTTTGGGAAGCTGACACATATATTTGGTTTGAATTATGAGTGCTTTTTTAAAAACAGGAAAAACGTGACATGTAGTTTATTCCCTGGAACAGCCAGAAAGGATATTATTCATTTACTATAGATTAATTCAGCCATTAACTGGAGTTTACGACCACTACAGACAAAGCCATCTGCAAGTGCATTCATCATGTTGTGAACACAATGGCTCTGAATGTTCAAAAGATGCAGTTATAAGCAGTCAATAGCTTCATACTTTATACTGCTGCAATTAATGCCAGGGTGAGGGAATGTTCTCATGAGCTTCCTTTTTAGGTGTTTGAAAGATGTGACCAAAAGAACCACTTGGGAAAAGGGAGAGGGGGGAAGCTCAGGCCACATTTTAACAAACAGAAATAATCCAACAATTCAGGATGCATAGATATGCAAGAAAGATAAACACATTTAAATGATGAACAGAGGACAATGTATTGTACAGTTAACAGGCAATAAATGCTGCAATACGCTGCTTCCATTTTGGAATTTCTCAGTTGCCACTTTCCAAGTCACTGAATTAAGCCTCCACTGCAGCTAGTTTACTTTTGCATCTCAATTTCAAAATTATTGATTTGTTTTACTGACAAGACTGATGGTGGGATGCACCTGTCCAAATCTACATGTTTAGATACCACGCAGACAGCTCTTAGCTAAGCACCCATGGCTCCTTCAATGAGCAACAAGCAGGAACTGGACTTTTTAAGGAGTTACTCTTTCTTACCTTAAAGTACATGTTTAAACTGGATCAGATGAATGGTTTTCCAAAAGTACCCATTTTTTCTCTAGTGACTATAAAAAGAATGTAGGGTAACATCAGCTATAGTTATCTATACTGCAAGGTAGGTGGGATGATCATGTATATGTGCCCAGATGGTAGAGCTGCATTTTGCAGACAAACCATCAGTAAGGTAGTTACTCATCTAGCAAAATTCTCCTTTTCCAATAGGAGGTTAGTGAAAACAATTTCAACACAAAAGCTTATGCAAATATTGAGTTAAAATTGGAATGCTCCTTGCCTATATAAACAGATACTAAGCCTATATATAAGCACAACATGCGGTGTCACAGCACAAGGCATCTTTCTATCATTTACGGTGGAGTGATATCCAAATATTTCATCTGATCAGGAAATGTGTGGAGCAAAGAATGAAACCTACTCTGTACACATACAGTGATGCCTACTGCTTTCTCTCAAGATACATCAACCTTTTTCTTCATATTTTCACTTGCAGCTGTCCCTCAGACACCTCTCGAAGCTCACCAGGCTGCAATGAGACCTGAGGACTGAGCCTGTGATACCTGGGAGATTAAAGTGTCTGGCCAACCTTGGGCCCAATTAAATTTCTACATGAATTTCCTGGGAAAGAACAGAAACAGCTCAGCTGGGAACCGTCCTGTCCATATCCTCTCTTTGTGGAAAAGAAACCCCAAGCAATACAGCAGGTTGGAAACATGTTGCTCAATCTATAGAAAAACATACTACTACATTTTCTGAAAGCATGTGTCTGTTTGTAAGGATTTCTTACATGTAAAAAGGTTGAAGGCTTCAACGAAGCAACATTACATGCAAAGGTTCAGCAACACTGTCATTTAAATTAAACAGAATTAAAAGGCTAATTAATCTGTACAGGTATAGATGCCTGTGGTCTAGATCTCCAGATCTAAGATCATTTATCTCATCTCCCCCACAGAAAGAAATACAGGTTTATAGGATGTTTCTATATTTAAAAATGCATTTTGGAAGATAGTATTAAGACAGCTCAACTTAGGCAAGTGTCGTCCATAATCAATGGAAAAACTCAATATAGTCATGAGAGTCTAAAGAGTAATTTAACTGACAAGGCTGTAGAGGTCTATTTTAGGGTGTTATAGTTTTGTAGTTATTATTTGTCTATTGTACTGCTGCCTTGGTACAAATCAGAATTGAATTTGACTAAAGTATCTTTCACAACAAAATTATGTTTAGCCTTGGACTACTTAATTGCTCAGCTCATCAAGACAATAAAGCTACAGCTGAGAAACACAACCAAAACAACTGTTGTAAATTCACAGTTAGGTAATTAAACACTGTTTATTAGCATTAAATTATTATATTCTAAAATCAAAGTATTGCTGAATTATCCCAATGACAATTTACCTGTTGGTAGAAAATGTGGCAGTTCCTCTGCATCACGTACTAAATTGCTGTCACTTCAACACTGTAACAGCCAGATACTGTATAAAACCCAGCTCTTAACTCTACTTTTTTTAGAGTGATACCTAATCATCCATTAATAATCTAATATAGAAAAAAAATCATTTAAGACATATTTTAGATTGATGGGAATATTTAGTCTTACAAGTAAGCATCATATCATACATTAAAAACAAGCACAACTGATCTTTAAATTTAGAAATATGAAGAATTATTGTTGAGGCATATTAACCATCAATTTCTTTACTATAATGCTCATATGAGTTAAGAAACAACCCTTCTTGACTACACTATCAGGGGTTCTGTATCTGTAAATTTTCATAGGTGAAGATAATTGTTACCAAGCAGTCATTCATTTAAATAGGTTGTTATACAGATAAGAAAAGATTCAAATCACTTAAGTTTAACCATCTAATACAGAGGAATTCAATCAAATCCTGTCAACAGCCTCCCTCAAAAAAAAAAAAAAAAAAATGATTAGGCGCCTCCAGGGTACTATTTGTCCTATTCTAGAATTGTAGAATCATAGAACAGTTAGGGTTGGAAAGGACCAATATGTAGGATCAATTTCCAAATGACAATATAAAGAACTTAGTCCACTAGTTTAAACTTGGCACATAACTTTCAGGTGGCTGAAATATTTTTCTGGGTATTTTTTTCTCTGAAGCATCTATGTAAAAATTTCAAGCATATACAGTCAATGTCTAGGCTTACTCAAACATATCAGACCCTTGATATAGATACACTACTGTAAAATATAAACAGATCAACTTTTTTTTTTTTTTTTCCACAAAATTACCTCTTCCTCAGGAATAATACATCTTCCACAAGCACATCTTCAAGTTACTTCACAGGTTGAAGAAAATTGAAACAGCCAAGGGCCTATATAGTTGGAGCTTGCTCCAGACTATAACTAAGTCCTTTAACTCAAAAGCAAATAATTTATCGATGGAATTCTTTTCCTAGGAACTTTCCAATTTCATATACATAAAAAACCACCCTAGTTGAGATGATTATTAAAATACATAATAGCAAATTTGACAAGAAATCACAGTGTACATTTTACATTTGTAGTCTCATCAGGCCATCTCTTGCTGAAACAGACAGAAGCTATAAACCTGAGTATATCTGAATGAAGAAAACGTCATCAGAGTTGAGAAAAGCCTAGTGGTGGCTGCCCACTGAATTTCATACACACTATCTCATTGCTTTAATTCATGATTTTTTTTTATTTGAATTCCATCTTGTTTTATAGTCTTAATATAAATCCATCCATCAATCAAGAGTACTTGAAATTGGACACATATGCACTGGAGAGTCAACCAATGTATCAGAGGGCTACCAACGTATCAGAACTGAGATTAGAGGATATGATGAAATCTCGAGTGATGAAAACCACATGCTGCACCTCTATCAGGAATTAGAAATTGCTTTCCAGGTAAAATGCAACACAGAAAATACGATCCAATTGAAAGTGAACTAATTGAACATTAGTGCAATTTCATGGAGCTGTCTCCAGCTCCCTCTGAGGGATAAGGAAAGAGAGAAAAGAAAATAGTGTAAACAAAAACTGAACTGACATATAGTAAAAAAGGTAAAGGATATAGACAGCATAGAGAAGAGGAAGTCTTGATCCTTAAAACTACAGGAAGTGTTCCTACCTTACAATTTCTGGTTAAACTTGCTGTTGCTTTAAGCAATTCCAAAATAAGAAATACAAATATCTGAAATAAATATGCTTTTTGCTGTGGGGGTTGGAATGTATTGAAACTGTCAGAGACCATGGGAAGGAAGAACCACAGCAGGCAATTAAGAGTGACCTGTCCCTGACTGGTACTTGGAAGATGTTGAAACTGGCAAGGAACAAGGACATTGGAACTGGGAAGAGGATGTTGATAAGAAAATCAGATAGACCTTTCACCTGATGTAACCACAAGGCAAACACAGATGTGCTTGGCTAATTGCTTGGAAGCATATAAATATCGTGTAATCTTTGCAATAAACGATCCAGCTTGCACTTTACCTCTGGGTCCGTGCCTCCATCCTCACATTTTGCTGTTATTACAGTGATCACTCTGCCTCCATGTTGTAGACCAACTATGATCTTTTGATGTCTAAGCTCTTTCACTCAAGTTAAAAGTAAAGCTATTTCTGATTCATCCTCCACTGCACCTTTACAACATTTTTAAAATATTATCTTAGTGAACAAAAGGGTCAAACAGTCTCATGTTTACTAAACACACATTAAAAAAATGTCTCCCTTTTCCCTCAAGTACTGCCATTATTTTGTTATTTCATAGTAAGACTTGAAATTGCTGAAATTACTAGATCTACAGTCTGATCTACATCATGGCTGCTTGAAATCATATGGATGTAATTGTTAAAACATCTGTAAACCTGTTGGGACCAAGTGTGTTTGACGTTGACAGTCTTTTGATTATAATAATTGCCTTATGGCAAAATAACATATATTATCTTACCTACTCTGATAACATTTCAAATGTCTTTTGTTTTCATTTTTATTGTGTTACAATCGCTTACAATCATTAATTGGCTTCATTTTGGAAACCTCTAGTTATTTCAAAACATAAGATACATATTAATAGTTCTATGAAAGAACACAGGTAATTTAGGGTTATTTATTCATATCCACTGAACAGTGTTTTCTTTAGTACAAAGAAACATTGCATGGTTTTAGTTTCCAAATACTTTTCACTTGTCCTTATAATGAAAGTATATGATAAGGTTCACTGTATTTAAACTGCTTTGTCATTGAAGTTGGACAGAAATCTAGGTGGTGTACTTTCAGGACCAAATTACTTAGGTGGCTCCCAAGAATATCCTGTACCAGTTATAAAGGCTCCTATTAAACATCTGTGATATCTATGTTCTGCAGAAAACTCTCCTGTGACCCTAATTTAGGCAGAAAGTACCTGTGCATGTCCCATGGAGGAGCCTAAAGAGCCAGATGCGTTCAGACTATTAACTGATGTGGTGTTGCTGTCATCCTGGTAGATGTGGTCCTGCCCACTTTATACTTCACAGTCTAGAGCCCTTATTGATCTGCTGGCCCCTTTCAGCATCAAAGACTTCAAGCCCCCTACATCTCTATCTTAATTCCACAGCCAGGACCACTTTCCACCTCTGTCTCTCCTTTGCAGTATAAATCTTCTGGCTATCTTCAGCCAGAAGCAGGAGAGCAGGCAGCCTGGGAGAACAAGCCAGAGACAGAGAAAAAAATATGGGAATTCAGCAGCTCAGATCGAGTAAGAGCTATCACTCAAATGTTACATCAGGAGTGTTCTGGCACCATTAGACTATTATACCAGTAGCAACCATCACTCCTACAGACTTGTGCTGAGAAGAGTACAGCCAGAGTTGCCTGATGTTTCCTATACTCTCCATAGGAGAGGCAGGCATGAAACTGAAACAGTGTGGTAAACAACAGGCAGCTATTTTTCACCCAGACATGGAGCTGTTGGAGCAAGTCCAGAGGAGGGCCACAAGGATGATCAGGGGGCTGGAGCACCTCCTGTATGAAGACAGGCTGAGAAAACTGGGGCTGTTCAGCCTGGACAAGAGAAGGCTGCGTGGAGACTTATACAGCCTGCCGGTATGTGAAGGGGGCTTACAAGCATGTTGGGGAGGGACTCTTCATTAGGGACTGCAGCAATAGGACAAGAGGGAATAGGCTCATACTTAAACAGGGGACGCTTAGGTTAGATATAAGGAAGAAGTTCTTTACTGTGAGGGTGATGAGGCACTGGAATGGGCTGCCCAAAGAAGTGGTAAATGCTCCATCTCTGGCAGTGTTCATAAGCCAGGTTGGAAAGAGTCTTGGAGACATGGTCTAGGGTGAGGCAATGCTGCCCATGGCAGGGCTTGGAACTAGATGAACTTAAGGTCCTTTCCAACTCAAACCATTCCATGATTTTATGTCATCTTCTGTACTACAGTTACATGTATCAATTTTAAACATGCACTTGAGGTTCTAAGAAGTTTGTTTATTCTAAAAATTCTTATCTGTGTATTACTTTTGATAAAATGGTTCTAAACACATTTGAAACATCTTACAGTAAAAAGCTTTCAAACAACCTCTTGATAATTAAAATATTACACACTCTTAACAATATGATACATATAATGAATTTTTCTCTGTACCAATTTCTTCATTTAAGCTGACACTGTACTTCACTAGATCTTCTTAAAGATATTTTGAACCCTTTTTTTAAGGTTTAAGTTACCTTACCAATACATTCAGCTTCATTGTTTTTTGTATTTTATTTCTATATTGTTACTATTAAGCAGTTATGGATAACTATCTAGAATTTTGAGCAGAAAGATCCTAGAACAGATGCAGGTAACAGTTTCTATACCAAACCTAATAATACAAAAGCAAATAACAAAATTTACTTTTTCTTCCTGACTATAAAGACTAATTCATTTTGCAATTAGTGGATGGTGTGCAAGACTGTAACCTTTTTACCTACTATGATTTACAATTATTGCTGTTATAGCTAAGAGAAGATATTACACTCAATTTTTTATCTCCTATGTAGCACAGCCATTTAAAATTCTACAGTGCTGTTTAAAGAGTTAATACAAAAGGTCATCATGAACATCAATACAGTATTATAAGCCCACTGTAAAAAGCCTCTCTAAAAGACAATGAACAAAGGATTCAATAAAGCCCAGCAACCTTGGGACTAAATAAGGAGACAAAGTATTTGATTTTAATGGGATATATAAAAATCCTATATGATTTAAGTATTTAGATTATTCTTACTCTAACTGGAAATAACTTTGTCTACAGATTTCAAAGTACACTCAACATCAGTGTTTAATTCTGTAGCATTTGAGTATCTTACCCCATCTATTACCTAATATTTTATGTCCACACCCCAAATCTTACTGACTTCCTGTTTGTTTTCATGGAGAAGCCAAGATATCAGAGGTCAGGTGAATATAAACTAAAAGTGATGCAGCAGAAGAGAAGATTGGAACAATATGTGATTCAGAACATGGCATAAAAATATACAGAAGGGTATGAAAAGAGGAAAATATTCTCTGCTGCCTGCAGAATGTTAATAAGTGGATATAAATGGCTGGTGTTTAAGCTGTTAACATGAGAAGAGATATAGAAAGCAACAGGAACTCAGAAATAAGACATCTTTGAATTAAGATGCATATCCTAATTCAGGAAATTAAATATAACTTCAGAAATGAAAGCTCTGTAAATTAGGAAGCAGGGATCTCTGAGGTTCCTCAGTGCTGCAAAAAGGTATGGGAACAATAGAGTTTCTGAGAGGCTGTGAGGCCACAGGACACAAAGATGGGACTGACTTGAGTTTTCGGAGTTCTTTCGTGTAGAAGGATAGTGAAATTGAAATAAGAGATGAGGTCATATCCAGGAGCAATCTAGGATGTTGGCATCACAGAGAAGAACATACTATGGCAGCAGAAACCTTATGTGTATCTTTAGCTTGGAAGAAGTAGCAGGTCTGAGGAAACAATTACAGGTCTAGACACTGCCACAGTCCTACCAAAACCCAATTTATTTCAAAGGAAACAGAAAAGGCTGTAAACACATGCAGTAATGAACAAACAGGGTCTCTATTTAATGGATGTCTAGCGTGGGTAATATATGGAACTCCTGTGGGATAATTATCAGATGCACTGTTGTAGTCAGTTAAGACGGGGCCTGGCATTTTACTGTGACAGAAAGCTTGTGCTGCAGACATCAAAGCATCAAAACATGAAGAACAAAGTTACTGCATGCATTAATAATGTGATGTTGCATCACCCTTATAATCTGTACTAATGGTTATAAATTATTTTCTCCAATCCGATTCATAACTGATACGGAGAAATCAGCTAGTGAACTAGTGCTGCCTGCCTTTTACTCTCATAAAGCACTCAAAGTTCTTTTTCCTAACTTACTGGGGCGGGTGGGGGGGAGAGGGGGAGAGAGAGGGTAAAGATGGTGTAGGGGGGTGTGTGTTAAATTATATTTAATGTATTCTGTGCATCTAAAACTGAAATTGAATATTTAAAATGTATAACTTCTAAAAGATGGCTGGGAACAAGGCTCATTGAAAAACTGAAATAGCAAGTTGCATATTATATTATCTGGTGTTACAGATAGATAAGTAATGCATGCTAATATAGCTCCTCTACAGCAGAAATTAATATGATTTGAGAATATATTCCTGTGTAAGGACAGAACTGTATCTTTACCATATTGTACTATTCAGATATATCTTATTCTCCATAGAAATCAGAATTGTGTGAGAATCTATCTTCTAGTAATGCAATATTTTGAGATTTCAAGTACTTCCATAGTCAGCATCAACATGACATCGAATGTTTCTGATGTTTTCTAGAAAAATAAGGGGAAAATTCAGACTAGCCCATGTCTAGAGGGTATGCCAGTATCCTTAACAGTCTGATACTGGAAAGTTCTGTCCTAGCTCACATATACTTGCTTCTTCAAGAAAAACACGTATCTACAGATCAGATTTTACAGACCAATTTTTTTTTTATTTTTTATATATAGACAACTACATATAGAAAAGGTACAGAACAAACTTCTATGGCAGTGTAACTCATGCCTGTTATGTGATTTTGCAAGAGTCTAAGGGCATGGATTCTACCCTATGTAAAGAGGTGAGGAGAAAGGCAATGGCAGACTAGGCATTGGGAATCATTCACTTGGATTTCCATCAGTTCCCTAAATTTGTGTGTATTTGACCTGAATTCGAATTGACTGTCCTAAAACAAGTTCCATAAATTGGCTTTGACACCGTACAGATCACAGTAGCACAGTATCACCCCTTAGGTTTACCTTTTAGTTCACCATTGATTATAAGCTCCTGTTTCATTATGACTTCCCCACATACACCTCCTTTGGGTGAGCATAGCTTTTTTTGTAGACAGGAAATAATAATCCACAAAAACTCACTTTGAAACTACTTGTAGTAATGGCTAAAGGAGGCAATCTTAAGAGGCATAGGTGTTTCTAGTCTACTTAACACAATATTATCCTGAAGATTAATGGAAAGCAATACCACAAATGTTCAAATGCCCCATAGCCCAGCACCTGGATTTCTCAGCTGCTAATCCATTCCTGTATGTTTTTAAAGTAGGTGACTGCTGCTCAGTAAGGCAGAATCATGCAAAAATTCAGTAACTGGCATCCTAACAGCAGGCAATTGTAGCATCCAAGTAACCCATTAAACGCAGACAGATGTTTGAAGCATTTCAGTTAAGGTGTATCTTCCCTGCAGTATTAACAACAGCAGCAAGGTACTGTCCCTAGTCCAGCTCTCATTATGCACTGAAAGCCTCCAAGATATTTTCAGCCTAATTTGTTAATTTAACTCAGGGCATAGCCAAAACCCCAAGTGAACCTTTTGCTCAAGATAGCAAACTGTCCTATTTGCCTCGCAAAGGTAGGCTAAAGGCACTTACGGAGCTGCTAATCCTGCAATGCCTTCTTGGGAAAATTCACCCTAAACCAACCAGGCACATTCCTATTTATTACAGCATTACTCTGCCATTCATTGCTGCACAGTGGCTTAGGCAAAAATATTACTGATATGAGCAAAAAGTGTTGAGCCCACATGGCTGCATAAATCCACACAGGGAAATGAGCAGGTATCAGGACTTTCTGAGAATTAAATAACTTCCTTTGGTATCTGCTATTCCAAATGGTAGCAAATTTCAGTAAGTAAATCAGTTATTGGCCAGGTACTCACATTCTTTTCCCCGAAACAGGACCTAAGATTATATCGTGATGTAAATGTGAAGATGACTGACAGGTAACAGTGCACCCAACAGAAAACAAATCAGATGGCCAAAAGAAATATTTCATCACCGGAAGTTGCTTACTGGCCTTTACTACTAACCATAACTTAACTTCTTCCAGGGCACACTTTAGCCACAATTTATAAACTGAAAAAGAGTTTGCAAGGTCATATACAAGTCATATTATTAACTTCAAATTCCTTTGTTGAGGAAAACTACTTTGTGATATGATTTTCCTACCTTACATTCCAGTAACTAGCTTTTTGGTAAATGTTGCTATATGAGCTTTAAGAGTGTCTGTGCTTCCTTCATGCTGCTCACATTTTCCTTCCTATTTCTTCAGACAGATCATTTCTAAAGAATACTCCAAGGCAACACAGCTCCCTGTTTGCAGGAGATACTTTGCATAGATGAAAAAGTCACTCTCAACAACGAGGTCATAATCACTGCTCCTTCTCGTTAGTTGTCCTCTCTCAAGAGTTCCAGCCTGCACTGGTGATACACTGATAGCTCTTAAATCACTGCTAATGGCAAGTGTATTTTTAGCAACTGGAATAAAATTCACAACAGGAAAGTGCAGGTGGTTGTGAAATACTGTTCTAACAATTTCTCTGCCAAATTTTCTAGGCTCTAGGCTAATTTTAACATATGCATGATAGGTTTGAGCCTTCTGGAAAAGAAAACACATAGAAGGAAATTGCAATGATTTGACACATTTTTTTCCCTGTGTTTTTAATAACAAAGTTGTTAAAAATCCGCAACATGAATACTATACAATTTTTTTCAATGACTGTTTTTGCTTTAAAACTACAGGAAATATGTTCTATGAAATGAGAGACTAACTCTAACAACAGAATTTTTCATGGAGATGAGATGCAAATGAGTTGATATACAGAGAGTAGAAATTATAAAACATACTCTAAATAGATTCTTCATATCTTTTCTTTCCTGGTACAAATGAACATCAATGCTACTGGGCTAAACGCAAACAGAATCTTAGAATCAACTAGACTATAAAAGACCTTTAAGGTCACCAAGTCCAATAGTTCCCCAGGACTGCCAAATCCACCATAAATCATGTCACTGAGGGCCTCATCTACACAATTTTTGAACACTTCCAGAGTGTGATGTAACTCCACCACTTCCCTGGGTAGCCTCTTCCAATGCCTGACTACCCTTTCAGTGAAAAAAATTTTCTTAATATCCAATCTAAACCTGCCCTGGTGCAAGCTTGAAGCCATTACCTCCACTGTTACAGTGACCAGCTACCTCCTCACTCCATCCTCTATTCAGGTAGTTGTAGAGAGTTGTAGAGAGTCTTTTCCAGACTAAACCACCACAGTTCCCTCAGCTGTTCCTCATAAGGCTTGTGCCCTATACTCTCCACTAAGTTCAGTGCCCTTTTCTGGATCCACTCCAGCAGCTCAGTAGCTCCCTTCTAATGAGAAGCCCAAATACTCATAATTTAACATATCAAATGCTGTTTTCTGCTCAAGGGCCAAATTCTGCAATTAAATTAGTATTCCCTGGCTCACGCAAATAATAAGATAACTTACAGATAATTTCATTCTAAGTATACTTCATGCTTTGTCCATGTGTGGCAGATATTACATGCCTAAATTTGCTGTACTGGAAAGGGAAAAACTGTAAAATCCGTATTGCAGTCTCAAAATGCGAGAGCAGAAACACCCCTCTAGTCCGTAAAAAGGTGGTACCAAAGAATTTATAAATGTTTGATACAAAAAAGGAACTGACAAAGTCCAGCACAAATATGAACTTGTGGTAGCAGAGAAGAATTCAAAATATGTTGTGTTCTAAAAGCCACAGTATTTTATGAACATGACAAATTACCCATTTACTGGAGAAATAATGTGGAATAATGGTATAATGTAACTTTTCTGTCTTTTCAAGTTTTCATTGCCAAAATTATGAGATTATAATAATTATAATATGATCCTACTGCTACTACTCATAATCTGATGATGAAAAGATACTGAATATTGGAAAATTAACAATAAACATATTTGAAAAGCTTTATTCCCTATTGTTTTTAAGAAGTTATTTCTATTTCTTTCTTCACCTGAAGAAATAAACCACTTGCAACTGGTTACTTCTCAGGTACTGCATCTCTGCGTAGATAAATGCTATCACTTCCATTGTATTTCATCTGAAGAAAATAACAAGGGGAGAGTGACATTTTCAAATTATGTTATTGGATTTAAAGTATTGGCATTATAAGATAATAATAAAATTCTATTATTATTTTGCATTTACTATATTGAAATGGTAAGAAACTACTGAATTATGTTCTGTGATAGCAATGTTATATTTACTTTTGGTTTTGGGCACACTCCTGCTATGTGGTTCTACAGGCATGAAAATTATTTTACCATTTTCTCCCCCACTATATTTTTAAACAAAATCTCCAATGACTGTATTCTCTGTAGAGAACCTTTTATCATATCAACACACTAATTTTTCATGTTGCTTTGATAGTTCATTAGACTTTTTGGGGGGCTTCTAGGTCTTACAGCTCTTGAAATCAAAGCATAAATTCTGGTGCCATTTAATTTTCTTTCTACCAAATACAAAAAAAAAAAAAAGAAGCGTTTCTTGTCATGTCTTACCATAGTTTAATTGTGCACACGACAAAATTTTAGGAGGTGTCTTAAAGTGGTTACAATGACTCGAATTTCTTTTTTTTCCTGCATTTATTAAGTTATCAAGACAAAGTTGCCAGCTTTACAAGACACACAGTTTGTCACAGTGACAGATGAAGGAGGATATGGCTTATGAATGAGATTCAACTGGTGCAAAAAGGTTAAAAGACCAAAATTTTCCTTACTATTAGCTCTCAGCATGGGTAAACTTCTGAAACCAGCTGAATTAAATGCAATGCTTCATAACTCAAGTGCAAATATTTACACTAAATAATGATATTTGTAACTGAACTGCAAGTTTTAATTATTTTCAAAGTATCTGAATACATGAACTGAACACTTCCAAGAGCATCAGCAATAGAACTTTCAACATGGCTGCAATTTACACTGTAGAAAAATTTCTGAACCTTATGAGTTATACATTTAAGCTAACATAGTTACTTTTACCTCAGTAACCATATTCTGTCCTCTTTATCTCAGCCTGTAATAAAGCTTAAATTCTATTTAAAAAAAATTGACCTCCATTATAACTGAGTAGGGGAGATACTGATTCCTCTTAGCATCTTTGAATAGACAGTCTTCAATTAAGCATGGATTCTGCAAAAGACTGTGCTTACGTTTAACAGAAATCATGTAATTGATTTCCATCTTAAGATTACCTCTCCTTTAAGTGGTTGCATTGAAGGGAGTCTCACAATGCCACAGTGATGATCTGCAGTAAAATAAACCTTAATTTTCACATTTTGAGGGATTATAACGTATGCCACATTTCCCTTTCTTGCTATTTTCCAGTGGAGAATAGGATAATGAATAGCTCCCGTTTTTCAATGATATTGCCGCTGGTTCCTTTTGGCCCTTTGAGTACTTAAATGATTATGTAAATTAAAAAAAAAAGGGTACTATTACAGCTGCACAGTAAAATCCAAACTTGAAAAATGGCATTTTATAACTGCATATGGGAACAACATGAAAATCAAAAGAGGTTTTCAGAGGTTTTAAACACAGCCTGCTAAAATAACAGGAATAACAAATCTTGTTGCCAGGTCACAGTCTTTATATAAACAATTTATTTTATACTCCTCTAAGAAAAAATCCAGTGAAAGTCACTATTAGGAATGTAAACTAAAACATCCACAAAACTTCACAATCTGTCATTTCCACTTTTACCTTTCCCTGTGGGTCAGCTGCAATGTGGATGCCCTCAGTGACTCCCGCGGTTTTTGCATCAGGCGAAACTGGGAATCTGGAAGTATTTTTCACATTTAGTGTGAGGGATGTGGGTTTCCAAAATGCTTTTATGGATTCTGAGTATTCAGACAGTGGCTTTTGGCTGTTTTTTCCATGTAATTTGTCTGATGAAATAACATAAATTTTATTACTTTTCATTGCTAACATATATTTAGATCAGAATAGTCAGAATTGCAAGGACACTGTCCAAGGATACTTTTAACATACTTAAAACATACTTTAATTAGGCAGATGAGCTAACTGATCTTTCTTAAAACTTACTAAACCCAAACATATATACTAACATAGCTATGATTCATGAAACGTGAGTTAAACATTGCAAGAAACAATGCATGGACACTTCCATTTTTCTTCTTTTGAAATTCCTGAAATAACTTTTAAGAATTGATAAGCTATTCTAACAATGCTTATTATAAAGTACTATGTGTATGCTTACTTACATGTTTGCTGTATTCTTACAGATAGGTAACACCACTAATAAATTATTATTTTTTTAATCAATACATATAATTGGAAACCCTAAGTTACTAAATAGGAGTTATCTTTACCCAAGTCCATTACCTACTTGTAAGTCACTTTAAATTGCTCCCTACTGTAAGTGAGTGAAGAGACCACTTCTGGGATGTAGGACAAAGTACTCCACTTTGCTGACCTTGGGATATAAACTATAAGGTAAAATTCTGTCTTTAGGTTTCAAAGGTTTTATTGGAAGTGCCTAACATTAATGTACCATTTATTTAAAGTTTATGGTTCTATTTTGATTATTATTCTCTTTTGACATATTATTCTACAGTTCTTATTAAACTGCACTTATTTTGAATATTATCTGTTAGATTTTACTAAGTTCACTTTAAAAATAACCTTTATCACAGATATTACTTGTCTGATCTAACTTCAATGTCACTAATCTGCTTTTCTATTACTTGAAGGCCATTTGCTTCTTAATTAGAAAATATGACAATGCACGCATTTTCATCTTCTATTAATCTTGGAATTACAGAAAAGTTAATTTAATAATTTATTACAACACCAGTGTGATTATAATATTTTCTTAACTACTTCTTACTGCAGAGCAATCTATTTCAGAATTTTCATCATAGTTATAATATAGCAGAAATGTACCACTATTGAAATTTGGCATTTTGTGACCCGTAGGCTGTCTGTTACCTATTTTATCATATTTTTAATAAGGGTATGAGGCAATATTGCTTCTCTCAAGCTTTTATAATTGAAATTAAAAAATCTTTTGTACACATCTGTGTTGCAGCTATTCCATCCTGAGCACAGAGCTGTTCTGTGCATTTGCTATTCACTGTTTTTCAAAATCAATGTTAAAATGCAAAACAGTTTTTTAAGTGTCTGTGTTGAGCCATTTGAGTAGAGCTTTAAATGTTGGCAAATGGTTTTGTTGAGTCTTTTGTGGGTTTTTTTTTTTCCTCCTCCATGAGGGAAAAGCCCATTCGGAAAATACTACCTGGCACTTCCATTTGGCAAACAAGATGGAGTTGCCATGAGGGAACAGTATATACAAACTGCACAGTTTGCCCATGGTTTTAGCCCAAGCAATTTGCACAGACCAGTGCTTTTGAGGCTGCTACTAAATGGCCCTATTTCACTGGGGATCCACAACTATAAGTCGTCCTTAACTTTCAAAAAAGCCCATTTAAAAGCTAAATCATTAAGTCACTAAATAAGGGACTCAGTTTTTAGAAGGGCATAAGCTCTGCAGCTGACCAAAACACAGAAAAGAATGTTATTTGAAATTCCATAACACTTTTACTTAAAAAAAGCAAAATACCGACATTATTCTGGTGTCACTAGTTGCTATGCAAGATACGGCAGAAAAAAATGATGTTCAAACTAACAAACTAGAACAATTAAGATTACTAAAATAGTTACCAATACAGTTATAATCTCTTATGAAAAACATAGAACTACTATGAAAAGCAGAACAGCTATTCAGCATGATTTTTTATCAAACTGGTTACCAACTTCTTTTTGAAAATGCAAACAGTTGAAAAGCTCTCCCTAGGCTTTAAAGAATAACATCACTTTTTTCTTTATTTCTTAAAAAAAAAAAAAAAACGAATTTTCCAAGGAATGTATACATTTGCTTGGTTCTGTCCTGGACTCAGCAGCAGCATTCATTGTTCTTCTTAGTAATTGGTGCAGTGCTGTGGTTTTGACTTTCAGTCTGGGAACAGCACTGGTAACACTGATGTTTTTAGTTGCTGCTCAGTCATGTTTACTCTGACCAAGGTCCCTCTGAGTTTCATGCTCTGCCAGGGAGGAGGGGAAGAAGCAGAGATAGGACACCTGCCCCAAACTAACCAAAGAGGTATTCCATAGCACAGCACATCATGCCCATTATATAAACTGGATGGAGTTACCCAGAAGTGGTAGATCACTGCTCAGTGTTGGGCTGGGTATCGGTGGGTGGCGAGTGGTTGTATTCTCTTTGCCTTGTTATTTCCCTTATCATTATTATCATTGGTGGTAGCAGCAGTGGTTTGTGTTATACCGTAGTTACTGGACTGTTCTTATCTCAGCCCGTGGGAGTTACATTCTTTCGAGCCTCATCCCCATCCCTCTGGGAGTTGGGGGGGGGGGGGGTGGAGGGGTGGGGGGGGGGGGGGGGAGGGGAGTGAGAGAGTGGCTGCGTGGTTCTGGGTTACTGGCTGGGCTTAAACCATGACAGGTTCCTACCACAACTGGAAAGAAAAAGCAACACAGAATCCAATTTTTTTAAAAATACTTCGCTTCTATTTCACATTCCTTGGGCTTGTTTGAATTCTGACAGGTTCTGTCAACTAGGCTTTCTAGAGGATCTGTGAATCATTTGTTAGTCAGCTGCTGAGTGCTTCCTACTCCTCCCTCTTCTCAAAGGGAAGGCTCTATCTGTATGACAAGGGTGTTTCTGTGCTTTTTTTTTTTTTAAGGCTGAGTATCCTTAGATCTAGTTTAGGAATTCACTTTGTCCCTGTACAAGTCCTCCCCAAACCAAAATCCTTTTAATACTGGCAACCTATTTAACAAGTTTTTCTTCTATTTTCCAGTCTGCAGTCCTGCAGCACTATTTTCCAAGCAACATTTCTACTGTATTTTTAAATAGTAATATATATCAGATTGCAGTGAATGTGTATATTGTTGATGCCTGTTGTACAAGCTTTTTTATTTTTATAGTATAAATTCTCAAATACCTAACATCCCCCTGAAAACCAACCCCTCTTCCCAAATTGCTATTTCCCTATCATAACCCCTAAATGTTCTGCAGACCTCTTAGCCTGAAACTGGAACCATATGCATGAGATTTCTTTTCATTGGTTTCTGAGGGATCTGTCAAAGATCCATCTCAGCAGATCTGATTCCTTTCATCTTGCATCCCCAAGAAATTAAACTACTCTCTCATTTTACTCCCTCTGCCCATCCATCTATGATATTTCTATGTTATCTTCAATGAGGACCATGACTGGCAAGAAAGATCACAGTCAGCATCTCCATTTTGGTTTGACCATCAGATGGAAGGCTTTGCGACTGTATATACTAAGGATACTAGAGGCTGAAAACATATTCTAATCTTTGAGAGCCAATCTTTATTTCCACTTATTGATTTTGTATGCTAGACAGTCAAAACAGCATCATCCATATTGTACCATGCAATACTTCCTAAAATGTAGATAGGTTTGGATATTTCTACCAATTGCAGGGAAACAACCATTTAAATCTTTTGCTTTCCAAAGTCTCTTTGTATTCATTATTGCAAAATAACCTATGAAGTTTTGTATGTAAACTGATATTTACCTACTGATTTGAGACAGATCACCCTAAATTTGTCCCACAAAAATAAGTGTTGTAACAATGCAAGGAAAATCAAACCATGCTATTTCACTGCTAAATTGTTCCCTTTATACAGATGGACCTTCAATTCTTAAGTTAATTTGGACAGTATTTGTAATTGGGTTTCCTCAAGGCATCTCAACGTTTTGCGTTTTTTTGTTTTCTGATGGATGTACATTTAATGCCTAGCTGTTCCTTAACACTACAGAGTGTTTTTTGATTCCATTGCATCTTCTGAACACTAGCACGTTTATTTCTAAGATCTATTATCACCTGAGAAATATTTTTGGATTTAAAACATATCTCTACCCATTGAATACAGAGAAGCATGCCTGTATCTTTCATAGAATAGACTGTCCTAATACTCTGCTCAGCGATCTGCCAGACAGATTACTGAGCTTCACAACTGTGTATCACAAAGAAACACAAGCAGACTTCCTTGATGATAGTGTCACTACATAGCCTTTCCATTAAAAAAAAAGGGCAGGAATTTAACGTTTTTATGTTGCACTATAAAGGAAAAGCCTGTAGTAGGTAGAAATGTCAGTACATCTAGTTCTCTCTTCAGTTCTACAGATGTGACTGAATCTCTCTCCAACCAGATCAAATTCACACAATGAACTCATAGTATCTCACAAAGGAATGGCATTTTTTTTCTGCATACAACACTAGTAATGTTTAATTCTCCCCAATGCAATTACACTACTGAGTAATTTGTCATATAGATAACTGCCATTTGAAGACTGTATTAAATATAAAACTGATTTGTGAAAGTTTATTGCATGTACATTTTCATAGAAAGCTGGACTCAGTCCTCCCAGCCTGAACTCCTATTAGCTAATTATAAGTTCTTAACCATAGAATCTTTCTGAAGCAAGGTTCACTCCCACGCAGTTCTGTACACTGTCATTGTCATTTGATCTTTAAAACAAGTGTTTTAAAAGATCTCACAAATTAGGAGTAATCTCCAGTGACTCCTGGACACTTGCTTCAGCAAATGTCTCATAAAACCAAAAGCAGATTCCCTAAATAAAGGTAACAAAATTGATAACACTTTTTCATTTGATAAATCTTTATTATTAGTATTAATAATTAATCAGTATGGAATAATTAAATTTATAATTTTAATATTTTTTAAACAGGATTACTCAAGCTGAAGATTTTATTAAAGAATATGAACTTTTTTTTTTCATGTGAAAAACCATAAGCTCCAAATTTTACAGAAGACCAAAACTTTAAATTTGTTTGGGTTTCCCCCCTTCATTTCAATTTAGACACGGAACTGCAATAATAAACCCTGTGCTCTCTGCTTACAACAGCAGAAGTAAAAGATGTATGAAACATTCAGTGGTGAAACTTTTACTTGTACACACTGTGTTACAGAGTGCATTTGGTTCTTTGATGAATACCCTTTGCCTTACATTTTAATATTTAAATTGAGAAAGTAATGACTTTTTCTACATTCTCTGAGTTCCTGACACTACATTCCATGTGTGAACAATGGAATTGGAATTTTCTCATTAAATAAACTCAGATAACTGTGCATCCTGTGCTTAGATTACATGTTCTAAAATTTGACACATTATTAATTGGCTTAAACAAGAAAGATTATTTCACAGTGATAATCTCTGATGACAGCTATAGGCCACAAATTAATATATATAGATCAGGCTTGCTTCTAACAGTAGGTACAGAATAATCAAAGTAATCTCTTTCATTAGATAGATATACATTCATACATCAGTTGGACAAGATTTGGTAAGTTTCTGTTTTTTGCCTGCTCAGAACATGGCCCATGGCTTCTCAGCTATCTGTGACACAACAAGATCAGACAGATCAAGAGCCTGCTGCAGAGTTTGAGGATTACTGTAACACCAGAATTTTTAACGGCAAATATAAAATTAAAATCTTTAAAACTTTATTACTTCTAACATAATTTTGACCTGTCTTCACAACTTTTAAACTCTAGTTAACTCAAAACATGTGACATATCTAGATGTCTAGCTGTAAGGAATGTATTTCAACCTTCTAAAGCAACCAAAGCAATCTGTTAATTTGAAAATAATACAACAGTTTTAGCTGGGTAGAAAAAAAAAAACAGATTAGAAACATTTTGAAAAAATCTGAAATAATTTAAAATCTGTTGTTGGAATCACTGAAGTTTCTGAAATATTGCTTATACTTTTTCTCATTTGGTGGGGGTTATAATTTTATTTCAGAAAGATAACACTTCCTTTTGTAAATTAACTAAATTTAAAGACAGAACATAAACAAAATTAACAGATTTCTTGTTCAACAAAGATACAAAAATTGACTTTTTAATTTTTTTCTTACCAAATTAAGTGTTGTCCTATTTTATTTTTAGTTTTTTTTTCAAGTGTTGGCACAAAAATAGAAGTCCATTCTTCAGTTTTAAATTCAGATTTAAATCTTTCTACTGGAAGGTCACCAGTACCTTCAAACTGTTAACAAGATATGGTTGGCCTGCTTACTAAAGGAAATTATTGCATTACCCAAAGATACCAATTTCTAAGGGTGTTATGAGTGGTCACAACAAAAACATGATTCTGTTGATAATTTAACAGTTCTCGGATTCACATGATGAACAGCGTGCAATAAAACCTTGCTAGAGCTCTGTATGTTGTTTCCCTTACACTTTTCAAACATACCAGAAACTTAACGCCTTTTGCTAGATATAGGAAAAAAAGAGAGTAGGAGTATAAAACGTGAAAGAAATGCATATAAGCACAAGGGAACATGCCTTCTCTAAATTACGGGCTTATACAAACTGGTAACAGTACCCATCTTTTTGTCACTTTGACACTAGCATACATTGCTTCCCATGAAATCCAGATACAAAGCAGACATCATTTGCATTTTCAGCCTTTTCCTTGCTCTAAATGTGTTCCATACACTTTCTCGTGTCCAAATGTGACTGTTTTGATGTGTGTGTGTCACTGATGCTGGGGAGGGCAGAGGTATACCACAGTGGACTTTGGGACAGGGTTGCTGGAGAAGAGATGACCATCAAATATTCTTTTGTGTTAGAAACCTTTCTGGTAAAGGTTTCAGATTAAGAAGGGCTCTCTGCAGATTTGCAGACTCATTATACAAACCAATGAAAGACATCCCTTGGAAACTGTATTGGTGATTTCAAATATTATGAGGTTTGATCTGTAACAAAACCTCTTTCCTATGGGCATTCCTACAATCTACCCCAACACATTCTTCAGCTATGATGTCTCATGTAGAAAGGGCAATATAGTGACTAGCAGGATGCTTTGAAAAACACTTGTTTCAATTTGCTTTTTTTAATCTATCATAATTGAAATAGAAAGAATATCAGAAAACTGAAATCAATAAGCCTGGGAAGATGATGTATCTATAAAGTGAGCAGCAACCTCTTCCGCCACAAAATCTTTTCACTGGAAAGAAACTAATAGGGAAACTCATATTCTGAAGTAACTTAAATCCATTTGATAAGACATTAAAATAAAAGCAGCTTCAGTGAATGTGTGTGTCTGTAATAAGGTCCAATCTTGTAACGCTGTAAGCATCTGTATAACGCTCTAAGTCAGATTCAGTAAAGAATCTAAGCAGGTAAAATGGGATACAACCAATTTAAATGAGACATACAGTCCTAAGATGTAACAAAGAAGTCCCTACTGAATTGCATGCTACACCACAGTGACTTCTAAAACTCCATAGATACGTCACCCACTGTACAGTCCCTTAGTCCCATGCACAAAGATTTTAGCTTTGACATGATTCAGAAGCTAACACCCAAGCCCAATTAAAATATATGAAGTTCTTAATATCCTGAATCCTTTGAAAGGTTTACCCTAATGCTTTCCAACATACAAGATACGTGTTAGGGCTAAATGCAGAAACGCTACTTTTTTTTTTTTTTTTTTAATAGCAGTCACATGTGAGATGAAACTGCTTTTCTTTTACAAAACATTCATTTTGATTACAAAAACATTCTGATTTGATTAAAGTACCAATACATATAGCAGAATATCAGAGTTCAGGGTTTTTTTTCCATGTAATGAATAGGGACTTTAATCACCAAGCTCACAGTTCCAGATTTCACATCAGATGGTCAATATAAATAATACGTAAGGTAAAAAAAAGCAAGAGTTTCAGTGAAACAGTGTGAAAGACACAATTTCCTTTTCAGATTGCTGCAACAAAATGGTACCTACACAATGTTGCAGGAACACCACAGCCTGTGCAATCTCTAAAGCTCACACAACACTAGACACTTAAAGGTTTGGCAGTAGAGAGAATATCAAAAGGAACAAGTTGATTGAGTCAACAAGAATTCATGGTATTGACATGCTGCTTACAGTGTTGTACAATCTGTGAGCAAACATCACCTTCACATCTGCCATCCCTGTCCTGCCATTCCCAAATCCTTTCTTTTCCACAGTTCCCATAGCAACTTATACCAGTAACAACTTCAGTAATTCTGACCTCACATGAGAGAAACAAATGAAGCTTTCTCATTTTATCCTTCCTGGTAGCTTTTAAGCCTTTGTTTACAGATTTTTGCATTCCTGTGCAGCACCCTGAAATTATCACTTCCAGCCTTTTTCTTCTTTTTTTTTTTTTCCCTCCAATTCCTTTGAATCTCTCTGCATGGCAATTATTTGTTTCTTCCCTACAAAGGTCTAATTACTGAAATGGTCTATATTTAGAAGAAGTAATAGTTAGTCTTCCACTCCTGTGAATTGCTAGTGCATTAAGTCAGCTACCTGAGAATGGGATAACAGTGTGAATAAGCAAAACTACTGCTAGCATGCTAACGGTGCAGCTGCTCAGAGCTAGTTAATGAGAAACACTGGTGGTACAAGTACCTTCATTCTTGCCCCTAAGACACCTTATCAGGAGCTGCAGGGAGGTACTCACCAAGTATTTACAGCCTGACACCATCACCTGAAATTAGAAAGCTATGCTTTTTAAATAATCACTGTGAAATTCAGTCCATTGTGCTGGAAATCTTTTGATAAAAGTGTTTCACTCATGAAAAAGAGCTAATCCATCATGGATTAGATGAACAATAGCGGAGGTGGCTTAGTAACTTCCCTGAATATTTTCAGCAAATCCAGATGCAAGTACTGCAATAAAAGTCTTGTAAAATATTTATGAAAATAATAAAACTATTTTTGACACTCATATTGCTTTTAATACTGAGTTAAGAATACTTTGTTAATGTTTTTCCCTTTAATGTTTCTCAAATGTTGATCAGCCATTGTGAATTAATCTATTTTCACCGATACCAATGAAACATGGAATCATGGAACAGTTGGGTTGGAAGGGACCTTAAAGAACATCTAGTTCCAACACCCCTGCCATGGGCAGGGACACTTTCCACTAGACAGGTTGCTCAAAGCCCTGTCCAACAAGGTCTTGAACACTGACAGGGATGAGGCACCCCATCTTAAAAATTACTCAGTGTATCATTGCCATCTATGATATTTCATTTTGTACATATTTATATTGCCAGATAGCTGAGTGTTTGTTTCTCTTAAATTACTTTATCTGTATGATCAAGTGCCTTCTTCCTACTCCATACTTACTTTCAACCTCCTCCTATTTTGTGCTATTTCTTTTCTTCTTCTTGGTGAGAAGCATGTGTAATAAAGAAAACAACACACTCTGAACAGAACCGATTCTATTTTCTCATTCTTGATTCAGAGATTTTACGAAGGATTGTATTTCCTTCCATACTGCCCTCTCCTCCTTGCAGAAAGGACAGGTGTGTGGTACCTCTCCGAAGCCATCATGAAGCCTGTGCTCACAAAAGGGGCTGACAAATTCTGTCCTGAAGAGGCCTTGAGTCCACAGTGGTATCAGGTGTGATTCAATAAAGGTTTTTATTCTCCACAAGGGCCATTATGCCATTTGAAGGAGGGACATTAGGATGAGAAAATAGAACAGACAATATGTACAAGTAGATATTTTCTGAGTACATAAACTATTAGCAGAAGCCAGGTCAGAAGCAAACAATTTTGGATGGCAAGACAGTCTGAACCATACATTTGAGGCAAATACTGAGAACTCCAGATTAGCTTGTAGAAGATAAATGAGACAAAACAGGAAACAAATCATAAAATAGCCTGACTTCATGTACCAAGACATATTAGAAGTGCCCCCTAGTCCACTAGACAAGCACCATTTCCTACACAGAGAGGCCTACATTTTTGGTAGCAATTCACAGAAGCAAATACCATCTTCCTTGAAAGCTGAGGACTACCATATAATTACAACTTTCACACAGCATTCTGCTGCTTTCTCATGGGACTAATAATACCTCTGGAGATTGCGAGAAGGTTGTTGAACTGTTCTGTAGTGCTGCACCACTTTCGCAGTTTCTATTTCAACATTTCTAGCCAAGACCAAAACTGGGTTGCCAAGAGAACTGAGAAGTCTGAACTGTAGAAATGTCTCATTACAAAAAAAATCAGGTGGTTTTGCAAAAACTATTTTAACAGTTGGCAAGATTACATTGAAAATTGAGCTGTTATTCATTTATTAATATAACTTCATTACATTATTATTCATTCAGTTCCCGGGACAGCCAGTGCACAGGACATAATCTATGCCTACAGCATACAATACCCAAGAGAACAAGTTCTATAGGAAAAGTGGGAGAGCAGGACATAGTCCATGTATAATATACATACTTCTCACCAATATACTGCTTCCAGCCTACTATTATTAATTTGCTATTTTTTCTCAGACATCATAAAATAAGTGACTCTTTAGAGGATATCTGAAAAAATACAGAGGTTCACTACTGTGGATTGTATCAACAGGAAGTGCCTCTAGGCAGAGGGGAAAGCCAAGCACAAATTAAGATGATGCCTAAGTCAACAGTGGAAAAGCGAACAGGAAAGCCCAGAACTTTCACAAACGCAAATGGAAATAACATTACATAGCACAGATAGAAGACAACACCTTTTTTATTTTGTACTATGCTAAGCAACCTCCCCTGAAGTAAGCCCCAACATCCTACTTCATATGGCACAGAGATGGGGAAAAGACTCCTCAAATTATGGAGCACTTCAGAAAGTGCTTTTAACTTCTTGTGGAACCCCAAGTCTAAATGTACATCCAATGACCTGCGTATATGCATGGATGGTTTCACAGAATCACAGAATGGTTTGGGCTGGGAGGGCCCTTAAATATCCTCTAGTTCCAGCTTCCCTGACATTGGCAGGGACACCTTCCACTAGACCCCATCCAACCTGGCCTTGAACACTGCCAGTGATGGAGCATTCACAGCTTCTCTGGGCAACATGTTCCAGTGTCTGGCCACCCTCACAGGAAAAGATTTTTTTCCTAATGAGATAAAAAGTTTCTGTGCACACTTACGTATACACACACAAAGAAACTTTCCCATCTACAGTGGTACATGAAAATAAAAGATACTGTAGTACAGATAAAGAGAAATGAGTCACACTACTAACAGTCAAACATTCAGCTGCTTCTACACTATTCTGCCTCTTGTAACACATGACAGATAAATATTCTGACATATCTATGTAGATATGCATAGTTATTCTATAATCTTCAAAATGGGATTAAAATCTTAGACATTGCTAAGGGTTATTTAGCATTATCACGCTTGTTATTATAACTTCTCAATAAATTCCTGCATTGGTTAAAAATTCTAATTAGGAAACTTAACATGCATATTCTGTAATGTCTGTCATCCATCACGGGTTTTAGTGAAGTACATCTGATGAAGAACTCTAGTGTAGAATAAAGAGCAATGGCAGGAATGGCAGTCTCTGTATTTCTGATGATAAAAAGGCTGAGTGCCCGCCAGCAGCAGCTTGCTGCCAGTAAAAATGAATCTGAAACAGATGCCAACTGCGTCAACAGCTTGAGCCATATACATTTTTTATTAGACAAAGACATAAATCGTGAGGAAAGTACATAGGTGCAAGGCACATCAAAGAATACCATTGCTATACCTCAAATTCAAAATACAAAGTTATCTAGTCCTCTGTTTCTGAGCTAGACAATTTTGTTCACATCCAGGTCTGTAAAACCAGCAAGTCTAGTGTTAAAAATATGAATTCAAACAGAATGTGGAAAAGGCTGGTATATTTTCATATTTACTCTTTATCAATCTTGGATATTGCTTTATTAACACAAATGCAAAGATCTGTGTTTCTTTTCTATTTAAAGTTTATATCAAAGTAATGTATATTTACTACTGGATATATGGCTAAAAATCACTAAGCTCATTCTCTCCTATCCACCCCCTATTGAGATCACGAGCCTCTACAAGCCTTTAGCTCTGGCTAATGATGCAAGGGGAGGACAGGACCCTTTCAACTGCAGAAACAAAAAAACTGACTTCTCAGGTTCTTTGTCTTAAAAACTGAGTATTTTGGAATAAACCTTGCCTAATCATATTTCAGTGTCTATTTCAAAATTTTCCTGTGAATTTTATTTTACACGTTACTGACATGTTCCATAGAGCTAGATACCAAAACATGTTTAGATATTTCTGAAAAATGTGTACTTTTGTTTCAAGGGATAAGTGCCTGAAGACTGGACAAAAGAAAATGCCTCCCCCATCTTCAAGAAGGGGAAGAAGGATCCAGGCAGCTACAAGCCTGCCAGCCTCACCATGACTCCTCAGAATGTAATGGGCCGCTAATCCTGAAAAACTTCTCCAGGCATGTAAACACAAAATCATCAGGAGTGGTCAGAAGGGCTTCACCAAGGGGAAGTCATTGACAAACTTGAAAAACTCCAGTGATTAAGCGACTGGCCTGTCCATTAGGGGAAAGCAGCAGACTCCAGTAAGGTCTTACAGTCTCATGTAACATGATAACAGACAAGCTATACAGACTGGTTGAGTAGCCAGTGAAGTGGACTGAAAATTTGACTGAGAGTGGTCCTGCCTAATATCTTCATTAAGGATCTGGATGATGGGGCAGAGTCTATGTGCAACAAGTTTGCAAAGGACACCAAATTGGAAGGAATGTCTGATACACCAGAGGGTTGTGCTGCCATCCAGAGGGACCTCAACAGGCTAGAGAAACCGACTAACAGGAACCTCATGAATGGGACCTTATGAATGCATACAAATACCTGAAGAGAAGGTGCAAAGAGGGCAGACAGGACCTTTTCAGTGGTGCCCAGTGACAGGACTGGAGGCAAACTGAAACACAGGAGGTACCACTTCAACATCAGAAAACATTTTTTTGCTCTGAGGGTTACTGAGCACTGGAAGAAGCTGCCCAGAGAAACTGTGGATTCTCTACCCTTAGAGACTCCTATAGGCAAAAACTCCTCTAAGACACAGTCCTGAGAAACTGGCTCTAGGTGGCCCTGCCAGAGTAGGGGGGTTGGACCAGATGACCTCCAGAATCCCTTCCAATACCAACTATTCTGTCCGATTCAGTGGGATCCAAGAGAATGATGGGGGTTTATGAAATCTAGTTTAAGTTCAAATGAGTTTGCATTTCTTTATTTAATGTATTTAATTTTGTTCCAAGGATTCATATTCTCAAAGATTCCAAAGTATCGAGCAGGGAATGCAAAGGTCAGAATTGACTAAAAATCTTCAACTTAAAATATAAAAGAATACGTAAAAATTTCTGATATGTTTAAACAAGAAAATTGTTGAAATTTCATGTATGACGTGTTTGCATTTTTAAGGAGTTGGTGAGGATTTTATTTGGTTTTAGTATTCCCTCTATACCTAATCAGTTGTACCCCCTAACTGCCATCTTTTGATCATAGGTGGCATAATTTTATTCAGAACTACTCTTTCTGTAGTCTGCAAAATGAGCTATATTAACATGTGAAAAATTTTCATTCATATTTTTTCCAAAATTCCTAAAGAAATGTTAAAAATTCAACTTCTAGCTGAATTATTTGCCATATGCAGCTTATCTTGTCATACTGTGCATTTTTTCATTCCAAGTTGTTCACAAAACATATTTTTTTTAATTATTCTAAGTATCCACTGAGAGAGACTGAATACTAATTACACATATACTTGAATTTTACCTATTCAAAGGAAAGACAGCCTATTTCCTAACTACAATGCAAGACCAGTAGCTAAACTTAAGTTACATAATTCTATCTTCTTCTGTTCAGTGGGCAACCTGCTCTTTAAGCATGGATGTAAAGTATTAATTATATCCAAGCTTCCAACTCACTGAATTATTGGCAGACCTGTTCTAGACAGGAATTTCACCTGACCGCGACTGGTTGCCATCAGCCTGAATCTACTCCACAAACTCACCTGCTCATCTAGACTATCTTATGAACGTTTCTATCAGAGAACAAGACCACTATTAAATCACTATTCTCATGAGGTTTATTTTATTCTATATTGCACAAGAGCATATTTCAACCTCTGGGAACTGGCAAATTTCTGCTCTTAAGTTACCACACCATAACAACTTTAACAGATTTATCTGCTTATACCAAAAGACATAATGAATGAGCTCAGAAGCACCCCATTCAAAGCTCCCATTCTGGGGAAAATAAGAGGTTCTACTGAAGTTGACAGGAAACATAGAGCTAGAATTCAGCCCCTTGATGAACATGATTTTAGGATAGTTTAGCTGTATGTTCACTTCCAAGCGTGTAAGAAAATATCAGAATGCTGTCAGCTTCTCTTACCCTGAAATCAGTATACTTCATCAGGAAGCCAGTATCAAACTATGGAAGATGGAAAGCAAAAGCTAGTGCTAAACTTTATTATGGCCCACACTGCTGACTAAGATCAGTTCAGTCCAACACAGGTGGGAACAATTTAAGCTTTTCCTTTAAAACCAAAGGCATAGAAGTCTTCCAAAGCTTCTGTCTTGAGGGACTGGATGAAATAGGTCACGAGAAAGAGAGAAAACAAAAAAAATGCTCGTTTGGTTTTTTTTTTTTCTACCTACAAAGGATTGTTGTCTTTTTTAATTTTTTTTTGTATTGTGGAGTATTTTGCTTAACATCACTAATTAGGCAAGATGTTAGACTCGCAGAAGAAAATATAAAGCCTAACAAGTAATACAAACCTGCTATGATATTCAAACTTGTCGGGGTCTCAGTGACACCCTTAAGAATCAGCAGATATTAAAACACAGTCCCTAGGTCTCTTTCTCTTTGATTTCTTTGAGGGTCTTAGACTCTGAAGAGATAACCATAACCCTGGTATTTAAAATAGAAAATCTCTCTCCAGTTTGTTTAGGTCACCCATTTATGCTAATACAAACAGCTTCTTTATTTCAAAGCACCCTGTGAGCAGGAAGTCCCACTGAAGCAACAGCCTTCCAGACCAGCTGAGGCCTCTGATAGGAGCCAGGCAGGTGACAAAGACTGCTTTGAAGAGCAAAAATACCCTCAAAATGGGTTACTTTGTTGATTTTGTATGCAAGCTGTCTGCTCATAAAATGAGAAGCTATGCTTCATTAGAATAAGGTAACGGAATCAAGGCTAAAGTAAAATAATTTTGTCAAAAAAAGAAATGTAATTAGCATCAGTCAGAAGGGGGTCTTAGGCTGCCAGACTGACCTGTCTAGTATCAGGAAAATTGGGTCAAAATCACCTCAGCAACAGCCCTACACCATGTTTGTGTACAAATATAACCAGAATTGGCTATGAAAATATGATTAAACACAAGATAAGTGTAGTTGGCCATTGAAAGCACTGACTATTTGAGATCAGTTGTAGGTAGAATGTGGTCATAATGATACCAGAAAATAAAGGGTTAACATTGTGCCTGCTTGCTTAAGCAGTCGCTGTGCTTGGTGAAGGAGAACCGTAGGAGTCAAAGTTGCTAGAATGGTGAAGCAGAATTGTAGGAGTTACAGCTGCTAGGCAAAATTGTAGTAGATAAGATTCATAGCTTAATATTTAAGACATTCTTGTTCAAATAGTATCTTTAGAAAGAAAAGGAACAAAGGATAGCCAGAGTAACAAAATTTGCAAACTTAACAAGTTTCTGCTTTAAGATACATAAAACCTGCTTGTACCTAACCTGAGGTTTGGACAGGAGCCAAAACCCGATTGAGTCTGCGTGAAAACAAGAGGTTACTCGCGGTGATGAAGGGGAACTACAGGCCTTCATCCTCACGACCCCCTAACGATCACCACCAGGAGGCACTACGCAGGTGCACCGGTAGGACAAATGCCAGAAAACTAATTATAATACTAGAGAGACCTAAGTCTTTCTTTGTCATTAGCTTTCCTCTAATGTCTCTCCTGATTTAAGACATAATGTCCCCTAAAAATTGTGACTGAGAAGGACAGCATCTCTATCCTTATTATTCTGCGGGGATATGGATACATATTTAATTGTTTTCTCTGGACTAATGATAAGCCAGACAAAGCTGAAACACTCTCCTTGGGATGATACAAGTGGTAATGTAGGGCAGCCATGCTGCAAAACCATGGGCCACAATTTATATCGCTCTAATATACATCTATAATGTTTAATTAAGTTTTATTATGGAGTTTCAAACCAAAATCTAATAGCTATTTCTCAGAGAAGTGCATCTAACATCACTCTAAGATACTTTAGCAGGATCCCAAATCATAGACATAAAGGAGCATATTTAATGCAAAGTAAACAATTCCTGATTTATTTTTTTTAAACATACTTGTTGAAGGCATGTGAAGTTGTAAAGACAAATGCAAGGCAAACAACAGGCAAAGGAAGGAGTACAGTTCATGACTCACTTTCTTATTAGCTTTTTAAATTTTATCATTCTTCGCTGCTTTGCCTACCAAAATACAGTATTGCTGACATAAATCCTTCTGATCTTGTTTTGCCTCCCTCTAAATGTATTCACAGTTCTGAAAGACAAACAGAAATCTACCAATTTGCAACTACTTTTGCCTATGAGAAAATTTATATAAAAACATTCAAATGAAAGTTGTGATGATAACAGGACTGAGTACAGAAGTAGCAACACAAACATCATATAAACCATAAAGATATAATGAGAGAAGTATTTTTGTGAAGAAACCCACTGCATTTGAATTACTGGGTCACCTATTTCTTTAAACCTTGCTTTTCAGCACAAACATACTTCTGCCTTTATAACAGATAACAGACTTCCTTTTGCTAGAAAAAATACATGATATATATTACTGATATCATTGCGTAGGGAAATGGGATTAAAGTTTATGCAACAAAGGATAAATAAAAAAATATATTTGACAAATTTCTATTATTAAAATAATAAGGCAAAATGTGAAGAACACCTGACTAGTCACAGACATAAAATCATCAGTGAGTCCCTGTGGCCAAGAAGGGTGTCATTTGCATAACAAAATAATGAAGATCATATTAACAATTCTCAGAAGATCAAATTAACCATCCAAGTGGAAGATGGCTATACTACATAAAAATCAATATCTAATGAATGGCACTATGTCTGTACTAAATCGTTCATCACAAATTCCAGGTTTTGACATCTTCTATATTTGGTTAGTAAAGAGCAATTTTTCATTTTTAAATAGGACGTATTTGTGCATCTCAAGGAAAAGAACTAACTACTGACACAGCCACATCAGAAGAAAGACATGGCCACTGACTGCTTTCAGTTCATTCAATGTGAAATAATGCCAAACAAGATAAACATGAGTGTACTTTGTTGCTGTTCTTCTGTTTGGTTGTTTTGCTTACAGACTGATTTTGAAGACTAGACAACAAGAGCAGAAAGGCTGCAACACTGCTAAACTGGCTTCAGACATACAAAATCATAACAAGTGGTAGCAGCGTAAAGCTGTAAGATGTTTTTCCCCACATTTTGCATTCACAGCTGTGTTACTCAGCCGCAGCAAAGGCTGCAAGAAACTCATAAATTTCAAGATCAAGATTTTTGCTTGGTGGTGTTTCAGTTTTGGCTGACAGAATTTCAACTATGTTTTCTTTTAGAATTAAAACTTACCAAAAAAAAAAAAAATCCAAAAAACCCCACCAAACCCTTAGGTTTATGTTCACTTCCAACCCTCCAATATTTATCCTTAGCTCCTGGTAATACGATACTTAATTCTGTGCCTGAATTTGAAAGCAGATTTGATACTTACACAACACCTATTACATTTCTAAATGCATTGACTATGTTTTAAGTGGCAAACATTTCCTAAAAATATACCTTCTATTATCTTCCTGTGTTTGCAGAGGGTGTCAAAGGGTAATGCTGTAACACTGGCATGCCTTAGAAAAAGGCATGAGATTTGTGAAAAGCAGCATATAGTTTTGTACACTAGGATATATATTAAAAAAAAAAAAAAAAAAAAGGCAGCCAAGATAATGTATATATTATCCCAATGACACCATGTGTCCTGGGTTTGGCTGTAACGGTTCTTTTTCTCTTTCCTAGTAGCTGGTGCAGTGCTGTGTTTTTGACTTTAGTCTGAGAACAACACTGATAACACCCCAATGTTTTCAGTTGTTGTAACGTAATGTTTAGCCCAATCAAAGCCATTTCAGTCTCATGCTCTGTCAGCAACAAGGGACACAAGAAGCCAGGAAGAAGCAGAGACAGGACACCTGACCCAAAGTAGCCAAAGGGGTATTCCATACCACAGCACATCATGATCAGTAGACAAACTCAGGGGAGTCACCCCCAGAAGGGCAGATCACTGCTCAGGTCTGGCTGGGCATTTGTTCAGTGGGTGGTGAGCAACTGTACTGTGCATCACTTGTGTTCATTGTTGGTTTTCCTTTCCCCTTTCAATTTTATATTATCTATCCTTGTTATTTCACTTGTAATTATTATTATTAGTGGTAGCAGTAGTAGTTTTGTATTATACTTTAGTTACTGGACTGTTCTTATCTCAATCTCTGGTATTTACATTCTTTCAATTCTCCTCCCCAGCCTTCCAGGAGCAGGGTGGGGAGAAGCAGGGCAGGGGAGAAGTAAGCAAGCAGCTGTGTGGTTCTGAGCTACCAGCTGGGCTTAAACCATGACGCACCATAAGACAGCATGGTTTCATAGCATGTCCGTTCTGTGTAAAACCTGACCAGCTGACCGATATGCTCACATTATTTTGTTCTAGAATTTGTATACCATTCTAAACAGACTACTTAAAAAACTGTGTCATTATTAGTAGGACAGAAGTGATTTGACAGTACACTTATTCAGGTGACAAACTGTCTATGTGTTCCCAATCCACAAAAAAAAACCAAAAAAACAACAACAAAAAATTCAGTCTTCCTTCCCAGTGCAAAGTTTTCTTATACACCCCATCTCTGGCAGTGTTCAAGGCTATGCTGGATGAGGCTTTGAGCAGCCTGGGCTAGTGGAAGGTGTTCCTGCCTGTGGCCAGGGACTGGAACTAGATGGTATTTAAGGCCCATTCCAACCCAAACCATCCTACAATTCCATTTGTGTCTGTGTATGGTAAAAACCATACAAACTAGTCTATCTCAGGAGGGATTCACAACTGTACTTAACTGCCATCTCTGAAAATTTATTTATGCCATAATAGGTCTTGATCTTGATAATAGAAACTCTTTAGAACAAAGCAGAAATATGAACCAATTACTCCCACTTTGTAGGAACTGTCTCAAATACAGAACAGTCCAGAGAAGACTAAATTATTTATACTGAGTGGAGATATTAAATGCAATAATGTGCAAAAGATTCTATAATGATCTATTTTTCAGAAAGAAGCTTGTTTAAGAACTTGTCTATAATAGAGCACAGATTAATTTCAGACTTATGTGAATGATCAAGCATTGAGCCCTTTGCCTTTGATTCCAGAGACAATTTTCTCTCCAATTTTTTTCTTTCCCTCCTTCAGCGTCCTGGACAGTAAGAGTTATTTTGACAAAATCTCCAGTGAAATTGATATATTCATAACAAAAATTTATATTTTGTCAAAGGCTACATTCCTTGACTAGGGATCGTAAATCCTATCAATGTAAAGAAACTTTCGCGAGTAGTTACAAGAGTACCAAAAAAAAATACGCTTGAGAGTAGTGATTAAGTCACAAACACACTATATTAAAATTGTTGCTACACTCAATATGAATACACATTGTAACAATGTAATGGACATGAAATAAAAATACACAGTCCCTTTAATGTGGGTTTTTCACTGTGGTCCTTCATATTTTGGTTTAAAAGTGGTCTCTGTGCTAGCAATTCCAAAAGGCTAGAGTAATCTTTCTCTTCAGGGCCATTCTAGTACTCAAAGATCATAGAATCACAGAATACTTAGGGCTGAAAAGGACCTTAAGATCATCTAGTTCCAATCCCCCTGCCATGGGCAGGGACGCCTCACACTAAACCATATCACCCAAGGCTTTGTCCAACCTGACCTTGAGCACTGCCAGGGATGGAGCATTCACAGGTTCCCTGGGCAACCCATTCCAGTGCCTCACCACCCTAACAGGAAAGAATTTCCTCCTTATATCCAATCTAAGCTTCCCCTGTTTAAGTTTTAACCTGCTACCCCTTGTCCTACCACTACAGTCCCTAATGAACAGTTCATCCCCAGCATCCCTATATGCCCCCTTCAGATACTGGAAGGCTGTTAGGAGGTCTCCATGCAGCCTTCTCTTTTGCAGGCTGAACAGCCCCAACTTTCTCAGCCTGTCTTCATACAGGAAGTGCTTCAGCCCCTTGATCATCCTCATGGCCCTCCTCTGGACTTGTTCCAACAGTTCCATGTCCTTTTTATGTTGAGGACACCAGAACTGCACACAATACCCTAAGTGAGGTCTCATGAGAGCACAGCAGAGGGGCAGGATCACGTCCTTCTACCTGCTGGTCATGTTCCTTTTGATGAAGCCCAGGATACGGTCGATCCAACTGAACTTTGAGGGCTACTATTTCAGACAAGCTATGTGGCAAGCTGAGAGAGAACTCATCTGGCATGTCACAGAGCTAAGATATTTCGTCGGGCCTGTGTTACTTCTGCTTTTGGAATGAGTAACTCAAGTCAAATATGCTCTTTTCACTTTCTATTTTCACTGAAAATCCAAGCATTTTCATATGGCACTACAAACAATTTGGTGTTGAAAGGTTTTCCCTTGAGGGAAATACAATCCTCCAAGAAGACTGTCACATGGCTTCTCTGAAAGACGTTTCCTATTTGTCTGCAGAGCACTCTGGATGACAGAATTAAGTAGACAGCTCTACAGAAAAAGAGAAAGTAAACTCCTCTGCCACATGCACTCTCAGACAACAAACATCGTGAGCTACTGTGAACCAGAATTTCTTTCAGGACTAGAGGAACTATGTAATCTTAAAATCTTCCCATAGCTATTTAAGACAGAAAAACTATCATTGAAAATAATAATAATTCTCAATCACTCTGCTTCTTGAAAAAATTAGGAGGCCAATGATATACTTCTTTAGTGTAATTAATATCTAATTCCTAGAGGCTCATATAAAATTTGATTTGCAATCTATTGAAAGTAGGAGTCTGAGAACTGAGAGATGCGAGTTAATGGGAAGTTAGTACAGAGCAAAGACACATAATTTATTAAAACTTTCTGGTAATGGAAACAGTATTTCACTTGGCTATGATTTTACCTTTTTCATCCTTTTCTCTTATTTTCCCAATGCTAGATGCACTACAGCTTTCAGCTAAGATGGCCCCGCTGAACAAACTATACAAAAAGAACTTTAAAGTAACGTCTACAAAGACACTAAGGTAAAATTTCTCAGAAATGAATTTAGAGTTAATTATGAACAGAACTTTGAACCTGGAGCTCCTAAAGCGAAAGTGAAATTCACCCCACATCAGATAAAATCAAGGGCTACTTGAAATATGGATTATGTTGGGTGGCATAAAAAAATCAATTCTTATGCTTCTACATAGGTAGTCAAGAAGGGAAGTACAGTATTTTTAAAGTTAAGAAATGTAGATTGCAAAAATATGTAGACTTATTATTGCATTAGAAATCTATTTGTACATTTTAGAAAAATTTGAGAAGGCTGAATTGAAATACTTTGTGTCAAGCAGAATGATACATAGTATATGAGAAACAAAGGCTGTTTGCTGCATTTCAGAAAATATTGCATTCTACATTTTCAGTAGACCAAGAAGCAGGGCAATAACAGAGCCATTAAAAACACAGCAGACTGAAGGGAAGGCAAAGAGACATCATGATTAGCTGTTATCTTCAGGAGCTATAAAAGAGACTACATTTTCAGCTACATTAGGAGTAACACAGCACAGCAATCCAGATGATCATTAGTATTTTAAAGCTATAATTCTGCTAATTTTTTTAAGATCCCATTTTCAAGTAAATGTTCTCCCTGAAGTTTAGTATTTTACACCTCCTAGTATCTTCATTAGAGATTACCATGAGAAAATTTAATTTTCAGGATTATACCACTAAAGTAAGTCTGCATTTTCTACAAAAGGTGAATTATTAAAGGAGTTCAAACTGCAGGAGAAAATATCAACTTCAAGAATTATAGTACAGATCATGTGGCCTTATAAAAAAGTCTGTCTGTTTCAACAGCTGCTCTGTATTTAAAAAACTTTCTTGCAGTCTTTCCTTATCAGCACTAAAATAGTTCATAAAGTACAATGAATTTTTGACATTTTTTTTTCAGATACGTGATAGAGTGGATATTAGAAAGATTAAACAGAACATGATCTGAATTGCCACAACCCAGCAATACAACTGTAATTAACTTAAGTAAATGATGAAGGATTGGTTATATGGAGTTATTGCTAATCTTTGAAATAATAAGCATGTTGTGGACTCCTTGAGTGATTACACTACTTCTGTGTTCTTTGGGTACTGCATAATGAAAACCACAGATCTAGAGCATTTCATGCATTATTTTTCAAGGCTGTTGCTACTATAAGATGAACAGACACATTAAGTTTACTCCTGTCATTGCCTTCAGTTCTCAGAAACCAGATGAACAAACTTTATTCAGTCAGAAATAAAAATGTATTTTAGGTCAACTCAGATACTGAATATGAGGGAACAAAACCAAAAATCCAAACCATGTTACTGTGTCATTCTGTTAACAACAGATTTTGAATGCTATTGAACAATCCATTAACATAGAAAAGTAAGACCTAATCTAAATCCTAACTTACTTCATTTACAACAAAATTTCTATTTTAAATATTTTGGCTCTGAAGAAAGACTGATGTTAAAAGGGGGAAAGGAAAGAAACAGACTGAACTGTCAGATTTCACAGAACCATAGAACCACAAAGTCATAGAATGGCTTGGGTTGGAAAGGATGTTCAAGATCCTCTAATCCAACCACCTACCATGGGCAGGGATATCTCCCACTAAACCAGGTTGCTCAAGGCCCTGGCGACCCTGGCCTTGAACACTGATCGTTTTAATGACAATTTATTGTGTTTCCATTCTTTTCTGTATTTCCTATTCTATAAATTACCCCCCGTAGTTTGATATTGAAGGCCACCTGTAAAGAATAACTTTCTTTTCTTTGGAAGCAATGTCAGAAGATGAGACAGTACCTTTTAAGAGCAAAAGCTGCTTCATTCACTCCTTAAATAATATAACACCACTCCTCTGAGGAACTGTAGCATTGCTTGAACATAGAAAACATTTTTTGATCTGGAGAAGAAATGGGTAATTTATGCGACTTTTTTTATCTAAAGGATTGTGACAAACAGCATATAAATCTCTGCTTGTAAAAATACATAAAGAGCTGTGGTATGTCCATAACCTACTGACCTGACCTTTTCTGTCTTTGCAGGATTTTACAGAAGCTGATGCTATGAAAGGAACCCATCTCCTGTATTTTTCTGTGATGCCTGCACTACTACATCTAGGAAACACTACTATTGGAAATGATGGTATACTTTTTAAAGCTGTTTCACAATAGAAAGAAGATCCAGAAGAAACCCTGTGTCTACATGCTCAAAGAATATGCTCTGCCTAAAACAGTGTTACATTTTCTGAAATTACTTGATAGCATTTTTCCTTAATTCCTTCTGAGCATTCAAAAATCAACATTCTGCAATGACCCTGTTACACCTTCAGACTAATTTCCCTCAACTGCACTCCTAATAGACATGGGCTTCTTTTCAAAATGAATTCTTCTGCCACATGTATTGTAGATGTAAGTTATGAAAGATATAAAACATAACCATGAACAAGCATCTTTACTGACATCTCAGATGTTTCAAACTTCAGAATTGTTTCTAGCAAAATGAAAGAAACACTGCTATTAAAGACTTGCTGTGAGAGATTTCTCTGCTTCGTGAGGGAAAAGGCAAGAACAAATAAACCTGTATTTTGAGGCTGCACAGAAGAGTTCTGGATATATATAAAATGACAATTTTTTTATAAGAAAATCAGTGGTTAGCATCCTCTAGCTAGAACACATTTTCTTCCATATGAAGAGAGCAACTGCTCATAATGTGGATACAGAGTCAAGAAATGCAATTTTCAAAACCTGCAAGAAGTACAAGTCATCCTTTTAGCATTCCTTCCTCTTAGCTGTGCTTGATCACAGAACTGATGTTTACAATACAAACTCACTCATAAACTGCAAAGGAGAAATATGCATAACAAATTCCATTAATTCAAACAGACTTCTTTTTTTGATAGTACAAATTTGGTGCTGCAAACCTGTTTCTTTTAGAATCATAGACTAGTTTTTTAGATTTATTTTAAATGTTTATTATTCAGATATGGCAACAACAACATTAGCTGCAAAATAACGGTGTAAGCTTTCCACTACAGACTCTTTCTCCTAGGACATGCCCCAGCTCTGGTGGATAAGACCTCAACTTTAGATGTCTTCTTCATGCGATCAGATAGATGCCTATGTGTGGTTTCCTCCACATCTTACTGTTAATGCTTGGCAGTGAGCCAAAATGCTGTGTTTTTATCAAGTCAATAAACTCACAACTCTGGATTCCAACAACCATGACAGCCTATTATATAAAAGACCACTATTTCAAGGGCCTTTTAAATCTCCCCCGATTTTGCTTTGTCATTTCCCAATTTAAAATTAAAACAGAAAGCAAAATGAAGACACAAAAGTTCTACTACTTTGTATGGGAACCTTAAAAGTGATATATAAACTCAAACCAATGCAAAAATCACTACACCTCTATCAAAGATAGAGCTATACATAAAGACAAATAAAGCAGTTATCTAAAAAGTTATATTGATACCCTACTTATTTTAAGACAAGAGGAAAATAAGAAATCCACACACAAAGTAAAAGAAGTAGGCAGGGTACCCACAGCAGAAATTGCTGTAGCTGTAATCCGGAGGGAAACACAGGTTCATTACTCTTCAGAAAACAGCAATAGTCTTCTGACACGCATTTAGTACCTTGACACTTAGGTCTCATCTAGAAGACTGAATAATCTCTTGGATCTACCCTGCCACTGTATGTGTTCACATTAGTATAGGACATGTTTCCTTTGAGAATCATGTCCTGTATTTTCTATAGTAAGTGATCTCCCATCAAAGGACTTGCCAGCTTCCCCTGTGAACTCTGAAGAGAGAAAAGCTGGCTAGAAAGAACAACAACATAAATATTCTGCTTTCACTAGACATCCATTTCTGCTTAGACATTCCTGTTTAAATAAGTCCTCTGAGAAAGTCTGCTGAAAAATGAAAAGATTTAACTTCAGGTATCTTGAAGTAACTCTCTACGCTGAAATGACAGTTCTCTCCTTTCCAGCACCAATTCAAACTCCTTCCTCTCCTTTTCAACCATAGTCACAGAAGTGTTTTCTCCAAGTACGTTTCTGTGAAATGCTGTCAGCACCTCCCTGAAAGTGCAGCAGAGAATAAAGAAGCAGGGCAGGTGGTAAAAGACGGAGACTTAGTAAGGATGGTCTGTTTGCATGATGCAGTAATCAAGACAGCAATCTCATAATTGCGAGGAGGAATCTCAGCACCTCCCTGTAGGACTAAAGCTGATCACTCTGACAGGGCATACTCTGAAGTACTGTGGGCTGCCTTCAGCTTCTCTCTCCACTTCCTGACTACAGTTCTACTCATTTCTGTCCTGCTCCACAACTCAGCACCTCAGGTTGAGCCCTGCCCCAATCACCTCTCAGCTCTCTCCCTTGAACTGCTCTTGGCAGCAATCTGACAATAATTTATCCCCAGAAAATATGTCTTTATTGCTCCTTATCTACTTCCTGAGAAGCGTATTCTCATATCTCAAAAATTATTTTGTATAATGATTGGTGAAACATTTTCCCTTGTTACTAAATATGATCTAGAAGCTTTGTTTCCATACTAATCACTGTTCATCATCTTCTGGTCATCTGGCACCTTCAGAAAACAAATAAAGACAGACAGAAAAAATGTACTGAATTTTGCAGTATATTTCAAGTACCATGAGAAAGCAAATGTGAAGGCAGATGTTAAGGTAATCCCAGTAACATTAACTCAGCTCTATGTACCTTCACCATTATTTATTCTTCAGAGAAAACAATCCTATCAGTTTGAAAAGGGCTGCAGAATGGAAGCACTGATTTCACCTCCTATGAGTGCAGAGCAGCTTAATAGATCAACTCACTTGCAACTTCCTAGCCCTGCTACCAACCCAATACACAACACACCGCATATTTGTGTCTAGTTTTTTCTTCCTTTCTCATTGCTTATCTTTGTAATCAGTTTAAAGTCTTTGAATAAAGTTTTATTCTGAAATATACAGTCATGCAGCATCTAAAACAGTGAAGTCCAAAATTCAGCGGGCTCTTCTAAGCATTGACCAGTAATTATACATGTACATTGAATGCTGTACAGCTTCCTTTACTTCAGAAAGCAAAAAGCTTCATAGGTAAGAAAAGAAAGGTAAATTCCCTGTATCCTTATTCTAATATGGCACTGACATTGTTCCACATAAGATTCTCATTGACAGATCAGGAAAAGACTCTGGATCTATAAAATACAAATTAAAATTTAATTAACTTGGTTATGTGACTCAAAGAAGGCAGGTCTGATGGAAGATGGTACTAATTTCCAGAAACACAGAAATCTAAACCATAATAATTAGTTCTCTGCTATGAGTGTAGACAGAGCTGGAAGAATTAGGTTTAAATTCTGGTAAGAACAATTCTGGTAAGAACAATTAAGATATCAGAAAAGATACACAAAAGCTGATTGAAGAGACTGTGAATTTAAAAATTATTAGGTGAGCATTTCCTAGCACATACATTTACTGCTCTCTCCTGGATCATGAAAACGCCTAAATAGCTTCTCCAATTCTCTTACAGCCTTACTTTAAATTATTCTGTAACCTATTTATCATCCTCTGTGATTTTGAGTAAGAATATCTCAGAAAAGCCATACTCATTAGTTTCCAATTCTCTGATGTATTTCAAATTCACATATTCTGGAAGCTCATGCATTCTAGGACACAGAGCTGATGAACAGATAATGGAATTAAACAGAGGGTTTAATTATTATCACTTTGTTAACTAAAAAAAAAAATTAAAACCCTGCAAATAACAGACTCTTGTGCTCTTTTTGAGCTGTACACTTCTAAGGCCATATAAATTTCCCAGGTATTCCTATTTCTATCTTAAATGCTTCTCCAGCACAGTCCAATGACACTTTTAAGCAGTGAGGAATATATGAATTTAAGTAACTGGAGTTAAGAATTCAAGAAGTTGTCCAGTACATTTCCGCACCCATTGTTACGTTGCAAAGACAAGCTGGTGCCATTTTGCACTAACAGTTTAAAACAAAAAATACTATTTCTAAAGTTGCAGACATCAAAGTAATAAACTGTTCCTCCATTGTTAAAAAAAAAAAAAAAAGATAAGAAAATTATAAATCTATTGAAATAAAATCAATCCTGGTTAGTTTCACATGTAACGAAATAGCTGAAATAGCTCTTTTTTTTTCTTTCTTTCACTAAAAGGTCCATGTGAAACAGGATTTAGGATGACAGCTTAACTATTTAAGTTAATTCCTATGAACACTTTCATGGATCTCCCAGTGGTAATGCAGTTCACCCGAATCAGACATCTGTCCTTCCCCGCTGACTGTGCATGGAACCAACAGAAGGTACTGTGTTCTTATTAATTTAGGAACAAACCTGCCCAGTCCTTCTTGGACACTGATGCCCATTAGAGAATGGCTCTCAAAAGACCCGAAAGTTTTTTTGTGGCTGATTATTCTGAGCATTGAAAACTAAGGATGAAATTACATTTTCCTAAATTCTGCATTAAGACTTTGATCCAAGGAAGGACTTGGACTTGGATTACAGAGTGCCTATGCAGCCTGGCTGTCCTGGACGCCTAAGTGTGGTTGCCATGTTCACCCTTTTACATAGCCACAGTCTTTGCAGATGATGCATTTTGAAGGGTTTTTTCTACTGAAATAGTTCTTCTGTACATCAAAAAATAAAAGAGTCTGTATGTATTACTTCTCAAATACTAATGAATTACTTTGTGAAAATCTGTGAGAATGTAGAAAATTAATTTTTCTATTTTTCTATACAGTAAACTGAAGAAGGGAAATTAAGCTATGTTTTCAAAAGTAACAGGATTAAAACACAGAAGTTTTTGGGTTTGGTATCTGTGAAAAGATTCTTCTCTCTTTAGCAATAAAATTAACCTCATTTGAAGGAAAAAAAAATAATCACTGACACTACTTACAAGTAATTTTAACACCACTGTTATGAGATTCCTAACAAAGTAGTTTACTCCAATTTTGATTGGAAGATAGTATCTATGAAACAAATGGAAGTAAAACCTGCTGCAGTCACATCTGACTTAAAGCAGTCTGGTCTGTTTCATAAGGCTCCTCCATTTTTCAGTTACCAATTACTGTTACAGCCTTTCAACACATCTGCTTTCCAAGACTTTGAAGCACAGACCACAGGGAATGTAAAAATATGCAGCTAGCTAGAAAAAGATTTAATGAAATTACGAAAACCATTCTGCCATATTTTACTGTGTTGTTGGCAATTTCAACATCACTGCTTTGTGAGCTAGCGGCAATGAAACCCTTTCACACACCACCTGAATCACAGATCATTTGTTCGTGAGTGCTCAGTTAAGTCTCCTGTTGGTCAATCACATTGTGAAGATCAGAATGACTTCCTACCTATACCTTTCACAGCTTGTAAGTGTATGATCAGGTTAAATCCCCCGTAGAAAAGGGCTAAAACCCTAAAATGACACCAAAGGATTGCAACAATATATTTTAAGTTAAGAAATGTGACTGCACTGCCTTGGAAAAATTCATTCTCTACCTTTACTGGGCACAAGGAAGATGTGTGCTTTAAGATTACTGTATTTCTTAATCTTTTGTCTGTGCTTTTGGCTATCACTTTGCACTGCCAGCTCATTCATATTTTTTACTCTTCTGAACATATATTTATCAGATTCTGATTTTCTATTCTTTGCTCATAAGATACAATTTTTCAGAGACATCGGAAAGCATCTCACACAGGCTAACATTTTAGACTTAAGTTGGGAGGTTAGCCTGCTTAAGCTCCCTGGATCAGCAAAAGAGGAATAGTTTTCTTTAGAGAGTAATTTTTATCATAATGTGCGTGTTACAGAAGATCTTAATGTACATGCTTCAAATCAGCCTCTGGAGGAAGAACTCTCTCTCCTGACTGTACAGAGTGCATTAAATTCCTGCTTAAAGCTCTAAGACACTCTCGTTGGGTTCCTGCCTCAACCTCCCTTCATACCCCCCTGTGCTCAGTTCCTGGACCTAGCTCTGTAGCATGTATGCGATCGATTGGCTGGCCAAATAGAAAGGTAAAACTGAGCTCACATTAAATAAGGGACAGCAACTAGGGTCTTTTTTCTTCCCACTATTCACCCATATTCACAACACAGTACTGAATATTTTAGTATATTTTATATGCATAATACTGGAGTTGGAGGTAACCCTTGTCACAGCAGCCCACATGCTGTGTTTTGGATTTGTGACCAAAACTGGACCAAAACCTTGCTAAATATGCTTGAAACTGTTCAGTAGATTCAAAATTACTGATGTGGAGAGAAATACAAAAAGTCTTGTTGCTAAGAAAAAAATCTACCATAAGCACCTCCACAGCTAATACGAACAAAATTATACAAATCTCATTCCTCTAAACAGATGCAAAGAAATAAAATAAAACTTTAATTATGAATTTGCAATTTTAGAGAGACAGAAATCTAGAATAATAATTAAAAAAAACTACACCTCTGCCAGTTCCTTTCTTAATGTAACATGGATTCTATCTGCCACTTTCAGATACAAAATTCTACTTTTGTGTGTTATGTTTGCATTTTTATAGCTTCTGAAGCTGCAGTTGCCAACCATCTCAAGTTATTATTTACTATTTTTGTAGGGCTCTTTCTTTACTTCAGAAAAGAAAACAAAACTGATAATGCACTTTTTCTTTATAATGAAGTTCCAAGACAACAACACTGAAGTTTTAGAAGTTTAAGCATTTTTCCTGTAAGTAATCAAAATTCTAGCTAGGTTCTTGAAGTCAACAGTTTTTCAAATATTCTTTTTTTATTACTGTTTTGGCATTTGTGCTAGAAGTTATGCAGTCTCATGCTATGTTGAGTGGTACTATAAGGCCATTGGCAAATACCTGTAGTATAACACCCTCATTTTGTTTGCAAATAACTGTCTGTATCTTAACATATTTTAATAGAATTAACAAATTGCTGGATTTATTCACAGGCAACCAAAAATTCCAGATGTGCCAATGTATCTATGCAAGTTAATATCACTCAAGCACACCACCAAGGCAGACTAACCCAGCCAGGGTGTTTCCATCAGGTGTATGCCTTTATAGCAATAACCTGATTAACACTAGCAGCTGTGCATAAATAGCTAAATATATTTAAATAGTTATTTGGTAATTATTTATTTATTAAATATATTTAGTTTAAAAAGTCAAATTTACAAATGACTGACAGTGTTACAAAGGTCTTTTTCCCCATATAAATGGAGGCAAAATATGCATACAGTATGCACAATGGAAGTGCAAATTATATATTGCCACTTCATGTGGTCCAGCATCTGTAGACAAAAAGTTGCTCTGCATTCTTTTTCTGCTTGAGTTTGCTTTAATGTAATAGGGAAATCCTAAACTGGGGTGTCAGGAATTCAGTTGAAATCAACATCGTACTTACAAGAAATAATCATAAAGCAATGAATAAAAGTAGTGCTATCTTCATATATGCTACACTTCGAACTTTCAGTTTTGAGCAATCCAAAGAAATCCTGCATTTTGAGCTTATGTTCCAATATTATTTTCTATACAAATAACAACTGATATAATAACTGAAATGTATACTGGTTTAGTTTTTGATCTTGTCAGCAGTAAAATCTAAGTAACACTACAATTTTTTTAATAAAAAACATTTTTCTGTGTGAAAACATAAGTTTTCAATGCCCTATTTAATTCTTGATGCACACTGCAGTCCTTCTTAATTGGGAAGCAAAGCATTAGTAGAATCCAAGTCTTCAAATTCAAGATCTGTAAATGCCATACAGTGCTATTTGTGCTAAAATAAGCACATCTTTTAACGCATACTGCATCATTCATCACTCTCCTTTAATCTTAACACTAGACTGAGAATGTATGGTTTGTTTTGGAAAAAGAACAACCCAAATAAATACATGAATTTTTTTACCAATTTCCAATACGCGAGTTTTAGAGTTACTCTGAATGCACAAACCTTCAGAATAGAACTTCAAACACTTCCATAATATTCACTTCTATGTTTCTGTTCTGTTTATGAATAAAACATGCTAACATCTAGAATTAGTTCATTGCAAATACTTTATAAAAAAAGACCTAAATGTAAATGAAAATATATTTAACTAGAAATAACTGAATCGTTGCTTCTTTTGTCACACTAGTTAATAACACGAAGGGCTCCAAAACAGGAAAACAGCTCCACAGAGCTTGCATTTTAGAAGGTACATTCCATGATGCATCTGTTACAGAAGGTATTCAAACTACAGCAACTGAAGGAATATGCTGTCACTTACATAAAAAATTCAGTCAATAAGCGATTTTTCCCCCATTTTTACACACACATGCATCCCTCCTGAAAGAAGCTGTGACAAAGTAGTGAGTGAAGTAAGCTTTTTCAGGCAAAGTTTCTGCAGTTTTTCCTTAAACCAAGCACTCCCATGCTGACAAGCAGTAATTTCTGGAGCAAGGCTTTACTACCAGAGACACTGGAACCCAGGACTTCAACAAGAGAACTCAGGATTGAGACTGTCTATAGAAATGTGTCTTAAACCCTGAGCAACCTAGCCTGTCCCTCAGGACTGCTGGAGTACAATTCCATGGCTTAGTGTATCAATATGTACAGAGTCTCCTCTGGATCCCGCTCTCATTCTGTATCTTCTAATTATCAGGCTCTCAAACCCACTCTTCTTAAGTCTCCCACTCCCTGCTTGTGCTGCACACCTTTTTTTAGTTTCTTTTGTTCTCCCTTATTCTCAGCCTACTCTGCCCTACACTCCACAAACTTATTTTCTAAGTGTGCAGTTACTGTGAAGCAGAACCATGGTCTTGGGGGCAACACAGCAAATATGAAATGCTTTCTACTCTTCCACAATCTTTAAGTGGAATATATACATACATTCCACTTAGATAGATGATACATGTATGTAGATGTGATATATATAGATACATAATATACAATATGTAGACATTAGAAATAAATGAGATACCAAATGGCTTGTAGAAAGAGACAGAATATTTGCTAGACAAACTACTGAATTTTAAATAAAATCTAAAAGGTTTGATCAAGGTTTTTTTTCTGACATTTTAAACCACTGACATTCATATGTTTATGAAAACTGTAATTTGCTTCAGTTTCTCTGGCTTGATGAGTTTCCCTTAGACTCTATTTACCCTCCTAACCATTATAAAAATGGTCTTAATAAGATAGGCTGGAGCAGATAAAAAAATACCTGCAAACAAATACTAGAAACATTAGTGTAAGAAAAAGTACTACATGGTGTATATCTCACTAGCAAATCCAGTAGCCTTCCTCTCAAACAACTACACCTACATAGCAAATAACCATCTATTTCTCAAAAGAGGGGAAAGTATTTTAATGCACTATTACCCCATATCTTTAACTTTCCTACTAACATCATTCCTCTGATTTGGCTTTTTGATCCATTATTTATCTTAATAGACAGCTGTTGAAAAGCTCACGTACAACCTGGGCTGCTCTAACAGACTTCGAGACTTCAAAGTGCTACTTGGGAATGGATCCAGACTCAATCTACTCCCATAAAAAAAATACCTAGGTAGCAATTTCATATAAAATCACTCACACTGGCTTTCTGCTGCTGATGGAAACCCACTTTCACACACACACATGAGTTCACACTCAGGCTTATATGGCTGGGCTTTTAGGAGGTTAAATCAGTGTATATTAATTAAGCATTATGACTGTGCATTGCAGTGACAGAACAAACAAAACCAAAACACCGCAAAACTTTAAGGCATTACAACTTGAGACAATTCCATAAGGTCATCATCCAGGCTAAAAATGCATCACAGACCATCATGAATACAGAAATATGACCACAAAATACAGCACTTCCCTAACTATTTGCACATGCAAATAACTAGTTTGTAAATAAAATTCACAGTTACTGTGAATCTAAATTAGTGATAATAAATAATTCTGCACAGTCCTGGGCGGCTAATGTTTCCAGAATTAGGATGAATATCTACATTAATGCATTACACGTAAGTGTCACTTTAATTTGGGAAAAAAAAAAAAAACAAAAACCACACTTAAACCAAAATAACTTACGAACAGAAAGTGTATTTTAAATATACTTCTTCTATTAGAAGAAAGACTTTTTCAATAATTTTGTCAATAAATTGCAAAGACAAAAATAAATATACTTTCAGGAAAACTGAAAATTTTCCATTTCCCCCACAGATTACTGTTCTGTAAAAGTTACCATTTACTGTCCACAAGGTAGAGCTGTATTTACGGATATGTAACAAAAAGCTATCTGTATATATTTCACCAATATACAGCAGTAATTGGCAGTATGGCTGGAGTGTGGCCAGATGCCAGTGCCTTGAGTTATATGTGATGCCTTAAAGATACTATAACACAAAAATAGGACAGGTAATGAAACAGAGCAGGGACTATAGAGTAAATAAATATGTAATAATATGTCATAGTCTTAGGCAGTGGATATAGTTCCATTTTTTTTCCAGGGTAATATAATCTTTGTTTATCCTTAATGGCTGTAGGTACTTAACTGGAATGTCAGAGTCATGCTAGGCACTTTTTTAATCAGGAGAGGGAGGAAAAAAGCACCTTCAGAACATGATTTGGGTGTCAGAATTCAGTGGTTATCTGTATCTTTCATCAACTATGAAAACAACCTATGGCAACTCTGTTCCTGGCTTAGCTATTTCAGTTCTGTGTCTATGGTATGAAGACAGTCATATCTATGCTGAACACATAAATAAATGTTACTGTTCTTAACTTCTGCTGGCCTGCTATAGCACATGAATCTTCTTGACCTTCAAAAGATAAAATAAAAGTAAGTTAAAATATACCTCAGGGAAAGCACAGGGGTTGTAGTACTGGCAATAAAAAACTAATTTGGTCTGCACAATCTTTATTACAGGTCACCCGTCACAATGTCCTGGTAACAAAGCAAGAAAAAACAGTTTCCCTGCATACAAATAGCAAAGTATGGAAACCCATTTATACTCACAGATGTCTACAAGGTTACTCACAAAGTGAACACACAGAGGGCTCTATTAACCTGTATCAGCATGCTGTGCTCTGAATTCAACAGATGTCTCCTGTTAGCTCAGCATCACTGAATGCCTCTCAAAGGCACAACAGGGGTCTCCGTGCACAAAACTGACCAATCTTTTTTCAAAACAACATTTGAAATGGAAGCAGTATGCTGACAGCAGCATCACTGGCATCTCAGCTGTATCACTGTTAACTCAGTGACATGGCTTCCAAAAAGAGAACCACCTCACTCAGTCTTCTCTGCTGTCTGTCAACTGCCCAGACAGCCTGAACCACCAACGAACTCCTTTCTCCCCACCCCCACCCTTTTTTTTTTTTTCCCCAGAAAAAAAATTAGCCCACTGCTTGTATGTCTGTGGGTCTTCTGCACACTGAAGTTTTTTTTCATGGTTTCAGTACAACCTCCAATCTCACCATTACTTGTGACAAAAATCAGAATTTTGTCTATCCAGACAAAAATTCAAAATGGTTAGGTATAATGTTATTCATCTCATTATAGCAGCATATCTCATCTTCAGTATTCAAACAGCAACAGTTTCTAAACTCCTCTGATTTAGAATCATAGCATCATAGAATAGTTAGGGTTGAAAAGGACCTTAAGATCACCAAGTTCCAACCCCCCTGCCATGGGCAGGGACACCTTGCTCTAAACCATATCACCCAAGGCCTCGTCCAACCTGGCCCTGAACACTGCCAGGGAGGGAGCATTCACAACCTCCCTTGGCAACCTATTCCAGTGCCTCACCACCCTTACAGTAAAGAACTTCTTCCTTATATCCAATCTACACTTCCCCTGTTTAAGTTTTAACCCCTTACCCCTTGTCCTATCACTACAGTCCCTAATGAAGAGTCCATCCCCAGCATCCCAAGAGGCCTCCTTCAGATACTGGAAGGCTGCTATGTGGTCTCCATGCAGCCTTCTCTTCTCCAGGCTGAACAGCTCCAACTTTCTCAGCCTATCTTCATATGGGAGGTGCTCCAGTCCCCTCATCATTCTTATGCTGTAAAGGCTAGTTAGCATTATTATCAATCCTGTAGAAAATAAACATCAAACAATAAGTTTCAATACTGTCCTCATCTAACCCATACATTTTGATAAACCAGAATACCTGTTTAGTGTTGGTGTTATTTATTAAAAAACCCATGTTATATTTCATAGTTGCATAAAGCTGTTGCAGTATTGCTGTAAGTATCTAAACACTATCTCATAAAATGATAAAAGTGTGTCTACAGAGCACAGCAAACAGCATCAACTGCAGTTCACAGACTGAAAAAATTCAGATGAATGACCAAGTTACAGAAAAAAAAAGGACAGAGGAAAATGTGAAGTACTGATTTACAACCTGTTAAGAAACAATAATGAATGCTGGCACAATCCATGAACAGGACATTCTAGACTCATTTAGAAGACTTATTTCAGGGGACCCTGCCAATAAAAACAAGTAATGCAGGCCTCAGCAATCTCTTCACTTCTTTCAATAAAAAGGCATAACCAATCAATGATATTGTATTCCTGAGGGTTTCGTTCACGGTATCACAGTATCACAGTATGTTAGAGATTGGAAGGGACCTCAAAAGATCATCTAGTCCAATCCCCCTGCCAGAGCAGGAACACCTAGATAAGGTTACACAGGAACGTGTCCAGGCGGGTTTTGAATGTCTCCAAAGAAGGAGATTCCACAACCTCCCTGGGCAGCCTGTTCCAGTGTTCCGTCACCCTCACTGAGAAGAAGTTTCTTCTCAGGTTTAAGTGGAACCTCTTGTGCTCCAATTTGTACCCATTACCCCTTGTCCTTTCATTGTTTGCCACTGAGAAGAGCCTGGCTCCATCCTCGTGACACTCCCCCTTTATATATTTATATACACTAATAAGGTCACCCCTCAATCTCCTCTTCTCCAAACTATAGAGACCCAGCTCCCTCAGTCTTTCCTCATAAGGGAGATGCTCCACTCCCTTAATCATCTTAGTTGCCCTGCGCTGGACTCTCTCCAGCAGGTCCCTGTCCTTTTTAAACTGAGGGGCCCAGAACTGGACACAATATTCCAGATGAGGTCTCACCAGGGCAGAGTAGAAGGGAAGGAGGACCTCTCTCGACCTACTAACCACCCCCCTTCTAATACACCCCAGGATGCCATTGGCCTTCTTGGCCACAAGGGCACAGTGTCGGCTCATGGTCACCCTGTCGTCCACCAGGACCCCCAGGTCCCTCTCCCCTACACTGCTCTCTTAACAGGTCGTTCCCCAGCCTATACTTCGTTCCTCTTTTACAATAAATTCTGTTAATAAAGTCATTCTTTGGTTTTCTGTTAAATCAAGACAGGAAAATGTATAGTATCAGAAATCTTTTCCATGAAGGTTAGAATAGACAGGAAAAGGCAATATGTCAGGAGGGCGGGCATACTGGATTGCTGGGTTTAGACAACAGAACAGCTTTTGTTTCTTGTAATACATATGCTGCCGTTAAGAAGCCACAGTTCAGAAAAGCAAACACATAAATTGCTGGTTGGAATAAAACAGTGGATTTCCTTGTTATATTACTACATGATATGCAACTGAATTCCAGACATTTTTTCCCAAATTATGATGCTTTAACTACCAGCTACATCCTAAGAACTCTTTGAGGGGTTTTTGACCTGAAACTTAATATGCAGTTTGTGTTCATGCAACATATAATGAAATACTTTCAGTTCCACTCTGTAGCTTCCTTACTCCATTCTATGTTGACAGAAGAAGGAAAATAAGGAGAGGAACCTGAATCTTCTAACGTGCATGATCTCTCTTTTCTTTAAAAGCTCTGGAAGAACTCTTTATTCCTCTATATTTTAGCTTCATTTCCATAGCAGCATAACGTGATTTATACTGAATGAAAGAGGAAATCCCTCAGGAAAGGTTCACCTCTCTTGGGTGTCTGGTTTACCATTTTGATTTATTGTAGTTTTGGCCAGGCTTCACACCAACTCCTATGTTATCATCAAATACACTTGCTAAAACTACACATGAAAAATGCTGCCCCTGACTATGTCTGTGCCTGTAATTATTGCTAAAGAGCTCTCTGAAGGAAGAAACTTTTCTCTGATAATATACTACATTGAATAGAAAGATCACAGATGTCTGTATTTTCATGGCTACTGAGAATTATGACAGTGTTCTCCCAGCCTTAATTAACGTTTCTGCACTGAACACATATATTCATAACTGATTGTTATGAACTCTGTGAAAATGGACAGAAACCGGGTTAATCAATGCCCTTACTTTAAAAGAATTTTTACTACATACAGATCTGGAAATGTAGCAAATGAATTATTTGATAGCACTTTGCAAAAAAATCCATTACTTATTGCCTTGGACGCCCCTCCTGTACCTCACCTAACAAAATACGAAGTCACAACTGTTGCTGAGTTAGCAACAGCAATATTAAAAATGAGATCTTAAAGGTAGAAGCAGCGCTGCCCAAGTGATTCAATGGCTACAGATGAAACCTTAAAACACTGACTACTGAAAATCACAGACTGTAAATTTGATAGAAACAATAATGCTACTTCTGCGCATCTCTGCAACACAACTTATACCGTATGTTATTCAGAAGAAGCTGAATTCAAACATTTCAGGAATAATGGGCATTTTGCTAGGATTTCATCATAGAATTATAGAATCCACTAGGTTAGAAAAGACCTGTAAGATCATCAAGGCCAACCAATTTGTCGTGATACACTAACTAACAAGTAATTCTGTTGGATACCACTTTAAATTGGGATAGAAATGGTTCAAATATGTCATGGATAAAATTATATGTAGTGTTACTATTCCTAGACTATCAGGAGAACAAGGAGGTATTATTAAATACCTGCTAAGCTGTCTCTGCGGACAACATCTCTCTATTTGCAGCGCTTTAGAGTAGTGATTTTCAAACTGTAACTATTGATTACTTCAAAGATTCTGTAAGACATCATTAGGAAAACCACTCTGACTAAATGAAGTTTGCATGTGCTAAAAAGCGTATGTAATAAAGATCTAAAGCAACCTTAGGTCTAGCAGATACAAACTAGTTCAGTATTTTCTGCAAATAAGCAGGGAAGAAAATTGCATTCAGAAGTATAGCCTTTCTTGACCTTAAATTATTCATAAGACGACACTGAATTCTTACAAAATTTCTACTACTAGAAAGAACTTTAGGTTTCATATCTCTGGAATCCACAATGATAGCTAGGACTGAATGTTCAAGCTGGAGAAGCTCTTCAGGTTTACATTACTCACACCGAGACACTGATGACTCAGGTACTGTTATTATGCATTTTCTGTTTACATGATGCCGCACAGGAAAAAAAAGTGATTGACATTTGTAAATTAACTTTATCACAAAATCCATGACTGCAACTATGCTATTATTCTGATAGGTTACTTCATTAAATGACTAAAAATAGGATTTACATCACAAGCCACATCTGCTGCTGCATCCTCCCTCCTATCTACTGTTTTTGTGAGAAACAAAACCACATAAAAATCAGTATCCAATTATAGATCATAATTTACTTTCTTCAAATTTAAAACTTATCAGATAAAAGAATCTGGCACAAGAGATCAGAATAATAGCCTTAAGCCAATAAAGGAATCGATTGCTTCAATAGGATAATTCTTTCTGGAAGGCAATTCATACCCTGCTAACCCAGAGGAAAAATACTAGACAAACTCACTGCGAACTTTTAACAGATTTAGAGAGCTATGAATTTGTACAATGCAGAGCATTTCCATAAGCAACTTGCTCACAATTCTTCACCTTTCCTTCTTTAGTTTAAAACTGATTACAAAAGTTAAGTCTGGTCTGTGTTCTGCCGAATTCAGATGACCTCCTATTGATCATACAACACTACCATGTACTTAGAGAAACAAGTTTTAGCATGGCAACAATCACAGTGGGGAGTGGTGTTTTCTGCCAAGTGCTGATTTCTCAATATCGATGCGAGACACAAGAGCACGTTGCTTACAGGAAATGATCTCTGCATTAGCTTTCATTTCTCTTGTCTTGTAAAAACACAAATAAAAATCCAGCTGCACAGCAACCCTCTCTCCACATCTTGCGCACTGGATTTGAAAAGGATCAGAGGAAAGAAGACAGGCGTTAAGTGCTAGCATATCTTTAAGAGCTAATGGAACGCTTCTGAAAACTCATTTGTGTTTCTTAAAAGAAGCAAACTCATGGCATAATCTAATCTCTCTCACAGTATTAGTCCTACCTATTCTCCAGCAACCCCTACAATCTCTTTAGGCAGAATTAGCTGATTTAAGTTTTAGTGTCATGGAGATTAATGGCAGCTTTAATTCTGTTCAAACTGAACTTCAAAAATCCAGTGCCACAACCCATATTTTTCTGCCAAAGCTTTAGAAATAATTACGATTTAATGTCTCTTCTAGATCTGTTAAAGAACAAATATAATCATTCAGAGTTTTGTCTTGGTGCTAATAGTGGAAAGCTGATATGCAAGATGAGAAGACAGTTTTGTACTCTCTGGAAGATAAACAAGAAACTCCTCATGAAACAAGTGACTTTTTAAAATTTGACAGTCACCAACAAGTCATCTGTGTTAGTGACGACACTGACAAGAAAAAAAAGAAAATATTTTTTAGTTCACATTTACTTACATTTGAACAAAAAAGGAATCTTCAAAATTACACAGCTATAAGCTTATCTTTTAGATTCCAGATTCCTGAAGACTAGGAGGCTCATGACTTCAGCTGAAAAAAAGTGTCCTCTTCAGTTTCCCAGATCATTAATAGGGAAATATGATAAATTGTTTCAGATGATCATCATCAAAGAATGATGTGGCTGGATTATGTCCAATACTGTAGAAACTCTATTGGCAACACACAGTTACTTTTCTACAGCAAGTAGACTGTTCTATGAAGCAAGGTCAGTGACAAGTGGAAGCCTTGCAAGACTGGCACTCAGTACTGATTTAGTTACTTTTCATATAGATATTGTTACAACATAATTGAAGCACCGGGATTTAAATCAAAACCATGCTAAATAAACTTTAAAGTGACTGGAGGAGAATCTCTTGAAAGAGCAGTATTTGCACTCAAGTAGCGACAGAGTATTTCAGGTGTGACATCACAAGACGATGACATTATGACCTTTATTCCTCCATGCTTCAAACTCATAAGATTTTCCTGTAAGACTGAAGTATATGAGAAAGACACTTTCAACCTTTACTCAATATTTCAGTTAGCTCATTAGTATTACAGAAAATACTAATCACACCCTTTCTAACAGTAACTGCAAGGTTTGTCTGGTAGGGTAACACACAAATGAAAGGAATAAGCAAACACGCTGTCAAAAATTTTCCCATCTCCAAATAACCACAAGTAATTCAGAAAAACAATACTAAACTGGATTTTTAAAGAAGAATAAAAAGAGTAAGAAGAAAAAAAAAAAAGTAAAAAATACAGAAATAAGGCAGCTTAAATTTCCACTAAATCACCTGAAGTAAAACTGAGTGGGTTGAAGTATGCACACAATATGGGCTAATCCATTAAACACAAAAACTGCTAAGCTATGACCAGGATCATAATGCATACTGCATTAGTGAGGCTTTGTTGTTTGTTATGTTGCTGTCAGAATCCCCTCCATCTATAAAATAGACAGTTTGTGAATCCACATATTTATAACTCATAAAACATCAAAACCAAAAAATCTCTGTTGACAAATGCATACATGTTAAGAGCAACACTGTAGTGAGGTCTCACTACAATCAACTTCCTTAAATGTGCACAGTATACCACACTACAATACAGCATAATATCCTAGAAAATGCAACTTATTAAAACCTATAGATGATCATGATTTACTTGGGAGACAGTTCCAACATCAGGATTTAAAATTTAGTTATAACAAGGCAGACAAATGAGTTTTTCAACAGATTTTTATCTGGAAGCTGAACTCTGAAATCCAGGCTTAACGTATGCATTACCACTCATAATCAAGCCCATTTTACAGCCACCTTAAAAAAAAATGGCTTATTTTTATTACTGCAAGGCCATTGGAATCCTGTGGCAACTTCAATCTTTAGTCATGTGTTAAGGCACCTAAATATCCTATTCAAGCACATAAGAAAGATTAGCATGGCAGGGAAGAGCACAATGTACTAAGCAGGAAGCTGCCTAAGCTTGGTGAACAGAAATCTTGAGAAGAATTTCTGTTTAAGAAAAAAAAAAGAAAAAAAGAAAAAAAAGAGTCTTGAATGCATCATCTTCTCCCTCCCCTATGAACCCACAGCCATGAATCATGTCTAGGATTAGATGGCTACACCAACTATCTCTTTCTCAGAGAACTGCTTTAAAAAGTAAAAATGCAGCCCATATTCAAGCTCGGGAACTCAGTGGCTAAGCCACTCAGCTAGATAAATGGGGGGGGGGTTGGGATCAAAACATCTCCAAGATGCCTCTTCTGCCTTATTTCAGGAAGTATTTGAACGTCCCAAGAGAGCATCTAAACTGCTTGTATTTGAAAATAATTTATAAGTCTCTCTGCCCTGTATTACATGAGCATCTACTCACTGGGAGGATCCCCAATGCTAAATTTGAACACTTGTGTCTTAATCCACTTTACCACAGAGACAGCTATGCACACCTTTTCTGTGGATCAGTAAATATCCAAGTGTGAAATCCAGAACACTCTTGACAGCAAGAAGAACTAAGAAACTTACATAAGAGACATTTAAATAGCACCTGATATGTGTATAACCTCTATTCCAATCCCTGATTAAAGATTTTGTAAGGAAGAGGTGTGAGACTATCTTCAGTTATCCAAGATAATGCTTTAATCAATGGGTTTAAAGCAGACCTAAACAACATCACATTACTCAAAAGGCTTTGTATTGGTTACAGTAGGCACATCCTGACAAAACCAACTAGGTTATGCAAGACAGGTGGGACAGAGGAAGACTCATTGTAAATTTTAGACTGACAAGAACCTTTACCATGACAGTGGCAGATGCCAGCACTTGCAAAAATACATAAGCATGGACATCTCTGTGAGGCACAGATCAGATAATTTATAGATACCTCCATTTTGGAACAGGAATAAATTAGGAGTTCAGAGCACATAGATTAGAGGTATGCTTCCTTGAGGAATCAATAGCTAATTGTATGTTTACAGAGACAGCCAGTTTTCTTTAAAATCACTTTCTGTCACACAATTAGAGCTACACAGCTTCTGATCTACAGATAGTTCGCATCCAGTGAGCTCTGAGCAGACGTATAATGACCTGTCTTCTGTTTGCAGTCATCCACAGAAGCACATCCATAATGTCCCTGTAGAACCTACTGACTACTTCAAAAAGGCTGTTCAGAGAAGGGCAATTTAATGAGCTTTATTTTGTGTCCTCCATATATTATTTTGTGTCCTCTATATATTAACAATATTTTTGTTCAGCGAAATAAAACAGTATTTAAAATGCTTTAACTTCCCTGTGGTGCGGTGGTGTTTCTCTCTCCACTGGTTCTATACCATCTGGAAAAACTCACTAGGTTAAGAATAGTGGCACAAAATAACTATGATAGGTCAGAAAGATACAGTTTACAGAAGTGTTTGTATGATTCATATTTAAATTAGGTTACCAGAAAATGGGGGAAAATTAATGGTTAATTAGACTGTGTCAGAGAACAGAGACATGCTGATGAAATACCAAGAGAGAACACTTCTGATTATGATTTTCCCCAGAACATGTAAGGGTCTACTTTCAAGAGTTGTCTGTGATACAGTGCATAGCAGTAAAATCTCAGCAGAACACAATTCACACATTTTAGCAGATCATCATAAGTACTGTTAAGTGCCTCTGGAAAAAGTTGGTATGAGTTACAGATTTCATTACTTTGTGGATGGAATCACAGACAAGAGATGACTTCTGCGTCAGATTCCATCAGCTAGCATTATCATTTAGAGATTTATAGCTCTTCAAATGCACTGGATATGCAAATCTTCATGCAACAGTAGCATATTTCAGCTATTTAACAATTTAAAAAGTAGTTTCTATAGAGTATACTTTTCACATACTAAACATCTGTATACTTGCCTTTAATTTCCCCCATTCAGATTTCGTAAATGAACTCATTATAGCCTTAAAAACAAAACCAAATAATTTATAACTTACCATAGGTTTATTCATTAAGATATTCAGTGTATTTTTACTAGAATCATAGAATCATAGAATCGCTAGGGTTGGAAAGGACCTTAAGATCATCAAGTTCCAGCCCCCCTGCCACAGGCAGGGACACCTCACTCTAAACCGTATTACCCAAGGCCTCGTCCAACCTGGCCTTGAACACTGCCAGGGAGGGAGCATTCACAACCTCCCTGGACAACCTATTCCAGTGCCTCACCACCCTAACAGGAAAGAATTTCATCCTTATATCCAATCTAAACTTCCCCTGTTTAAGTTTTAACCCATTACCCCTTGTCCTACCACTACAATCCCTAATGAAGAGTCCATCCCCAGCATCCCTATAGGCCCCCTTCAGATACTGGAAGGCTGCTATGAGGTCTCCACGCAGCCTTCTCTTCTCCAGGCTGAACAGCCCCAACTTTCTCAGCATATCTTCATATGGGAGGTGCTTCAGTCCCCTGATCATTCTCGTGGCCCTCCTCTGGACTTGTTCCAACAGATCCATGTCCTTTTTATGTTGAAGACACCAGAACTGTACACAATACTACAAGCCAGGTCTCACAAGAGGAGAATAAAGGGGCAGGATCACCTCCTTATAAATGGGCAGGATCAACTCCTTGGAGTCCTGGAAATTCCCACTTTAATTCAGTGTTCATGTTATAGCTAGAACGACTATATCCATATCACCTGTAAGTGAATTTTACTGGAATTCACACAGGTAAAGTAGAAACAACAGCTAACATTGGCTTTTACCCCAAACTATATCTAGTCAGCTACTTGCAGACACAGCTTTTTTGTTATAGGCACATTTATCACTTCAGTACTAAGGCTACTTCTTTGAATATGACACAGGATAGCATTTTCACTCCATGTTCCATAACCAAGGTGACAGATACCAGTCTACCTGCTAAACCAAATTCCCTCTGAGGAATATGTTGTTATAAGTGTCACACAGTTAATCAGCACAAACCCAGTATTAGCTTTTTATGTTGAAATCAATTTTATCCACAAAGAACAATAAGCAGGTCATGTATGGAACTGAACAGGATCTTTGAAAATTAAACTCCATTCAAGAACACAGTTTAACTATCTGTTGCAAAAGACAAGGATAAAAGCTACAGCATCTAAACTGGTAAATAACTAGAAATAACACCATTTACAACTTTAAAGAAAAAAAGAAAAAACAACAACAGAACCATCAGGACAACCACCACTGAAAGGGTCTTGTTACAGGCAACTTCTACTAGACTACTGATAACAGATCACTCAAAGTAATTCAGTAAGGAAGTATACAACAACAAAGTCATGAACTAGAGCCAGTAAATGGTGTGACAAGTGGTTTTCCAGTTGTAAATTTGCTGAAAACATCTGCAGGTTCTAAATTATTTCTGTAAGCAACATTTTTTCTTATTACTAATCTGCCAATTCCATAACTTTGACGTGAAATATTAATTTTGATCAAAGTACATAAAAAATGTAGTACTGTACCCTTTTAAGAAGAGGAATTTGAGGGAATAAGTAATTTCTTGGGTCATGGAGTGACAGCAGATACACTGCATGACTGCCCTCCAGGTTACAAAAGCCTTCCAAACCCAGTCCCATAACTCTGCCCAAATAATTAATGATTACTGGAACATATACTGTTTATGCCTTTTCTTCCTCCAGCTCTGCCAGTCCAGACTGCTTTCCATCCCACAGTTTCAGTCTTCCAAGAATAAGGCATGACTATACTAAACCCTATGTGCAGGCATGTTCATGCTATGCAGGTCCAGTCACCTCATTTTTCAGTTTGAAGGATACATCCTGATGAACTCCACTTGCTTATGTGCCTGGGTTCCTATCGGGTCTGCCTGGGTGAGACGGCACCCTCTCACATCTCCCCAGCACTCAGAATAAGGACCGAATGGCAGTCTGCTTGGTGCACACATACCGAAGTCTGAAACATGAACGTGATGCAGACTTGCTGGAAGAACAGGTGACTGAAAGTGATTGTTAAGGCAATTTTTCATCAGCTACGTTCATCAAATTACACTGCATGGAATAACACCACAATGGCAAAGCTCAGAGGACTGACGGACAAGATAGAGCAAAATGTTAATTTCATGATTAGCACCAAGAACCTCTCAGTGAAAGTACTTGCTAGCAATAAAGCAAGCATCTGTATCTGAGACCAGTCTTCTAGGTGCCTGTCTGATCTCCAGAACTATTTAGTCTGATCTCCAGAACTATTTAGAAAGACAAGAAGTGCTGACCTTTTCACCCAACTGTCAAAAATTAGGACCCTAATACCAGATTGATCACATATGCTCAGATGCACATATATCAGCCTCTATGTAAACAAATGCTCTGAGCATCTGGAGGTTTTTCACAGCTCTTGGGTCTGAACACACATGCTTGAGAATTGAATGTGTGCATCTAGCACCTGATCAGTGGTTTCCATAAACAAGCCTTCTAACAATCCATCAACTGTGAAGATTAGCAGACAAAGGCTCTGAGAAACGCTGTGCACTACTTACACTCCACATTCTGAAAGACTATGTAAGTAAACTAAAATTACTGCATTTTTTCCTAGAAGTAATCTAAACATGTAACTGAAAGCACTTTGTGGTGTGAGCACAAAAATATCAAAGATGCTGGTAGAGTTCACATGTGGAATACCAGCACAAAGGTACTGTTAATGGCCATCTGACATTACTTTCAGCAAGATGGCTTCATAACTTCTGTAGTTTGGAACTGACTGTAACAGCCATGTTGCTAGCAAAAGTCAATCAAGTACTGAAAAAAACAATTTTTTCAGATATTTTTCCCCTCCCACCCATGGGCAAAGAGTATAGGGAATATGAATGCTATGGCAGCATAGTAAAGAGATACAATTTACAGACACTACTTTTTGTTTGTTTTCATTAGAGCACTTTATATGTCTGTAGTTCACACAAAACATTTTAAGGGAAATGTTTATCAAATTTAGGCTGCACTGAAAAGGTTTTACTTTTGCCCTTCACACCATAGTACTTGACTTATTAATTTGTGTGAATATAAATGGCATTATGATTAACACCAGTGTTTCTCTCCTTTGTGACCCAGCTTTGATTATTGCTCATCTGGTTCTCAGTAACCCTGCCAGGAAAAAGGGCATGTTCAGCAAGCTGTTTCTAGACTATGCTCATATGTGACAGAGAGTTTCATCAGCTTGATACAATTATGTATTGCTTTCTTTCTTCCCCCAGGTATGTAGGTTACAATTCATTATATTAATTAGTAGCATAATATCTTCACTACAGTATTTATAGAGTTAGATAAGTCACCTTTCTGCAAGACACTTTCTTCCATTATTTGCCTGTCCAAACTACACTGTTTAAATTTCACAAAAAAAAACTGAAGTTCCTGAAATCTAAAAATTAGTTTGGGAAAGTACAATCCTAACCCATGAAATAAATAACTAAAATGATAAATAAGTACTACATCTTTCCTCCTAAGCTACCAACTTTAGGATGTTCATGCTTGCCATTTAAATTAAGCAGATAGCAGCATTTGGTGTCACCCCAATACAAAGCCTTAAGTAGACAGCACATTCAAGCAACTTTCTTCATGTTGAAGATTTGTCGCTGACTGCTAGGTTTGGATGGGCTCTTTCTCCCTCATTTTATAGTCTCTGCTTCTGAAAGACTGCTTTATTAGTTTATAACTAAGACTAGCTCTACTGAATAGTACAGCACCTGAGACCCCATGTAGTGTATACAAGCTGCTGTGTATTATTTAAGGAAAACTAAATGAGCTTTTACCCTGTCATTTACTCTGTCCCCCTAATGAGAATTTGAAATGCTCGTTTTTCTGTCAAAGAATGTATAAAGTGCCATTTTAGGTCCCATGTAGAATTAATACTATTTTAATAAAGAATATTGAGATTTCCCATAGAACACTTTTTCCTTACCAGCTTCATAAGCAATCTGACTCCACAGCAGTCAGTCAACATCCATTATTTGGGACTCCTTTAAACACTAAAAAATTGTTACAATATATGATGAGGTTTCTAGTTGCTAATGTTTGAAAACTTTCTGGAGCTATACTTACAAGTGCAAAGACATCAAAGCTAGCTCTAAATAAATCAGCTTAGGTTTGAAAGCAATATTACAGCTTAGTTTGATGTGCTCCTTTGATCCCCTCTTCTCCCTAGTACTTTGACAGTACTTCCTGAGCAGACTTTGTCAGGTCAGGCTCAGAGCAGCATAAAAACCTCTGGGCACAGAGAGGGTTTCCTGGCTGAGCTCACCACTAGACCAGAAATTTCTGCACTGCACACTACAGCACTATGGAGACATTTCGATATTATCTTCTCTAATTTCTAGGCACTGGAGATTAACTGCGGTTGTGACAGGTGAACAGGAGGAGTTATACCCTACTACTTTGATTTATTTTTTGATGTGCTATGCATTTTTGTGTTATTTATGAAAAATAATAAGGTTATGTTAATGAAAACAATTTATATATGCATAGCTAACACTGAAGTGTTTGTGGAAATAATCATATTGTTCACTCAAATACATTTTTGCACAGCAAGTTTCTGTACACACCTAGCTTTGTCCACTGCAGTTCTTCCATGGCGACTTCATAAGCTGAAGCTTACTAGGAATTAACCACGAAATACAACTTATTTTTTTCCTATAAAATGAAAAGCACAAAGCCCCTACAGAGCAAAATAAGGCAGCGCTCCAAATATCGTTCATTAATTCAGGGGAAAACAGCCAATTATAACTAATCTATTATAGGCTTATTTCCTGCCACCTATTAGTTCACATTTTTTTCCCCTCCTCTATTCTGTATTGTCTCCTAGTTTGTGGGGAGAGAAGACCAGTGAATTCTGCTCCCATGTAATTGGCCATCTGAACATCCACCTCACAGAACCAGGGATTCACTGTTCGCACCACCAATTCTGTCACCCACATAAAAATGTGCTGTCCTAACACCTGGTGCTGAATATGAGATTAATGATTACGGTAACTCTAGAGGTGAATGTGCAATACTTTGCTCGCTACTTAGTGCACACATTTACACAGTTGTATACCAAGACCAAACCTGGTCCATAGGGGGTTAAATCTCTCCAGTGTACACCCTGTGCCAGTACCTGAGCTATGGTCAGAACAACTTCAGAATTCTGTACAATCACAGTTGATGCCAGTTATTATTTCGAACAATAGTATTTTCCAAAAGATAGAAACTGAATTGTGTTTTTCTCCCTTCTGTGCATTGTTCTACATATATAAATTTAAATTAAATAAAAATATAATTTATTTTGCTGTTTGTTCAAGATTGTGTTTTATCCATAAGCAAGTTTTCACTTGTAGAACTAGGGATAAGAAAACACAATTTTATTGTTTAGAGTAATGGGAACCATTCTTTTTAATTGCTATAGTCTGGAAGATGAAAAAAAAAAAAAACAAAACAAAACATAGTTTTGCCCTATCTTGTAAAGTTTTATATCCTTGAAATATAGTTTTGTTATGTGCTGGAACAGAAATGAAAAACATCACCTTATTTCAATATATTTAATGTGGCAGGTGATTGCCAAGAATAATCCACTTTCAAATGTAGGTTTTCAATCAAGATATTTAATAGGAATATACAAAGAACAAATTCAATATCCTAATCCTTTTTTTTTTTTCTCCTGAGACATCATAATCTTTCTTTATCCTAACACACAAAAGCATACAAGCATTCTGATTCTATGACTGGAAAGCTAGTAAGTTTTATCATGGAAAAAAAAAATCACTAGAAATTGAACTTCAAGAGTCATGGATTTTAACAGAAAATTATTCACAAAATACACAGAAAATAAGTTGCTCACACACAGCTTTTTGAAGGGGGTGTCTAAGTAAAGCACTTAATGTACTGCAAAACCTTTAAACTGAATCATGGCAATTTAGATCTCTTCTAACAGAAATCGAGAAATACAGCCTTGGTGTTTCTCTGTAGTTGGAATTGATAAAACTCAGCCTTCACGTACCCGCCCCTATTTTAAATTTTAAACTAGTAATTGTTGCGGCTACAACTCCTGTCAGTAAACTTCATGGTTCTATGGCCTGTTTCCCGAGTTTGGGTTTGAGCAGCATGATGTGACAAAGTCAACTTGCATTCATCCTCCAGGAGGAGACAGCATCTGACAACAACCATGGCAACAGCACTTGGAATTAAGCTAATTCCCTAATTATGCAAAACAAGTATTCACAACCCAGTTCAAGAGCTGCCAGAGCAGCTCAAACAATTCAAAGCTATAGCTAACAGTTTGCCTACTTGGTTCTGAACCCCAGCATTTTCAATTTAGACAGCCTTTGCCTCCAATTTCCAAACTATTGCTAGGATTAATCAGGTATGTTATTTTCTTTTCTGATGAATTCAGTTGCCAGATGCCTCTAAATTACAATAATTTGGGTTAAAAACAAAATAAAAGTATTAAGAGCTATGCATTTTCAAAAACTTTTATTTCTAGCTTCAAAATCCTGAACAGTCTTACTTTGCACATAGACAGCCAACCCTAGGTGATGGTATCTTGTCAAAGGGGCACAGACTGAAATATGTTTTGTAACAATTATTTAAAGCTCTTGGCTTCAGTATATTATTTTCCTTCATACTGGCTGTCCTATATTACAGCATGAAGAAGGATAAGGATCCTGTTTCTTCCCATTTAAATCCTTTATGAAATTAAAATATCCTAATCATGCTGTCTCTTTACATGGAAGATCTTTCATGCTTTCATGCTGCTTTTTTAGGCTTTTCTCTTGAATTTATTTTTTAAGAGAAGCAGACAACCTGCAAAAAGTACTCCACGAGAAAGGCACCATCAAGTTCTTAGACTAAAATGTTCTAACATAAGTTCTCTACATCTTTCTCATGCATCTTAACATTATTTTTATTCTTTTGCTTGTTGATGAATTTTGAATGGATGATTTAAAAAGGCTATCAGTTGTGACAGGTACTTTCCATCAAGTTCATTGGTTCAGTGATACGTATTTAATCAGTAGTTCAAAATTTCATTTCAAACTTGCATGGTCTCCCAGTAGTCTGTGCCAGCTTTCACTTGCTCCGGTACTGCCAGTTTTGCTTAGCTTTTAACATTCTGTACTGGATTTCCCCAAACACCAATCACCATAATCACATTCCTTACCATAGGCCCAGATACGCACCACAGCAACTGGACAGTGGCCTTGTTATGCCCATTTCTCATCACTCTAGCAAGAAAGGGACTGACCATTTCCCTCCCCCATTTTTACTATGTAGAGATATCAGAAATGATGCTGCATGGACAAATCTGTATTTTTCAGGTGGAGTTAATTTCCTGGAGCTGGTCAAATTGTGAAATGAAGAAAACAGTTGAAGACGAAGTCCAGACTTCTCTGCCACTGTTCTCTAGATCAAGTGGCCTAATAATATCAAAAGTTTATATGAAACCTCAGATTTTCTGTTATCTATTTCTAAAATGCATACATGGGGAATAGCACCCCCCTGAACTTCTGAAGAAAAGTGAACAACGCACATGTTGTCTTGTACTAAAGGTGCTCATGCTTTGAAAAAGAATTGAATGAGTTACATAAATTTACTGAAATTAAATGTTTTCTTCTTAGAAGCAGTAGTAGGCACTTTAGAATCTAAATCAACATAATTGGGGGGAGGGGAATTTGCTTTTTAACATTTACATACTTGCATGAAGCAACAAGTGAATACATCAGTTGAAAAAAAATATACTAAGTATTCCCTTGCTAAACTATTAAAAAACCAAACCAAGCTACTCAATTCTAAAGCAGTTACTAGGTTACTTATACCCACACTGAGAGTCACAATTAATATCTAGAAATATCTGTTTGCTTTCAATCCCATTTCCATCAAGAGAAAGGGTACAAATTGTTGCACAAGTTTTCAGCATGAGGGATTTTAAGCAACTTACTCATTAAAGATTTCTTCATGAACTCAGAAAAACACATCTTGCAGGATGGTTTTCCAAGGTAGAATCAGTCACTGGAATTTCTGATAGCTAATTTAATCTGTGTTCACCAAGATGAATAATCAGTTTCCTCATGCAATCTGTTCCAGAGGTGCTTTATCTTTACTGTTAGAAAGTTGGGGTTTGGTTTTTTTCCTGAAGACTAACCTGCAACTTTCTTGATGCAGTTTGAGCTCATTACTGCAACTCTGCTTCACTATGAAAGGAGTACACTTCATTCTCTCTAGTAATTATTTATTTGCAGACTACTTTTATGACCCTTACCCTCCTTTCACCCCCACACTCAATACCTTTCTAGTTTTCTTTCAGCTAATGTTCATCAGGTTTATGCACTGGGTATCAGAACAGAAACATCTAGTTAAATCTAAAACAGAAATGTGTCCTCTGTAGTTTATCAATACACTTAAATTTGAACATAGAGATGTTGCAATATAAATCTAAAACACATGCCTTTTGGCAAGCTACCAGCTTTCAGTGTTCTTTGACTAAGACAAATTCATCAAAGCAAAAAAGTGCCCCCAGGAAACCTGCTAATAACATGGCACAATGTTATCTCCCCTAAGGAAAAGAAAAAAGGATGGGAGCCTCTTCCTCTAATTTAATTAAAAATGAAAACTTTCATTAAACTAGTATGTATCACACAGTATTTTAAGAAAAGTAATCTCTGCTGTGTTCATGAATCACTATTGTATATAAGAAAATTAAACAAGATAAAATTAAACGATAACAAATGGGTACTTCATGGAAGTACTGTGCAGTAAGTTCAAGGTTTTTTTCTTAAGGTAGAAATAAGTTCATCTGACTGTTTCAAGACTCGTAAGGTCTGCTACCTTTGTTTTTCTGTAGGAATGAAAGGCAAAGCAAACATAAATCACTAAGGATGAAACATGAAAGGATAAAAAGCTTCACACTGTACGTAAGTGCTACCTTTTTTTCTCTTTTATTTTGAGACTGGAGCCAGGAATACAAGAGCTGGGTCCTTTCCTCACATAAAAGCACCAATTTCCACCAGAATAAAACCCAGGATCATAACAACGTAAGTCAGGTATCCAGTCCTCAGCCTGCACAAGGCTACGTCTCTTACTAAGAAATGTGGGAACGAACGTCTGGCCCTAGGACCAACCAGAACAGTGTTATGATCAGCAGCTATTGTTCAGCCTAGAAAAAAGAAGGCTGAGGGGAGACCTTGTCACTCTCTACAGGTACTTGAAGTACCTGAAGGGAAGTTCTAGTACGATGGGGGACGGTCTCTTCTTCCAATTAGCAAGCAATAAGACAAGAGGAAATGGCCTCAACTTGTGCCAGGGAAGACTTAATCAGATAATAGGAAAAATATATTCACCAAAAACGGTGTCAAGCATTGGAACAGGCTGCCTGGGGAAGTGGTGGAGTCACCATCCTTGGAAGTATTTAAAAAACATGTACATTTGTCACTCTGGGACATGGTTTAGTGGTGGACTTGGCAGGAATAGGTTTACAATTGGACTTTATGATCTTAAAAGTCTTTTCCAATAGAAATGATTCTATGATTTAGGAGAGACAATTACTGGTGTCTTACACAGTTTATTTAGTCATATGATTTATCTAAATAAAAACCAGCAACATTCAAACACTTAACTACAGGCAAAACACTGTTTAAACAGACAAAAACCCAAATCCTCTCACATATATGGAAGCTACTACACTCTGACCATTACGTAAAGTTATTTTCTTTGTCAAAATAAATGTATGCATTTCACAAAACTGCAGACATCAGGTTGGGAGAGTACATCAACCAGCCTTTCCTTTTTTCTAGCATATTAATTCTACACAGTAATAAGCAATATCTGTATGCAACTCACTGACAAAACACTTAGTCATTCGATGTCCAAAAACAGCTAGAAACTGGCCAGTCTGTATTATACACTGAAGTTCTGCCACAATACTTCATCCCTTTCAGCTACTTGCTTACTGCCACTCATTAACACAGATTACAAAATCATGTGTACATTTCTTAGGAAAATGGTATCTTCAAATTTCTTTCAATTCAAACACAAAAATTTTAGTAATTAAAATCCACTGATCTTTCGGAAACTTTTTTTATTTAAAGCCTTATTTTTTAAATATGTACTCCCATATATCTAAAACTTTGTTTGTATTTTCAATTAATCAACATACTACGTAAATAATGAGAGCCATTACCCCACATTGTACACAGAGAAACTGAGGCACCAAGAAATAATGTGGCTTCACCAAAGTCATTACTGTAGTGACAGCAACATAGTTAATCACTTCTTCTCTATTTTTTTGTAAGACTACACTTCACCTTCAGTTAAAACATACCTTTTCTCTTGCCTTAAAGAGGTTTTCTACAGTGTTCCTTGTAAGTCACTCATCACATATAGATAATATATCCAGTGTTCAGAAATACAGTACTAAAAGTGAGGAATGGCAGTAACAGAAGATAAGCATAAATCATTCAGCTCCCTGCATAAGTACTATCTACATTGTTCAGAATTTAAACACAAAATTCTTTCTATGTTTATGCAGTCAGTAATGTACGTTCTCTTCATGCAGTCATGTTCTCTTCATGTTCTCTTCAAATGCATATAAAGTTTTAAATATGCAGTACCTGAACAAACATTCCTGGAAAAACAACTCCTCCCTCCTTCTTCCCTCCCCTGTAATAAGACCACTGCGTACTGTCACTCTCAAACACGACATGAAAATAAGTGAAGCTCAGGAACAGAAACTGCTTCAGCGCAGTGCCAGTTCAGTGTAGGAGGTGCAGAATTACCCTGTAACTAAAAAAAGGGAGCTGTAAATTTGCCAGTTGTCTTAAAATATAACATCATATTGCAGCAAAGAATTTGACAAGGTAGCACTGAAGTTAGGTTAGCAGCAAATTAATGTATAAAATGCTGCATGCCTGAACGTTTTTTAGTATTCATGTATTACTAAGGGAATTTTACACATTTTAACTTCATATCTGCCTTCCCCTCCTCCCCTCTTCATCTTTTTCAGTCTTAGGAGGGGCTCACAATTCCTACACTCCAGTTTGTACTAATTTCAAATCACACCGTGTGCAAGACAGAGAAAAGACAGGTTAAATGTCACAAAGAAAATCTGGTAGCTTTTCACATCTCTTCTTGTGATTTCTAAGATAATCTGTATCCTATTTCACATCAGCATCAATAATGAATCTCCATGAGTGAAATGATCCCTTCAAAGACAGTACAGAACACAATCAACCTTCAGTGTATTTGCTGGCTGGGGCTACAATTTGAAATTGGTTAACATTCTGCTGACACTGCATGTGAAGAAACAGAGCTGAGCTCACTAAGCACTATTTATTCTACTCTCAAATAAAATGCAACAGAAAGCGGGTTTGTTACTGAAAGAAGCTGGTAATGAATATATAGTGAGAAAATGAAAGCATTCTTTTTATAGTTTTGTTAGTCTCACACTTTCAGCAAAACAAAGTGTAAGACAGGGATGAGGCATTTGTTTGCATAAAACTCTTTCATGAATTGCAAAGATCTTTGCCCACAGCCTAATTTTGTGACATTTTGCTGGAAATGTGATGATCAGATTCTGTTCATCAATACCGTATCAGTTTCCTACCACAAAAAACAAAGTCATGTACTTTTACTGTTATGTCTCACGTAACATGGTTAAAAGGCATAAAATGGTCAAGCCTTCATTGAAGGAATAATCCTTTCTCTGCTATTAACAGTGCTTTCCATTTGAGAAGACTTTGGAAGCAGGACTCTTATAACACTATCTATACAGATGATTTGAAGAGAGACACAAAAAGCTTCTAATCACATTAAACTGAGATCAACATAAACGCTGTATAAAAATATAGAAGGGATTGTGTATTATCGCTTCCACTCCTCTAAGTGATGCAGCAGTTACCAGAATACAACTCTGGAAATACCTTTTTGCTGAACCCATCCATTCGCATGTGGCACACCACCAGCTCATGCATAATAATTTACTGAGCACCTTGTGAGCAGGAACAGCTCAGATTCTCATATGGTTATAGCACAGGCAGACTAGCAATCTGTAGTTGTGACTATAACTTCTTATTCTCACAAAAAATGCACATTTATACTGCATCTACTCCACAGAACTGTATTTTAAAACTTCTGAAGTCATCGCTCAGCCTCTTCACATTCAGACAGCATAAACAACGTTCCAGTTCTATTGCCTCTCTCTGAAGCTACATGGAACTCATGATTACTGACCATGATGAGCAAAGATGCTGTGTCATCCCACTTTGTAGATGCACTGTCAGCACTCGATTCATTCACATCAACAGTACTAAACACTCCTCCACTGGTGGCAAAGCATGCTCTGCTAAGGGACAATGGCTTCCTCAACCTGAAACCTGCTCACACATGCTGCTATCTGTTTCCATGATCTCTACACATACACAGTTGCTGCCTTTGCAGCAGATGTGATAAAGTTTCAGAGGATTTCTTTAATTAGTCAGTGTACGTGCATTCAGATACACCTTCATTAAAATTAATTTCTGTTGCAGGCATTTTGTGATGTTAATTAGCTTCCAGTGGAGTATTTTTGTTAGGCACTGATTAGTAGTTTCATTTGTTTTGTGTATCACTGAAGATGTGCCATGTTATATGCCACAGCAGTCCCACCAGACAGAATTTTCTGTTGCCTCCCCTGCTCCTTTTAGTTCTTTCTGACACTTTTCATCCCCTCTGAAATTAGTTGATCAAGTTTTTAAAGTATTATAGACAGCATTATGCTTATGCCACACTGCTGAATTTATCTGAAAAGTGGAAGCTGTAAATTACAGAGTCTTTCAAGGAACTTATGTATTACTGTTACACTTAATCTGAATCTGAAGATGTAATAAAATTCAGGTTAATCTAGAAATAGAAGCATTCTGAAAATCCTCTGTCATTTTGTCAATGAAATCAGTTTAAAACCAGCAATTTTAGTTCAGAATTTGCTGTTTAGTAAGAAAAAAAATAAAAAAAAAAAAATTAGTATCAACAAAAATATACTAGTATATACAGAGGCCAGACCAACATATTCAGGATACCTTGAGGTGTCTCTGGAACTTAGGGGGAAATAGGCCAGTACAGCTTTAGGATACAGTGCTCTGCTAGAGCTACTGTCAATGTTTGACAGCTGCAGCTGAAACTCAGACATGTAACATCTGATACTCAGACACTAGCTGAGCACAGCCTCTACGTATTTCAATTTTGTTGTGAAATGCAGCCAATGGCAATGGCAGAGGTGCTGCACAGACAATATCCTCATCTCCCCACTGATCTAGTGCATAAAAGGTTTACTGGCATTAGGCAAAAAATTATGTTAGGATGCATATTATTAGCATAGAGGAAGCAGAACTGGAAATGCGTAGAATTAAGAATGGACTAAATACAAAGAGGCAATAATCTCTTCTCCAAACATAAACAGCTACTCCAGCTCTTACATTCAGACCTCTGTATAACCATGAGAGTGAACTAAACAAAGCTGGGCAAAACTAAAAACTGGCTTTGGTATATTGTCAGTACTGTTAAATTGAGAACCAATTCCTAAAATAACTTCAGGTTATGCAGGGCAATATTCTAAGAGCTGTTATGGAAGTAAATGCTTGAGTTTTAGGGGATAAGGAAAAGTTTGGTCATGAGCATGCAAGTCAAGCTGCAACATGACAGCCAAGTTCTGGGGCAGAAAGTTGTCCCTTGCATGATCTATTGTTTACTAGTTCAGATTTGGCTTAAAAGCCTCATAGCACTGTACAGCAGGGAAGGTCACAGGAGATTAAAATATCATAGCAGGACTCAGAATTTAACTCTCTTTTTAATTCTCTGTGTTCAGCTATAACTAAATATTTTATAATTCTGAATTCACTGTATATTTTATGTGAAACTTTACTTCCCCACATTTTCAGCATAAAACTGTACATAGCAAAACAAGCTCAGAAGAACTTGCACATTTTTTCTTAAAGGAATTCATAGATCAAAGGTTAACTTTGATATGCATTTTAGGAGCATTCTAAGAAACAAAGGTTTCAAAAAATAAACTTGTTTCCTGAAGTACTGGGTTTACTCATTGTTCTTGCCCCTGCCAACAGCACTGCCAAGCTGCTTCTGCTGGTCCCTAGCCACTTTCTCTTATGGTAGCACTGGCTCCTATCCTCCTCAGCTGCTTGTCTACACATAAAAGCAGCAAGTAGCATTTGCTGAGCCTGGTTGGGGAATATGGGTTTGTCAGCTGTCCACTCAGTACAGAAATCTCATGGGGCACCTGTCTACTGCCTCACAGACTGTGTTCTTTTCATTAATAAGGAACTGTAGGGAGGTTTTTATTGGTTTTGAGTTAGGTTTTCTTTTATACATAGTAGAAACGAGCTTGAAGACTGACTCTTGAAAGAACTGACTTCAGGGAGATAAACTGGGAAAGAATACACAAAGAAAAAATAAAATAAAAGCAACGAGTGACAGAAACCATGACACTTTCCAGAGGCTGAATCAAAGTAAAGAAACCGCCCAAACCAACCCATCCCATCTGGCAAAATAAGGCTGGGATGGAATTCAGAGCAGGTTCTTATTAGCCCCAATTATTTCCTCACAACAGACTACAAACCAAGTCATCTTATGCATGAAAGTCTCCTAGTAGGCAAACAGTTTCAGTGTATGTTATCAAAACTAGCAATATTTTAAGGGAAGCAGGACAAGGTGAAATTGAGTACCAACAGCACTGAAACTGTTTTCAATACAAATTTGATCATGGCACAGATGCTTATTATTTCAACAAAAATACCTTAAAAAAAGGATTTGATGTTAATGCAGAAGTAGTAGGATTACAAGAGCAAAGTTTTACGTAACAGCAAATGAAGTCCATATATCCTCTACATTCTAAATCGAAAGGGTCTCCTTAGAAACACTTCACATTTATCAAGTCAAAAAAAAAGAAAGCACTGTTTCTGAAGAGCCAAAATACAACTAATAAAAATAAGAAAAACAGAAAGCTATATTTTGGATGAAAAAAAAATCCATTTAATTATTTTACATTAACACATTAATCTTTCTAGTTGACAAAATAGTCCCACAGCTACTTTCTATTAGCCACCAACTAAACTACAGACACAATTGCATACATACATATGCACACACACACCGCTTGAACATACATATCTTAAAGTTTTGCAGTATGTTAAGAAGCATTAACAAATTTTGCTGCTGAGTTGGCATTTTTATACCTCAGATGAGTACTGAACTTCAGGGAGGACACAAACGTGATTTTATCATGTTTTGAAGATAACTATCTTCTGCTAAAGTCATCTGATACTGAGGACAGTTACTGGCTTGGAAGTTCAAATCCCAAATGACTCAAACTGTGTACAGTCACATAGATCAACTCCCAGATAAAAGTACTGCATACTCTCAGTAAGTGGGAAAGCTCATGAGAGCATTTCAAGATCTGATACTGAGCCTGTTATTCTACTTGTTTGCAAATCTATTCTTAGTACTTCAATATAAAGGGATGATTTCTACTGCTAAATACCTTGCCTTTTACAACAAAGAAATCAGCAATAACAGAACTTAACACCTTTATTTTGTAGTGTACTATCTGATGCAAGCACTAACACAAGATTCAGCCTGAGTTGGTCCTTGGCCCTAACTGATATAATTGCCCAGCAAATCAAAGTAGTGTAGTGAAGCACGTAATTACATGTCACAAACTGCTCTGCTAAGCCACTTTTTTCACCCTCAATAAGTAACAAGAAGTACCTCAGCCCAAATCTTCCTCCCCTACACCAAACAGGAAAATGACAAGCTATCTTGTCTCCAGATTATACAATGTTTATTTTCTCTCCCAAAACTTTTGAAACATCAAACTGTTCTTAAGTAGAGAGGCTATGTCTTTGGAGCAGAACAATTTTCTCCGAAAGAGGTCAATACCTGAGTGTTTCAAAGTTAACCACTATGCAGTACTTCTGTTCAGACACTAAGTGTAGGAAGATTTCAACAGATGCTATTGCAGATTTTCCAAAGAAAATAAGTACTAATTTATTTGGGTTGAACACAATGAGGACTTTTAGATATAGATAATTAAATAGATATATATTTTTAGACATAAATATTTTTAAGTAATTGTGAAATTTTTAGCACTTCTGAAAACAGGGCCTGAAGAGTTTCATAGAGTTATGCGAGAAGTTGAAATCTCAACATGATTTTCATTTTTTAAATATAGGCTTTGGGGATAGAAAAATAAATGGCACTAGAAATTATTCATTTCATCCTAAAATAGTGTGCAAAGAAAACTGAAAGCTCCTCAGAGGTGTTGGTTTCTCTCCTTTCCAAGGAGGGAGTCCAAATTCCCCAGATTAGATTTATATTACTTTTAAAGATAAAGCTCAGTTTAAGATTAAGAAACTTAGATGATGATGCCTACGGATGCACAGACTGTCAAAATGGTTGTTTGTTTTTTTACAGTCGAGATCTAATCCATAGCAGAGTGAATCAGCTTACCATACAATTAACACCTAGGACACACATGAAGCTGCATAAATGCAAGCAATTACTTTCATAAAAATCATTCAAATTGGGAAGGGCATCAGGAACCAACCTCTAGCTCAAAGCACAGTCAACACTGAATTCAGTTCCAGTTACTAACAACATTTTCCAGTCAGGTCTTGAAAACTCTTCAAGGACAAAAAATCTAAAGCATCACTAGCTCACTGCTGTGTTTCTGACCACACTAATTCTTCTTTTATGCAACTGATACCTTCGTTTCTTATTATAACTGTTGACTTCCCCTGGGAGTAAAGATCCCAGCTCCACCTCACTGGCAACCTCCCTGTATTGCAATAAGGGGCTGTGGCTAGGTCCCCTCGAAGCAGTCTCCTTTCACGGCAGAGGAAGCCCAGTTCCTTCAGACTCTTCATGAAGAGTAAACGGAGCAGGCTGGTAGCTCTACCAAATCATTCCAGTCTGATACCTTTCTTGCAGCATTAAAAAAGAAAAAACTGGACCTAGTATAACTTATGTAAGTTAGTAAGCACCAAGTAAAGGGAGTGGGATTGGAAAAATCACTTCCTTAAGCTAATGACTATGCTCCTATTGACACAACCCACTATGCTGTTAGCCTTCGTCATCACCAGTGCACACTGCCAGTTCAGCCTACTGTCTACCAGGTTGCTCTCCAGCAAAGCTGCAACCTGGCTGGTCAGCCCCCAACCGCTACTGGGAAAGGGATTTATTCCACAGATGGAAAACATCTTAACATATATTAAATATATAATTAAAATACAGATATTAGTGTATAAATATTAAATATTAGTGGGAATATAACCCCCATTTTCACGAAGGGGAAAATGGATGACCTGGGGAATTACAGACCAGTCAGTCTCACCTCTGTGCCTGGCAAAATCTTGGAGCAGATCCTCCTGGATGGCATGCTAAGGCACACAAAAAACAGCAAGGTGCTTGTGACAGCCAGCATGGCTTCACTAAGGGGAAATCCAGTCTGACCAGTTTGGCAGCCTCCTATAATGGGGCTACAGAAATGATAGACAGGGGTAGAGCAGTTGATGTCATCTAGCTAGACTGTCCCACACAACATCTTTGTCTCCAAATTGGAGAGACATCAATTTGATAGGTGGAGCCCTCAGTGGACCAAGCACTGATGGCCGCACACAAAGAGCTGTGGTCAATGGCTCAGTGTCCAGCTGGAGAACAGTAACGAGTGGTGTCCCTCAGGGATCGGTGTTGGGACTGGTCTTGTTCAACATCTTTGTCACTGACATGGACAGGGGGATTGAGTGCGCCCTCAGCAAATTTGCCAATGACACCAAGCTGTGTGGCTTGGTTGATACATTGGAGGGAAGGGATGCCATCCAGGGGGACCTCAACATGCTTGTGAGGTGGGCTGATACCAACCTCATGAAGTTTAATCATGACAAGTGCAAGGTCCTACACCTGGGTTGGAGCAATCCCAGGCACAGCTACAGTTTGGGCAGAGAAGAGATTCAGAGCAGCCCTTCAAAGAAGGACTTTGGGGTGCTGGTCAATGAGAAAATGAACATGAGTCAGCTTCAGTGTGTGCTCACAGCCCAAAAAGCCAAACATATCCTAGGCTGCATCAAAAGGAGCATAACCAGCAGGTCGAAGGAGGTGATCCTGCCCCTTTACTCTGCTCTTGTGAGACTCCACTTGGAGTATTGTGTAAAATTCTGGTGTCCTCAACATAAAAAGGACATGGAACTGTTGGAACAACTCCAGAGGAGGGCCACAAAGATGACTGCAGCACCCCCCTATGAAGATAGGCTGAGAAATTTGGAGCTGTTCAGCCTGAAGAAGAGAAGGCTGTGTGGAGACCTCCTAGCAGCCTTCCAGTATCTGAAGGGGGCCTATAGAGATGCTGGGGAAAGACTCTTCATTAGGGACTGTAGTGATAGGACAAGGGGTAATGGGTTAAAACTTAAACAGGGGAAGTTTAGATGGGATATAAGGAAGAAATTCTTAACTGTCAGGGTGATGAGGAACTGGAATGGGCTGCACAGGGAAGTTCTGAATGCTCCATCCCTGGTGGTGTTCAAGGCTGGGTTGGACAGAGCCTTGGGAGGCATTGTTTAGTGTTAGGTGTCCCTGCCCATGGCAGGGGGGTTGGAACTTGATGATCTTAAGGTCCTTTTCAACCCTAACTATTCCATGATTCTATGATTCTCACTAAATGGAATTAAAGAACTACGTGCAGTCTTGATCATGAAGTAGTGAAGCAAAGATGAGGAAAACGCTAAACTCTAATATCATAATTTGAACAGAACTTGCAGTATACATTCATATATCCACATACCAACTTTCAGAGCAAATGAAACAAGTTATTCGGTCTTTCAATTATTATCTGTGTTACTCCATTTTAGGAATCCACTACTGTGAGAGTTTTTTACATTTTTACTTTTTGTCAAGCACTTAAAATGTTAAAAAGCCACAAACCTGAGAATATTAAAGCAAAGAAACGCTTCTATGAGGTTTATAAACATGTCAGCTCAGACTGTTTGTGCCTATCTACACCTTTTTCCGAATATACATTTACATAGCTTATTTTGTAAGCATTCCAAAATTTTCTGCAGTTACACCCATTAAAAAAAAAGGAAAACAAAAACCAAACTTCATACTCTTTAAAGCAAATATATTATGCAGAATCTTCCATCTAACACCTCAGAAGTCCTCAAAGTAGCTGCATCCATATTATAAATTCACCATGTCCCTGAAGTTACAAGAAGGTAATCTACAGAAAACACGTGAGAAAAATTGAAAGTTAATACAACAATAATGGTAAAGAAATGGCAATCATTTTTCCTGAAGCCTCATGCCACCATCTGGTTCTGACTTCATAGACGGCCATATGGATGTATTGCTCTTCCCAGCAGACCATGGTCTTGGTCATTGCTGAAATAACCACACACAACCTACATGAAAAATGCTGCTACAGAAGTAAAACACTGACACCTTTCTAACACAAAGCCACAATGCCTTTTTTTTTTTTTTTGGGGGGGGGGGGGGGATATTTAAAACAGAATAGCAAAAGATCCAGTTTAGACAAGAAGAAGCTTCTTGCTGTGGTATTCTCCAAACAATGCAAATGCTTACGGATGTAAGACAGATAAGGTGAGTCGTTTTATTACAGAATTATATGAAAGTATTAGCAGAGTAAGATCACAGAGATCACAAAGGATATTTCTACCACTAGAAGCTTCCTATACCAGAGCTCCTGACAGCTAGCAGACATTAGTGTAATAATGCTTTAGTCAATACAGATTAATAATCTTACTTATACTAAATAACCAAACATACATTTTGATGTTCATTTTCTGATTTATCAGTATTGCACTATCACAGTACAGAGACAGTCCTACAACAGGATAACTAACATATGTTAGCTAAATGCTTGGCAGGGGGACACCACACAAAAAAAAAAAAAGAAAAAAAAACAACCAAAACACACCAAACCCTATGGTGTTTTACCATGATATCAAATAAACATTTTCTTGGAATGTTTGGTGAAGCATTCCTGATATACTATCTCCCTTGATTCTGCACCTAACAATATCATCTCACATGATATCCCAAATGCCAGGATTAGCCAGACTGGAATGAAAAAGTTACAATCCTAAGGATGAAAAAAGATTTTGCATTAGCAGACACAGTTTCCACCCACATAACCTACATTTACTTAAATGTATCCATATGAATAGCTCCTTCAGCAACAAAACAGCTGATTAAGAGTGTTAATTTCAAACAAACTCAATACAGCATTAACAATTATTCCCCAGGAGAACTTCTACTGACATCAGTGGGCGTAAGATTAAGCTAATACTGGTTTTGAAAATTTAATACTTAATTGATCAACTGAGAAACAACACAATTTGTCTCCAGTTTTAGCTGCATCTGAAGTACAGTGGATATAGCAAGATGAATGAGTCAGAACAAACCATTTCTACTAAAAGGTTTATTTTTCCTGAAGTCCCATTTAGGTGGGTTTGCAAATCTTGATGTCAGTGTGGTTTTCATGTTATGTCTGAACAACTGAAGCAAGACTACTTCAAGCAACAGTGCTACCAATCAGGCAACAATGTTATCAATCTGCTCAGATTTTCTCCCAGAACTGAAGTTCTGCACTCGTTTCTACCCCCTACACATTCCAGAGAGCATTGATTTACCGGGAATATACAACTACACCACTTTGACAAGCCATACTCCAAGAAGTCACCTTAGTGCAGTCACAGAAGTTTATATATAAGATCTTGTAAACTTACAAGCTTGTATGTCCTAGTGCAGCTCCTCTGGAGCTGGAACAGGGATTTAACAATACTGCTCAAGAATGAAGGTAAGCTAATTTTAACCATCATACTAATCAAAAACACAGCTGGAAGGAACTTCATACTACACCTGTGCTAAGTCTAAATGATGCTTGCTCTGCCTGCAACAGATGTGTGAAAGCCAATTCTCATTCTCTCGTATACTTATTTCTTTACATACATGAAGTCCATCATCTTTTTCTCTTGTTGAAATTAGAATTATTTCCTTTAATGTTTTACTTAAGTCATTCTGCTATTTCTTTACTTCTGTCCCTCTCTAAGTACATTCTTTTCTAAATATTTCTAGAACTGCGGTGCCCAAGCCCTTAGCAGAACCGTACAGAAGAATATTTCAGAATTCTTTAACTTACTTTCCCTCTTCACAGTCAAACTGTGGCACTGATTTCTCCCCCTCCCCTAATAGAATGCTGTGACATTCACTCATGATCCATGACTGGCTCCTACACAATCTCCAAGGGTAATTCTAGACAGTCTCTCTTAAGATGTGTAATACATATGCAAAGATAATTTCAATCCAATTAAGGAATTTTGTCACTGTCTTTTTCTGAATGTCATCCTGTTTACTTGGGGAGCTTCTCCTTCACATGATTTCCTCTTTTTATGCTTATACCTTTGAATCCTGTTCCTATAGCTACTTTAATACCTTTTACAACTAAATTCTACCTTTCCTTCCTCCAGCCATTTACAAAACTGCTGAATAGTGCTCAATCCAGAGAAGATATTGTGGTATCTCACTCAGCTTATCACTTCATTTGATGGAAAATTACTTTGTTGATTTGAAAACCATAGTCAGAGTAGCTCTCTACTACTCACCATCAGTTCTCCACAGTTGCCACTGTTTATTACTAGAACTCATCCAATGGACTACAATCTACTTTTTCTGAAAAAAACTCTATATAAAACTAGAAGAGAGATATGACACCCCTTGAAATGGAACATTGCCTGAAACATAGGAATTATCTTTGCATTATTTCAAGGGCAATCTTCCACTGGAAGAGAGGCATTCTTCTATTTCCCAGTGGTCTGTTACTGCAGAATGAAGAGAGGATCATCATCTCCTTCACTAGTTTCAGGCCTGTTTAAGTGTGGATGGGAACCAAGGAAAAGTACAATTACATGTCAGGATGCAAACTGTACATCAACAGTTGTACAAGGACTTCCTTTGTATCATTCAAATCATAAAGGCCTCTAAAGTTCATAGTCTGTTCTCAAATTTTAAATGCAAAAAATAAATTGTACCACTATGTTAAACATTTTGACTGAATCTTCACAACAAACCAGATTGCTCTAACTTTAACCATATAGCCTCTCAATAAAGGTAGAGCTGCCAATAATGGCATGTTATGCTTAACATTCACAAAGTGGTATTGAAGCCAATCTAACTGTGAATTTAAGTTTCTCACCTCCTGCCATTCTAAAGATACTTTCCAACAAAAAACAACAACAAAAATCCCACAGCATGTATAGCATAATCTAATTCAAGCTGAGATGCAGGAAGAAAGATGGTAAACAAGCAACAAGAAATAAAATGGTGAAGACAAACAATTGAAAGTGACAGAGTGTTACACTAATGGAGAATGGTATATTTTGTAGTTAAGCATATGATGGCTGCACAAACCGAATGGCCAAAATTTATAAGAAAAGCTACATACATTACAGCAAACATGCATGAGGTCTGCATAAACAGGTATACCTGACTCATGGTTATATGAATAATACATGAAGGTCTGAAGAACAGCAAGTGAAGAGATAAGGGTCTTGACTATGAGATGAAGTCTTAATGCAACACAAACACAGTTCAACAGATCTGACTTCATTTCTTTATTAATGTCACACTGCTGGTGTTTTTCTATGGCTGTGTACTGGCTTTCTTCTTCATGTGTGCAAGTGAAGCAACAGAAGGCAGACACACATTTACATCTATTTTTGTGTTATTTCCTAAGTTCCCTAAGTATAATGAGTAATCTATTACTCATTCTGAATTATGAATATTTCAGTATAAATGTGAGAATCAGACAGGTATCATGGTATAACATATCAGATGTTACAGCAACAGAACTTAATTATATGCTACAGCACTTGAACAGATTTTCAGTGTTCATGTTTCAGCTAGGGGTTGAAACACCCAACTAGTAATCATAAACCAACTGTGCTGAGTTATGCAGTTTTACTAATTTAGTTCTGTGTTTATAATCTGAGGGAGCATCATTTATCCATTTAAATACTCATTTTAACTAATGGCCCATGCAATTGCTTACAGCAAGCATCTTTACCTCCCTGTTCCTCAATATCTCTGCCAGTACAAGTAACTAAGAGAAGGAATATGAATTTTAATATTGAAATACTTTCTTCATTACAGACACACAGAATGCTTTAAATGTGGTTCAACCTTGAAGGTATTAAAAATTTAGTATATTTATAAAATTCTTTAACATTTTAATGCTTACACAAAATCCATGTAAGCTTTTATAATTCAGTTTATATAACATGTTAGGCATACAGAATCTTGCCCATACAGGTAACTATTACTTATCAGGCACTTTTAAATAAAAAATGTTCAGATGGGCAGTGATAATAAATACTATGCATTCTCAGATATGAAGACATAAAGATGAAATCAACTGAAGTTATCAGGAACAATATTAAAAAATAAAAAACGGTAGAGGGAATTCAGCCTTTACCTATGACCGTTAACAAAACCATAAAATAGAAAGGCAGAAGGAAATGACTTGTGGTTTGGGGAAAAGGAGTTGGTAATCATTTAGGAGCAACACTCATTACCTTTTTCCACCCAATATTCATATGTACCATGTAGATTTCAGTCGCAGTTAACAAAATTGCCTCTATGTGTCTTATTTTTTATAGTGAAAAATAGCAAAGGGGAAAAACAGATTAAAATTTCTAGAAAGTCAAAAATTCAAACCACAAAAAGTGCATTCAATGTGCACATAGATTCTGTTTAGAACCAAACATGCAAGTGCTATGGCAGCAGTCAGCAGATGGTGCCGTTACACACGGTGACATTTTGTTTTTTTTTTACTTCCAGTGCACAGACAAATATGTTTTTTAGTAATTTTTTGTGGCAGCCACATGATTTTTCCTCTCTGCTTTGATCAGAGTCCATTCTTATAACTGACTTGTTCAGGGTAAACCCAGGAGGGAAACCTCCCTGTTTCACTAACTTAACAGAATACAGGACTTCAGTTGCTAGATTCACATAAATGCTTCTGGCAATGTGTAATGCTGGTTGGGAAAAGTATATTGGAGAATGTCAATATGAGAGGGAGGCTGTGTTATTCCACTGTGCATACTGCCTGGTTCTTGCTCACCAGAAGGTAAAGGCTGTAGAGGAAGAACTTGATCTCTGCCACAGAGCTGATGTTTAAGGTCTTCAACAAGGGGAGAGAGATCTTTTTCTCTCTGTGTTTTCCATTCACACTGATTTTATCTTTTCAGTGCATCTATGGAGTGAGACACCTGTTGTAGACATAGTTCCCTTTTTAACCTAAAATCCTGTACTATAAGCAGCTAAGACTTCAGTGAAACTAGTCCCTTATAACATCTGCCCCACGAAAATTAAACTCAGTTCTGCTTAGCATGGATATAGTTGTGGTGACAGTGCGATGAGAACCTGGGTGGTAAAGCAGCTTCTCTATCACAAAAGTGCAAACACGCACAACATCAATCAAAAGCTAATGGATGAGGAATGGGCTCCAACCTTGTTTTACACAACATATCCACCTTGCCAGGTGCATAGATTCCCATTACTGTGTTTAATTTAAGAGTAAATCTCTGTTAAAGTCTCCTAAATTGTCTAGACTAAGAAACTTGCTCTATTTTATTAAAGTATTTCAAATTTCCTTCCTCCAAAGTCTGACCCTAAATAAGCTGGAATTTCAAAGAGAATGATTTTCCAACATAACCTGGATTTTTTTTTTGTGTTCAGCTTTTCAATTATTGTATCCTGATGCTTTTCCCCTCTTCCCTTACTAATTTCAGCTGTATCAGTTCATCACACAGTGAGTGATCATTTTTTTGATGTGATAAATTTGATCTTCATGTGTTGCAATTTAGGGTACCATAGCTTTGTTAGCATACCTTTTGTCACAGTATCACACAGTATCAAAGGTGGTATAATTGTTTTGCCTTTACTATCCATTCTGCCTAAAAGTAGTAAGAAAACCCAACAATTTTATGTATTTTAAAAGCCAGTAGGTATTCTAAAAGTATTCATGCAAATACTTCACACAAGCATGCATCAAGTACACTTAACATCAGCATTACTCGTGGGTTACTCTAACTACAGGTAGACATACTAATTTCCATAGTTTGGTTTAGTGATTACAGGTTCAGGGCCAAGACCATTCTTAGCATCTACCCCAAAATTCCTACTCCGCTAGACCTAACGGGTTACAATGCACCTTTTTAGTGTCACCTACAGTCTAATCACCTCACTTTCCATACCTGCTGCTTTCAACACTGTAACTAACGTCAATTCAACCTTGTTATCCACTTTTGTTGACTCTTAAAACCACGAGGACACAGAATTTGGTGAATTTACCTGGGACATCAATTTTACCTGTTATATGAATTTGGAGTTCAGTGGAAGCAAAATGCCAAAACCGGATGCATCACAGAAGAGAAGTATCAAAGCATCAAAACACTAAATAAGACACTGATTTTTGGACCATCATTCTCATGGCTACCAACAGATTATAACACACTGACTGACAACTGAAGAAGAATGTTTTATCCTTTGTACCAGTGTGGCCTGGTCAACTGCTTTAAGCAGTCTACTGATCAAGAGAACTTGCTACTTCTGTTCTTACAGATTTACATTATGTCAACTTTGATCTGAAAGAATACCCACACTGAGAACAGTCATTTTAATGCAAGACAGATCAGCAGCTTAAAAAACACTGAAACCATCACTAATCTGTATTTTTTCTATGTTGTAACTCCACTTTCACAATTACCAATTTGCATCATATTATGCTGTAGGGAAATCTCTGAGAGCACTTCAAACTGACCAAGCCCAGACACACCAATTAAACCACTGAACTGCAGCTTTATCAGATAACTTAGTCTTGAAACATTATGTTAGTTGCTAACCACTAACGTTTATGATATCTTGAATTTTATATGGCATCTGATACACAGAAATTACATTCAACAATATTTTCAACAGACTGTAACACTATATTTAACATGATGCCAATTAATCATTATTTGTTTCCTAAATCTGTTAACCCAGTATTATTTTTGCGCAGAACTGCAGTGCTGTGATCTAAATACCTACAAAGTGCAAACTCAGATCTGCACTCGCAAATGGAAAAGGGAGGGTAAGGGAAAGATGTGTTTCAGTGCCTTGTTTCTGCCCATGTCCAGCAGCAAATGGACAGCAGAATAAAATAAATTAAAAATACTTCTCCCAACACATTTTACTAAGTTTTGGCTAAGGCTATATTCCGGTTATATCCTATATTCACTCTCTGGATTTTAGTATATTACTGTATATTTATGGCTTATTTGTTTTCACTAGCTTTGTGGTTTGGCTTGTGTCTTGGGTTGGGGAGGCGGGCTTGTTTTTTTATTAAACACCTCCACCACTTTTGTTTTTATGAGTGAACAGTTTGCAGTAGCAGGGTTCAAAGGTCCCTCAGCTTGTTAAAACCAGTGTCAATTCCACTGATACAAAAAAAAAATAAAAAATCAAACATAGCTACTCATTAAGAAATAAAAAAATAAAAATTAAGAGCTACAGTGAACTGCTTTGTTATTCAGGAATCAGTATTTGAGGAAAAATTAAAAAGAGAAACCTGAGCATAAAAATATTTCCAGACTGATCATGAAGTTCAATTGAACAAAAGCCTGAAATTACTAAGCCTACAAGGAGTACATTTTCCCTTTTCTTTCCACTTACACTCCCTCATCTCTCACAGACCATAGTGCACACAATCTAAAGTCAAACTGCCTTTACTACAGAACTTCTTTTTAAAGGCAAAGATTTAGCCTTTTCACTAGTTATAAAGTAAGTCTAAAAAAATAACAAAAAAAAAAAATCAGGAGAAGCTAGAACAACAAAATTACTTTGAAGCACTGAGAATGGTCTAAGCACTACAAAAAGCATCACTACTGTGTCCCTTAAATGGTGATTCTAACATTTATTTCTGCAAAACATGTAACAGCAGAGACATATATATCAGCTTTTGTTTCACACCCCATTTTCTTTCACAAGCTATATGAAAAACATTAAAAAAAAAAAAAAAAAAGAAAATCTGCTACTGGCACACATGCAATGAGGAAATTCTCTTTAAAAGTCGCAGTTGCTACATACTGCAGGTAGAGGGGCTCAGTAACAATGTTTTTAATCTGCAACAGATCTCAACTCAGACCTGACTCCTCACATTCAGCAGCAGGATTTTTCCCTCCTTTCATTTAAAGGTGTATTTTAACAGATAGAAACTCACTTCTTTCTCCCTCCCCCTCCCCCCAAAAAACCAATCAAAGAAACAAAAAAAACAAAACAAAAAAAAAAAAAAAAAAAAACCAAAAAAAACCAAAACAACCCACCACAGTAAAACATAATGCTGGATCACATGTACAGCACTGAAATATGTTCTACTTTGTTTTAGTGCATTACTGTTACCATTTGCTAAACTCCTACAGCATAGCCGACTTGACAGCATTGAGAACTTCAGTATCCTACACACGACAGCTGTCCAATCACCCACTGCCTAATTTTTCTTCTCCAAAATACAGCTCCTCAGTGCTTTATTACAATTGACATTTTTAAATAAAAACATGCAGAATAAAATTGTTTAAACCAAGGAGGGTATTACTAGAAAAGTCCAGCTTCTCTGTTACAGCCATACTCTATCAGAAGCTAAAAAAACAGGTAGGCACCAACTTCCTAATAGCTGGCTGGTTTAGAAGCCTACTCCAGTTACAAGACAACAGGACCCGAATTAATTGCCTCCCTGTTGGTGCTCAGCATCACCTAAGAAAGTTAAAAATGACACTTGGCCAAATTTTCCTCTGCTGGAAGCTGCACAAGCAGGGTACATTAAGCTGGCCACATCTTTAAAGGAATAAGCAAAATTTCACATAGAGCAGAAAGCTGTTTTCTCACCAGCTTCTGCTTCCAAAAACAGTTTTTCATCTCAAAACACAGTGGGAGGGGGAAGCTGCCCCACTTTGTTTTAGAAAGTCTCATGATTCTCTCCAGCCTCTGAAATAAAAGATTCCTAAAAAATCTAAGAACTCAAATCTATAGAATAATTAAAAACAACCTAAGAAAGTAACATTCTCAAATAAACTATGTTTGAAGTAAGAGTGATTTCCATCAAGATGACGTATGTTTTCCTACTGAAGGCCCTTCCAGTTTAAATGCTTTCTGTAAACCTGAGCATATGGTCTAAACCTCAGGTTAAGAAGCAGGGACACATACACTAGCAATAATATAGGTATACTGTCTGGGAGTGTAGTGATGGGATTAAAAATGTTGAGGCACAGCTGGAGCTGAATTCTTGTAACAGATCTGAATAGTAAAGACAGCTTCGAATAGTAACAACAGCTTCTACGGTTAGGTTAATCAGAAATGAAAGACAAAAGAAATTATGCACCCCCTGATAAATGAGACGGGGGATCTAGTGACAACTGACATGAGAAAGCCAAGATACTCAGTGACTTTTCTTCCTCCATTTTCAGTGGCAATTGCTTTTCCCTCATTTCTTAAGTCCCTGAACCTCAATGCAGGAAATAAGAATGAAGTCTCTCCCATCATAAGAAAAGTTGAAGTCTGAGACCATGTGAGGAACCTGAATGTACACAAGTCCATGGGACCCAATGAGATGCATCTCAGGCTCCTGAGGAAATAAGCAGATGTAGTTGCTAAGCCACTCTCCCCCATATCTGAGAAGTCTCAAGAGTCAGGCAAAGGCCCCAGCAACTGGAAGAATAGAAACATCCCACCCATTTTTAAAAGGGTAAAAAAGGAAGACCCTGGGAACTACCAACTTGTCAGCCCCACCGCAGTGCCTGATAAGATCATGGACCAGATGCTCCTGGAAGACAAAACATGCTGAAGGCAGGGAGGTGATGAGCGACAGCCAACATGGCTTCATCAAGGGCAAATTGTGCCTGACTAATCTAGGGACCTTCTATGACGGAATGACTGCATAAGGGGCCAAGGGAAGATCTACACATCACCTAATTTCTGCAAGGCCTCTGATACAGTCCTCTGTAACATCCTTGCCTCTACACTGGAAAGATATGGATCTGACAGATTGACTGCTCAATAGAGAAGATCTGAGCTGGATAGCCATGCCCAAAGCGTTGCAGTCAACAGCGCAGTTTCCAAATACAGATCAGTAACAAGTGGTGCTCCTCAGAGATCCATACCAATATTGATACTGTTCAGTATCCTTATTAAGAGCAGAGAGTGGAATTAAATGCACTATCCGCACATCTGCAGATGACACCAAGCCGAGTGGTGCAGTTGATATACTGGCGGGAAGGCGTGCCATCCAGAGGGATCTTGACAGGTTTGACAAATAGGCCCATGCAAACTCCATACAGGTCAACAAGGCCAAGTGAAAGGTGCTGCACCTGAGCAATCCCCGATATCAGGACAGGCTAAGGAATGAATGGACTGAGATCAGCCTTGCAGAGAAGGACTTTGGGATACTGGTAGATGAAAAATTGGACATAAGCCAGCTATCTGTGCTTACAGAAAAACAATCATACCCTGCGTGGTACAAAAAAGAAGTGTAGCCAGCAGGATGAGGGAAGCAATTCCCACACTCTGCTGTTGTGAGACCCCACCCAGAGAACTGCAGCTTTGGGGCCCCAGTACCACCAAGTCACAAACCTCCCAAAGCAGGGCCACAGAAAAAATTGTCAGAGGGCTAGAACACCTCTCCTATAGAGGCTGAGCAAGGTAGATTTGTTCAGCCCGGAGAAAGGGCTCCAGGGAAACTTCTTTGGGGCCCCTTAAACTTACAAGAATGAAGGAGGGGGACCTTTTACCAAGGCTTGAAGCAATAGGGCACATGACAGGGTTTTAAAGCACTGAGTAGATTTAATTTAGAAAACGAGGGCACTTTTTACAATGAGGGTAAGGCAATGTCCACAGGAACATTCAAGGTCAGGCTGGAGAGGGCTTTGATGAATCTGGTCCACTAAAAGATGTCCCTGCTCATGGCTGATTCCATTCTGTAACAGCCTACACCCCTTGCCAGTTCAAAGGAATAAAAATCTGCAGACAATGATTCTAGAATAAATAGAGATTTTTCTGGTTTATTCTGAAAAAAAAAAAAAAAAAAAGATACAAAAGCTGTAAGACATCTTTGCCAGTGCAAGCAGATTTGTAATAAATACAAAGTAGTTATCCACTCTAACGTTCAGTAGGCCACAGGGACTTTTTTAAAAGCAGAAATATAGTTTTCATAATAAAGAGTGATACTACCTGAAATCAAGGACAATAGCTTAAATAAAGCTCTAAAACCCCCGTGCTATGACAACTAGTGGGAGCCACACATCAGACTGGTATGGCAGAAAATGCCCTTCATCTGAAATGTAAACCCCAATACAGCTTTCCCTCCTTTGTACCAAACACAGGAATAAATAACTTTCTTTAGAAATAGTTCTATTATAAATGAGATCATAAATCAAGAAAGCCACAGTAGGACGTTTTCCAAGTTCATTAAAAGCTAGGTGTCAGTTTCATGTGTCTGGGACAATATCATTAATGGGGACCATTCTGAGGTAAACACTACTGTACATATCTGATAATTAGAAAATGAAGTAGGATTTAACTCTTCAGCCAGACAGAAGTCTGGGGATAACCACATCGAGAAACTCCAAATAATTGGGCAGTGCACACAAGACACTGGCAGTATTTTAATTTCCACATTTGTAAAGAGAAAAAGACAACATTCAGAACTGAAAATGAAGCCTTAACAAAATATAGGCTCTTCCTTTAACTATTGTCATCCCAGTATTTGGCAGCAGTTGCTGTTTAAAATAAACCTAGAATGCAGGCAGGGAAAGACACAGGCTACTTAACTGAACTGAAATCTTATCTCCAGCAAATCTGTAAGGCTATGAAGTTATTCCCCCACATCCCAGTTGGCTGCAAAACAGAACAAGCAAAAATGCCAGCTCTGTTGAGTCACGTTTCATGGCTTGTTTCAGAAAAGCAATTGGAGAAAAGATGTGTTCCATATACTCCTTAAATGGTTGAATAAAAAAAAAAAAATCCAACACAATTACAGAATTATGGGAGTTTTGACATTGTCTCTCAAACAGTTGTTGCATTAAGAGAATATATTTTAACTTTGAAAATTAAAGTCTGAGTAGAAGAACTGCAGCATTTTATAAAGAAGCAAAGCCAGCCTTCCCCTGCTAAATATCCATATTAGTTTCAGCTGCAATAGAGTTAATTTCCCTCACAGTAGCTTTTATAGGGCTACATTTTGAATTTGTGATGAAAATAGTGTTGGTAACACAGGAATATTTTAGCAACTGCTAAGCAGCACTCGCACAGCATCAAGGCCTTTTCTGTCTTGCCAGTGAGTCAGCTGGGGGTCCACAAAGAACTGGGATGGGATACAGCTGGGACAGCTGACCAAAAGGACATCCCATACCATACAATAAAACTAGGATGGGTGGAGTTTGGCCAGAGCTGCCATTGCTTGAGGATGTTCAGAGCAACGGCACTGGTCTTCCCATGTAAATATTCCATTACCTGTGATGGAGCACTGCTTTCCTGAAGATGGCTGAACACCAGTCTGACAATGGGAAGCAGCAAATTAATTCCTTGTTTTGCTTTGCTTGCATGCACAGCTTTTGCTTTACCTGTTCAACTGTCTTCATCTCAACCCATGAGTTTGCTCTCTTTTACCCTTCTGATTCTCTCCCCCATCCTACTGGTGGGGAATGAACAAGTGGCTGCGTGGTACTTAACTGCCTACTGGGCTTAAACCATGACAACATCACAACACCGGTTCAAATTGGGCAATGACTGCACTAAAGAAATTTTGACACTGCAAAAAAAAATTCTTTGATGTATTTTTCAAAAGTTAATATTAGTCATACAAACACATACTAATGATGGCAGATAAGAACAAGCATTAAGCAGGGTATTAATATCAGCATAGCTGGGATGATGACCTGTTAGGATGCAGATTAGATTCACCAGAATCTCAATACTCTGCAGCAGAAAAAACAGACCTCTGTACCAAGTTACTTAGCTACAAAGAAAGAGGGAAACAATCCCACTATGACTCTGCCTCTCCGCACTAGAATGAGCTGTTCTGGTTTAGAACTGTCACCTCATAGTAGCAGAGATAAGCAACTCAGTATTTTCCTCTAGGAAGCCCACTTTCACCAAGTCATTTTCCTATTGTGCTTGTGATCTCAAACAGGAGCATGATTTTGTGGAGGGAGGATACAAGCCCACAAAATGATTACAAGGTATGAACTACCGACATTGTTTTTGCTACTGGTTCATGCATCAATGACAATGAATATAGTTCTTAAATGGATCAACAGATCACAAAATAATCCCTTCCAGAACCAGAGGTAGTAAAAAAGACAGTTCCAAGAACCTACTTTAAGACATATAATTCCTTTTCTAAGGGCTAATAGCCACACACAAAGGTTGTCTTTGCATTAGGGATTGAGAGCTGTAAAGTAGAAAACAGCTGTCATAGCTTATAATTGGACTAATATAAAGGGCAAGGCTATTGCAAAATAATTCTTCCATTAGATATGGAATTTACGGGTTGATGATGAGTTCTATAGCCATTAATTTTAATATTATTTTTGCCAATTCAAGTAGAATTTATTCCATCACAACTACTCTCATTACAGTGCTTTTTTTTCTAGGAAAGAATTTCCTAGAACTTCCAATTGGGAAGTTTCTGCCCGTGGGCAGTTTAGGAAATAACATCCAAGATTCCCGACTCCTGACTCTTCAAATATTGTGGAAATACAACTCTGAAGTGTTTCACTGGTGAAGGAATTTCACTTTTTTTTAAACTGATAAAGCTATTCACCGTAAGTCCTTATAACTACAAAAAGCTGTAGCGTATACTTAAGTACAGTTATTTCTTCTATAGACAATCTCTTCATGTACTAAAGACTGAAAAGAGAATGCATATAAGAGTGCAGTCATCACTTGTCGCTACCAATAAAATTCAGTCTCCCATAAATTCAGCCATTCAGAGCAAGATTCAGATCTATTCACACATTTCAGAGAATTGGCAGACTATTTCACCTCTCTCTCCTCAGAAAATAACCTCTATTTTGTTTTTCTTAAGTTCTCTGAATGCATGTAGCCTTAGAAGTTGTTTTTTTTTTCTTTAGTCATTATTGATGAAGTGAACTCTTCTGACATCTAAATCACTGATATTCTGGATCAGCTTTCAGAGATCCCACAGAATACTCTCACAGCCCTGCCAGACCTCTTCTGCCCTGAGATTTTGCTGCTACACATTATGTCATGTTTTGATACATGAAACAGCTTTATTTTTAACTGCATTATGATTTCTTTCCTGTATGTCATCATTAACAGTGATTCAGATTGTATCATTCCAAAAAGATGTTACTTTTAATATGCTGAATTTTTTTTTCTTTTCAAGGACTTCAAGTCAACAGAGGAAATCTATAATCAAATAAATCTGAAAAGAATAAACTACCAAAACAGTAAGGAAGAAGCATTTAAAAACACACATACATACATACACACACACACACACAAAAACCAAAACCCTACTCTATTAACAGTAGTTATGACCAATTACACTAAGAGCCAATGGTAAGGTTGCTAGTTAAGATGTATAGCTGCCAAGATTACAAGAATACCCGTATTTACTACAATGTTAATGTTAGTTTTGTTTTCTTAATGAAGAAATGCTAAAAAGATAGCTTGTGTCGTCAACATTTAAAGACATTAAACTCTGATTAAAATTTACACTGCTTCTTTCTCTAAATATCACAGTAGAGGAGGAAACACAGACTTGGGTTCAACAAGCAAAATCCTCTCCAAAAACTGTATAACAGAAGAGAACTACAGAGCTCCCAATGTCATCACAAATATTTGTTATAATGCTTTGGAGCTCTTTCACTGAGGTTCAGGAGTCATATTCAACATTTCAGATAACTGGAACAATCAAGTAAAATATGCTCCAATAGGTAAAACAACACCTATGACTAAGCCATACTGATTGACTGGTAATGGCTGAAGATTCAGAGGACTACTTATTTCACACTGAATAGCAGGGGATTGTTCATTAGGCACAGGAATCACAGAAAAGTTATCTTCTTGTCAACTTGGCTTCCTACTCTCAGATTATTCAGTTCGTTTTGAATATGCCCATTCCCAGAGAGTAACAACTCTTATCACTGTATCACAGCCATTAACTAATATAGTTAAACTCGCTGACAAGTAGCAAGCAGTGTCAGGTGCTGACCCAGTGAAAAGCAGGTTTTCACTCTTAAAACTTGTGCAGGAAATGTATTTTGGTACCTGAGGGAAACAAAAACCAAGGAACATTAGCTTGAGCCCAGAGGTCTTATCTTGACTGAGTTCACACTGACAGGCAAAAATCACAGTCTTGGGAAAGTTACCTTGGTAAACTCACCGAATCAATACAAGATATTAATATTATCAAGTTGTTCGGGAAAGTCTTTCAGTTTTGTTTTGTTTTGGTTTAAATAGTTCAAAGATTGAGCCATAAAATCAAAAGAAAAAAAAGAAAATCACACCAAACAACAAACACTCAGGGACAGTGTCAGAAGCAGTAGTGGCAAAAGAAAAAAGAAAAAAGAAAAAGGGAGAAAGAAAATGTCTTCAAAGACATACTGTGGAAATGTATCACTACTTTCTGCTGCTGATGCTGAAAGGGATTTAAAAAGAAGCTTCAGGGATGCATAAGGCAGGATGAGGTGACAGCCAGTATAAATGTTAATGCTGGAAGTGAGCAGAAAGCTTTAAGAATTCAAAGAACAAATGAAAAAAGGAAGTATGCCCTGAGGGCAGGTAGGATACAGAGATGTGCAAGAGCTCTTCCTTTGGCAAAGAAAACCTGCTGCTCTAGAACAGAGGTCAAGGAAAGGTACTAGCATGTATCAAGTCCAGTACATCTGGCTTGTTATTTAAACACTGTCCACCAATTCTTCATTACAAAATGTAGTTGGAAACAACAAAAAACACCACACAAAAAGAAAACCAAAATTGCTTAAAATGAACCAAGGATTGTTAACATTTATGGGTAGTTTGTTGTTTAGCAGCAGACACTGGTGTAGCAAAATATAAGCTAAAACCTGTGACATTTCATTTTACATTGATGACTAACAATGCACTGTGAATTAAGCTTTTCTACCTTTACTGAATTTTCTGCACTTAACAACTGGGTTCCCTGAATAGCAGGACACACTACTTTGTTAGAGAAGTCATATAACAATTCACCATGCATTACTTAAGTATGTGTGTGTAACACTGCAGATATTGCTGCCATTTAAAGACTGTTGTTCTGCAAGTATTCTATATGGGAGGAATACTTCTGACTTTCCAAAGAAAACTGCTATATTGATAAAGCAATGCTGAATTTTTACTTCTGTTTGCAGCCCTCAGAATACCTTTTTTTTAAAAAAAAGGTTTGTTAACCTCATTCTAGAAAACAGGAATTAGACTTATTTTTACAGGGAATTAAACAAAATTGCATAAGCACCTTCTTATTCTCCCCATGCACAACCGGCAAAGCCTAAATATGCCTTACATGATGTAAAGCAAAGTCAATTAAAAAACAAAAACCAACAGCCACCACAAATTACAGAAACTCCCCAATCCCACTGTTGAAAACTTGGTTTTAATTACACAACAATGATGGTAAATAAATGACAGATTAAATGAATTGACAAATTCTATAAACTGACCTTGCAGTTTCTGAAATTTATAGTACTTTTCCCTGCTATAGAGATGCACATGAAAACTGCATACATATTCTTATATTCTGGGAATTAAATTAATTCCAGCTTCCATCTGTGCCAAAACTTTAGAGTGCTGAAGTGGTCACCGAGGAAGCTGTAAGAATTATCAAGTAAAACCACTAAGTATTATCAGAAATCAACATATAAATCTGGTGGAGCACTGATACAGTAAAGAAACCTACATTTCAGCCTAGAAACCCAGCAACTGCTCAACCACATCAGTGACATGTTAAAACTAAATGGTTCTTGCGGGTCTACTGCCACAAAAAAATCAGATTTCATCAAGTTTTAATATTCATGTGGTATATGGGTGACAGCAGGCTAAGTCAGGCAAGTACAAGTAATCTTCAAGGCCTTAGAGCATCCTAATGTAGTTGTACTAGCTTCACAGTTCTATATACTGTAAAAACACAAACGATCTGATTATATCATTGCTGCACAGGAAGTGAGATCATAAATCAAGAATACACTCAATAAAATGCACAGATCAGAATCTCAGTGGGTTTAACTTCATCGGCTGTTTGTTAGGTCTTCAAGTGGTTCATATGCCTTCTTTCCTGGTCCAGCACCCTACCCTCATTTACCAGGAAGTTTAAGTCAAAAAGATTATCGTTGCAGACAGCAAAAACCTCCAAACAGCAGCTGCTTTTCTCTGCAAAGGAGAAGCTCAGCACAGAATCTAGCCCAGTATTAACTCTTTTCTGAGTAAGAATTGTCAAAACAGAGGCTTTTTCCCCACATGATCGCATTTAAAATACTGACTTTCAATAGCAGAGCTAACTTTGAAGACACTCATCAATCAACCTACCTTTTTAATTACATGAAAGTAACAATCCTCATTGTATGATTTTTTTCTATTCAGAAGAAAGAGTGGCCTGTCACAAGAGCTGAAAAAAACACTAGTGTTGCAGCCTCCCAGAAAGTGTATTCAAATTAGTTCCTTCATTAGTCCTAATATTTGACTTTTTCATACCTATTTCATCTGCTACTGTTAAGATGAATGGTATCATTCCAGAAAGATTCCCTCTCATAGCGCTGCAAGGCTTCCACTGCCCCGGGGGGGGCCCCCCCCCCCCCCCCCGGCTTTGTCTGTTAGAATTTTTAAACACTTGAATGTTGTGGACTTTTCTACTTATACACCAAAATTCCTGTCAAAGATCACACTCCAGGTATCATAAAAACACCACAGAACAAAAACAACACAAACCACAGAATTTTTAAACGTGCTGTCCTTGCCAGCTGATATGCAGTTAAAGCTTATCACCATTTAAGATGTTTAAAACACTGCTCATCAAGCTCTGGATTACAACCTCATAGTGTCCCAAATTCTTCTATGTCAGCAGTCAGCAGCACTTCAATGCTCCCCATGCTTCCAACTGAACAGCAATGCACTTAGGAGAAGAATTCAAGAGCTGGCTAAACCCAGGGATAAATAGGTATTTCCATCAGCAGCAAACTAACTTAGAGATGGGTAGTGGGCAGAGCCATTAGAAAGGCTTCCAATAACTGGTCTGTATTCCCCTATCCCAAAGGAAGCTATCACATGCCTTTACACAAAATTATATATGGCATAGGAGCCAGAAGGGGTCACTACTCATAACAAGCAGTTTAGGGAACAGCTACAGGAGTTCTTAAAACTGTGGGGCTTCAGCAACTTAACTGGCAATATCACCCCAAGCCTTCATAAAGAACATCTAACCACTCACTGTTACAAATCCTTCCCAATCCACAAGTCCCCACTGCCTATCTGCACACTGAGATGCTGTCACCCAAGGGATATTCACCATTTCTTCTGGAGCCGGATGTCACATTTTGAAGTCAATTTAAAGCTCATGGGCCACACCAGGTTTAGAGCACTAAATCTGAATGGGAGCAGTGTTGTTTAACCAGAAAGTGGTCCTATCTGTCACTGTTAATTACAGCTCTTCTTGCTGGGGTTTTTATAAAAAAGTAGGCCAGCAGGAAGTGTCATTATATTACAGCCTGTGGCTCTGTGCATGTGTTCTTACATTGACAGTCAAGAGACTGTCCTTTAGCATTCTTCACTGTCTTTTTCAATATGGAAAACAAACTGTTCAGACTGCATAAAAGGATGAAATATGCTATCGCATGCATTTGTTAGAAGAGCATGATTCAGGTATGTAGAAAGCAACTTCCTATTGAGGTGACAAAAACAGGTCCTGGTGTGTTTGCGACTTCTGATGTTCCTTTTCAAGTTTATGAAGACTATTAAAATGAAACTTCCCTAGCCTTTCCTCACATCTCAGTTAAAAAAAGACTTGATTAGCTGACTTACCAGGTAATAAGTGTTGTCTGCCAAAGCCAAGGCAGGAAAAGCTACCAAGGAAAGTCATACTGCCGAGCTACCCATCCCGAACAGAGAAAGCTCAAAACAAAGAAATTCAAGTTATTCATGACACCTCCTATGCCTCAGTCTTTCTCACCTACATAACCCACTCAGTGAGGACACTGAATTCAAAAGATACTTAAAAACTCTGTTGTTTCAAAACATTAATCAAATATGAAACAAAGCTAAGCATCAATATGGATTAGACTTAGGTACACTCAAGAAAAGGCAGTAAAGTTTCAAGGGACTATGAATATTTCTAGGAGAAACGTGATAAAAGCTTACCCAAGCATTTGAAGGTATCTGTGGTCTTTGACTTTTTCATAGAAGTGGTGACCAGTGTAATAGATTTATACACTTGCAATTGCTATTCCTAATAAATAGCTACAAACCATACTATCATCTAGATTCCAAGTTTCTACATCAACCCTGTAATAAAAATTATTCTTTTAAGTTCTATCACTTCACTGGCTTCAGGCAGCTTTTCCAGAATAAACACTTTCAAAGGATTATACATATGAAACTAATCTGAAACTGAGCTTTCTGAAACTTCTGCTACTCAAAGCCCTGCATTTCCTGTGAAGTTACCCTCAGGACACCATCATTATCCAGCAACACTAAGCAACTGACTTAATGCCACTGTATCTGGTAATTTTCCCAAACAAAAGGTTACAGATCTCATAAAGCCTTTTGTACAACCCAAAGTAATAAGGAAATGCTATCAGTCCAGCTTTATGAGCTTAATTCTTAGTAGACACTAGAGTACCTGAAATGCTTGACCTTATTATTTACTCCCCTCCCCTCCGCCCCCCCAAATTGTGCAGCCATCTTCCACAGAGCCAGTTTTCAACTATTTAGGGGTTGTTTTTTCTTTCCTTTGTTTTAAAATTTACATGTATTATTGTTGTCATTTTTCTTGCTTTAGATTTCCACAAGGAGATCAGTGACTGATTTTCAAGACCAGTTTGTATTTATATCTCCTCTCATTTTTATCATTATAGCCCTTAAGTTAAACATTGCTCAAAGAAGATGTCAAAAAATTATTTAGGAAATTAAAAAACCATTTAAATGGTTTTTGTCCTGCTTTCAAAGCCTGACAGATTCAATTAAAAATTGCAGCAGAAATTAAAGTATGAGTTTAATTTAAATTTCAAAATCAAGACTACTTACAGCTGTGACGCAGTACCATTTAAATAAACTATAAAAAAGTTTGTGATATTCATTGATGATTCAAACTCCAAACAATTAAAACTGAAACATCACATTTCAACATGAAAAACATGCATCAAGTAGGACAAACACCTGATATGAAAGGAGTTCTTACCTTCATAGATAGCTTTGAAGCCTTGAGCACTGACAGCAAAATCTGTGGTGAAACAGAGGGTGAGGATAGATCCTGTGCTCACAATAGATGATGGAAGCTGAAATCCAGATAACCTGTGCGATAAGAAGGCACAAAAGAGTGTAACTTAAAATAATAAAGCACATGAGTACTTGTGATGAGCATTATGATGACCATTGTGTTTCTACATCTGACCTGCCAATGCATGATGCCCTTTACCCTGATGCCGTCTCAACATTCACTGCAACATTTCAAACATGCTCTAGAGCTTTTTAGCCCTCCTATTTTAACATGTCTGTGCACTCTCAAGCAGAGTGCACTAAAAGAAAGACCTGTTTGTATCTATTGTTTTGTTGTTTTTTTCCAATGGGATTCCTCTCAAGGTGAGGACAAGTCAATTTAGGATACCTAGAAGTAGATACCCAGGCCATGACTCACAGAGAGATACCTAGCACAGTTTGAAATAACATGGACTATCTTGTCTGTCCTCCAGCTGCTGCTCCAGAGAAAGCACTGACCTCTTATGTTCAATGACATGTAAATTAACTGACCAGAAAACAAAACTGAAAAAATCCTTCCATTTAACAGCTTAAGAAAAATTACTTTACATTTCCTATCTTATCAGCAGTCTTACCTCAACATACAAATTGGCACTGTTCATAAGCTATGATCACATTGAAAAACTGGTGTTCAGATTATTTTCCAAAATAAATGTTTTGATTCATTTTGAGGATAAAACAGATAAAACTGCTTACATCCTTTACTGAAACCTCACTGAAAACAATTCATTAAACCTGGCTGATACTAGTGAGATGTTGGTTTCTTAACAAAAATTTCACATAAGTGAGATGTAAGATGCCACTACTGTCCCACAAACCCAGAAGTGTACTGTAAGCTTACATCACCAGCTAATTTCTGTATTTTGAAATAGGGGCACATGACTCACTGCATGCAGGACAATGCACCAGAAAGCCACCTTTTATTCAAACTTCACCTTGAAAGAGCTTTTTGATTTTAGGCATTGAAACAGCCCATAAAAATAAAATGCAAAGGAACATACACACATTTTTAATCTGGATGGTCAACACATGCCTTTAAAACAAACAAAAAATATTTTGAAATTTACTGCACAATGATGTTATAGTTCATTAATTGGCATCTGGAACTGCAGAGGATAAATAACTGTAAACAACATACTAGTATAGCTGCATCACTTTCTTTGCAAAATTAGGCTTATTGCAGACTACTCTCAAATGTAAAAACCATAGAAAGTAACCCCATGCTTGAATTTTAAGCAAGATTGTCTTCCATGTGCCAATTAGCTGCTTGCTCTCATCTTTTCACCTTCCATGTACTTATCAACCTATTACTCCTTTTCCACCTCATTTACTCCAATTCCAGAAATAACCAGGTTGATTTTTTCCCCCTCAATCCTCAAACCGCAGAACTACCACAAGGCTTGCCACATTTTATGTTCAGAATTTTGTGGGTTCTCTCACCTTCACTAGACATTGCACTTCCTTGGGAAATGTGCCTCTTGTCCTCTTTAATAAATAGAGTGGTTACCCCTAGTGCCCTACATCTGGAGTCTTTGGTGTGAGCTCGTTATTAATTTAGGTTATGTATTTTCTGATCTTACTTGCACATCACTTCCCTCTGAGAAGGGATTCAAAGAACTCTGGGTTTAGGGAGGTAGGATGTTTGTTGGGTTTTTTTGACAACACTGCAATTTCTTGGAGCAGAAAACTAGCATGCCTAGTAGGAGAAGGATGGAAGGAAAGAAGGAAGGAAAATCAGGTTGAGACACACAGAGAAGCAGCGAGCCTCAGCACTAGACACTACCCAGAGGAAAAAAAAAAAAAAAGAAGACGACAAAGATGCTATACCACTGCAAAACCATACAGCTTTAGCTACCTCAATCCTGATCAGCTTTTACTCTACTTGGTATGGATTTGGTTCACATAAATGAACTTACCTTAACAGTAACAAGCCATCCCAAGTTCTTGTTACAATTTCTAGATCTACCTGCTTTGATTCTGTTACAGTAAAAAGTATCAATCCTAAAACATGGATTCTTTATCTGCTCAATAAATAAAATTGTTTCTATAGTACCACCCTTGAAATACTAGAATATTATTCTTTAGGATAACTGACACTGCAATTCACATTAAAAGATGACAAATATGCTCTTTTATACCTTAATCAGTACACTGAAAGGTTTTACAGACATAGGAAACAGCAAGTATGTGGTAAACTTCAAGGAATTAGTACATCAACCTGGAATCTATTGGGTGGTTGTTTTTGTTTGGGTGTTTTTGTTTGTTTGGGTTTTTTTTTTTTTTCAAAATTCTTTACATGACTGTAATCCTAAAAATGATGGAAAAGTCTTGAATAAAAAAAAACTCTGCAGTTTAGCCATTCAACAGATTACATGGGTGTAGCCTTGTTGCCTGAAGTATTTCTGAAAACATCTTTTCATAGTATTTAAATAAATTCATCGAGACCAAATGCCATGAAATTAAGTGCAAACAAAAGCTAGACAGCAGGTGAAAATTTAAAGTGTTAAGACACTCCAGAATTAAGCCACTGCTAACCTACCAAGTAATTTTTTTTCCTACCTTACTAGCATTTTCAGTAGGTAGTTATAGCTCATGAATCATAATGTGTTTTGAAGATCCATTTCATCATGCAGGGAAAAAAAAAGGGGGGGGGGGGAATTACCCCCGTTCACATGTTTCTTTACTTTGGAAATGCATCTTGGCAATTAACATGTATGCCTTAACTGCAATCAGAAAGGGAACTGTTTAGACAGACAAGTGTGTGTGGTAAGAGAGCAGAATCATTTCAAGTCCCTTTGCTAATAAAGCTGTCATCTGATAAAACTTGCACGACTTCATACTGAGCATATGGCAATACTTTAAGCTTAAAATACTGCTACATCCATAACTTTCAGTAGCATTAATCTGCAAAAAAATGCACACACTAAAATAGTTTTTCACCACAGATGGAATATATTTAGCTTGTCTGTAAAGAAACAACTTGTAATAGAAAGCACTGTGGTAGACCAGTACTGAGTTTAGCCTCTGTTTGGGGGAAAAAAAGCCCAACAACCAAAACACACATTCATTCATTCGTTTTCCATTATCATTTCCTAGATCTTGACATTCAGCCATTTCTAGTGATAAGCTCTATAAATATATAGGGTTGTTTTTTTCAGTAGCATAGCAATAGATCCAGCTGGCTCTGCTCAGAGCTTCTCCACCCTCTACTATGAGTGTAGATTTTGGGACTTCCTGGTACTAAACATACTGTGCAGCAAGTCCTCTGCAGGTCAGCATGTGACACTTTTTTTTTTTTTCAAGGTTTAACAATTTTCTTGGGAAATTTAGGGGGGGAGGGGGGGGAGGGAATACCCACCCAAAACAACAATGACAAAAAAAATTGCATCCATAAGAACCAATTCTTTTTTCAAATTAGGACAATGAAATCTATGAAGACAATTATAATTAGTAGGAAAACCAGATCTGTTAAATACCTTTAGAATTGTGTCTGACACACATCTATACACACATAAGCATATTTAAAAGTGTAATTCAAAATTCTGATTAAATGTCCCAAAAGCAATTTTGGGCAAAACATAGATTAATTACAACATCCAAGATTCATACAACACCCCCCCCTCCCCCCCCCAAAAAAAAAAATCCACATCATAAAGACACAGGTCATTAACTGCCACAAGAAACACCGGAGAGCTGCCTGCAAACAGTGTTGTACCTTTTCAGGTTTTACACACTATCACTAAAATTGTCATTTCATGTAGAGGCCATTCATAAGTTCATTCTGTATCAAACCCACCACACCACATGAAAACAGTTATTGGCAGGGGCTACTCAAGGATTGTGATGATCAACCACAGATCAGAAAGACAGGCAAGTCAAAGGGCACCCTTAAAGACTAAAGCTTCAGGCTATCTATTTTAGTTCTCTGCTGCATCACAGAAGCTGAAAACTAAGTACAACATACCGAGAATGTTCAAAAGCAGGGTATCTCACAGTTGGCTTAACTTGAAATCATCTGAGAACTACACTGCCAATAAAAAGCAGGAAAACCCCTTCCATGTTTCAGGCATCCAATAGCACCAATAGTCAATAATATGTATATGCAACTCAGCATCTGAAGAAAAAGCTACCAAGATACACCTCTGGGAACTCCCGGCATGTATTGCTGATTTTAGTCATTTATCTGTGGCAGGCTGCCCCTTGCCAGCTGCCAGACCCCCACTCAGCCACTCCCTCACCCACCCTCTTCAACAGGACGCGAGGCAGGGGAGGCGGGGGGTGGAGAAAATACGACGGGAACGCTCCTGGGTTGAGACAAAGACAGGGAGATTAATTACTAATTATTGTCACAGGCAAAACGGACGTGACATGGAGAAAATTGTTTAACTCACTGCCACTTGAAATATATTTACATAGTGAGAAACAAAGATAAATTAAATCAAACTCCACCCAGCTCCCCTTCTTCCCAGGCTCAACTTCTCAACTACACTGCCTCTTCCCTCAGGCGGTGCAGGGGGATGGGGTCAGTCTTTAACAGTTCCTTTTCTCTTCCCTTCCTCACACCTTTACTCGGCTCCAGAATGGACTCTGCACGGGCTGCGGCTTCTTTGGGAAACATCCACCTGCTACAGCGTAGGCTGTTCCACATGCCACATGGGAATCACTACTGTGACACCTGAAGCACGTCCTACCCCTCCTTCTGCACTGACCTTGGTGTCCGGAGAGCTCTTTTCTCTCACTTTTTGATCCCTATTCCCTCTCTCCGGTGTTTCCTCTCCTTCTTCACATGCACCTCCATGAGGCGCCCCCACCCCGAGCTGCGCGGTTGGTTCAGCCGAGCCCTGCGGTGGGTGGGTTAGATCGGATACAGCTGGAACTTGCTTCGTCCGGCATGGGCCAACCCCCGCGTCTCCACTGCTAACGCCTGCAAACCTGCACTAGTACGGCCTTGGGGGTACGAGCAGAGAGCACTTCGGAAAAGCTATGCGTTACTGCGTGCCTCAATTTTAAGTATTAAAAAGTCAAATCATTAATATGCTATCTTAGCAATTTGAATCAGTTTAAACTTCCTGGACACATCTGGACATAAAAGAAGGTGGTAGCTGCAGTTATTCCACACACACACACAAAAAGGCAAAAATAGCAGCAACACTATGAGAACAAACATGGTTACTGGATGCCTACACATAACGTGACTTTTATGAAGCCATTTGCTGTCAGTAACAGGAAGAGTTACCCAAAGGTTCAGACACCTAATGGTGCATAAAGCCAAGGGATCAGGATATCCATTCCAGCAAACCATGCTGCTGTTACCTGCCATGTGTGAAACCACAAACACCTTATCTTAGTAATTTATATCCATTCTGTTGCCAAGAAGTGAAGATTTAACACCTGGCTCAGATACTGTCTTGTACATAAAGGAATGAGGTGCTACCATAAGATTAGTACTAGATCTATAATTTATAACTGATTTTCTATTACAGAAGAGAACCTAAACATGTATATATAATCACACTACTCCCAGCCTTTTTAAGTCACAGAAAAAGGGAAGACATACAGAACAAATTGTTCAAGGTCACAATTTTCATTCAAAGGTTCCAACGCAGTGACTGTTCCCTTAAAAAAACTACAAGAAACACAGGGACGGGCATACCCCCAGCTCAGAGAGCACATCTAGTCCTTCACACAAGAATCGCCCTTACTTCTCCACCGCTGCAGCATAAAGAAAATACACAGCAACACCTCCTCACATTGATGAGTACTATTCACTTTCCTAAGGAAAAAACTAATAATAATGAATGATTAATCAAAACTCCTTAGCTCTCACATTTCTGATTCTAGCAGTACCAGATCTTTCTCAGTGATGCTTTCTCCAGCTTCTCCCAATTTATAAGTCCACAGCAACACCTCTGCAATATACTTCCTGTCCCACCCCTAAGGAAACTAGCCTCAAAGCCACCCCATCAGATAGCTACAAGACTTCTTCCATCAAATGTCTCACTTATACCACAGGAAACACCTGCAAACCTCTTTAGCTGCTCCCTGATCCCTCATTTGTTTAATTAACATTAGGTGCTCCCCTATCCTACTAACTAGAGGTAGTTAAGGTGTGCATACCTCATTAGAGGAGCACTAGTACCAGCAGTATGCAAAAGGATTATCTTTCGTTTGGGTGCTCTTTCTTCTGTATTTTAAGATTTATAATCTCAATAATTAGTTCTGAATAGGCAAGAAATAGACTTTTTAATTCAAGCCTTTTGCCACATAGCTAAATACATACGCATTTTTTTCAATCATATGGTCATATGAAAACTTCCTGATGTTTCCTGTGACATTAGCTTAACTAGGAATTAATTGCAGGAATTATAAGATTAATATTTTCCTTGTAATGGAGAGATGGAAGCCATCAAAGAGAAAAGCTCCCTCAGTAAAGTCCAGAAGGTCCCTTATAACCAAACCCCACAGATTTCAGTCACTAAGCAGAAAGAAGATGCAAGCTTAGTAATTTTGACATACTTAGCCTTCAGAAAAAGCAGTTGGTTTCTCTAGTTGCCACCAAACAGCTATAGTAGCAAGGCTTACATCTGCTGCAGGCATCCCTGATGCTGCAAAGCAGTGGCCTGCAGTTACTGTGCATTAGTAAGGCAGCAGGTAAACATGAGACGGTTGGCCAGCATGGAACCTTACACAGCCGTGAAGGGGACCGAAGCAGAGGCAGGTCCCAAGAAAGCAGCAGGGCTGAGGGCTTCAAGGGGAGCACAGCTGCTGGGAAAGGCCTGGCAGAGCTGGGCAGCCTGCAGGCTGCAGCCACTCCAGCACGGTGGGATCACACGACAGAACTGAGAGGGCAATTCCCAGAGCTCTTGCTGGCAGTGGAAGGGCCTAGTGGGGTTTGTGACTCATGCTGGGAAGAGAAGGGCTTGCCTAATGGGAAATGACAGCACTTCCCCACAGTCCCAGGCTCCAGAGTAGCTCAAGATGCAGAAGAAAATAGAGTTTATGTCTGAAATGCAGTCTCAAGGACTGGCACCAGGCAGAAAAATGAACCACTAGACCATGAAACTGCTCTATGACTACACAGAAATGCCTTTTTTTTTCCTGGCACACCTTATCATTACACCATATATTTTCTTATGCTTTCTCCCCATTGTACACAAAATTCAGCCTCAGAAATGGCTTTATATGCCTCAGTGCTTTACTTTGAAGGAAAAAAAAAAAGCTAATATTTGATAAAACTGGACAAAAATAAAGTAGTACTGTAAAGAGTGCCAAAAATAAAATACTACCATAAACCATTGATGCCAAAGGGATAAACACAGTGCTTTAAGACAAATAAGTTATTTCAGTTACTATAAAGCTAATGACTCCTTGTGCTTGAGAAAAAAAACAATTGAAACTTCGAGTAAGGTCATATAATTCATGTTAACAATTATATGAACAGACTACATTTCTGCCTAACAGTACACAGGTATCTAGACCAAAGGCACCTCTCAGGTATGAGCTCAGATGGACCCAGTAGAAGTAAAATTACACAGGTGAAAATTAAAATGGAATTTGATTAATTAATAATTATGCTCCAAATAAGTCCTATTTTTAGAAAATTATGTAAACAGGTTTTACAGGCTGAATTAAGTCTTCAGGCCAGTTACCTATATCCCTGTGTCTGTTAGCTCACTAATAATAGTATGATGAGTTTAACAATAAAAACAGAGTAGTAAGACCACTGTTAGTAATAGATTACACTCAAAATTTAACATATTTTAATAAAAAAATCAGGATTTGAGTCAGCAAAACTAAGATCTTTCAGTGATTTTTCCACCTGTACATAGACAGTGTAAGATATAATCTTAGAAAACATTTGCATTACTCAGTTTTAGCTTCCTTACTTGGGTTCTGTCTGTTTATTCCCACATATGGATGTCACATCCTGTTCAATCATCTTTTCTGTAGATATGTCACATTAATCTACAACAGTGTATATACTGATCTGTTATCTACCATAACTTGAGCTATGAAGCTAGCCTGCATTTCCTATGTCATAAGGCTTTAGAGAGAGGTCTGTGTCAGGTTGGAAACAACATTACAGCAGTGAACGCTTGATTCAAATTCAGAATAAATGAAGATTAATTTTATTTGAAAATTTGCTTTACAGATCCATTATAAATCATCCATAGTGCTGTAGAGCATATTCATGCTCCCACTTGTGAGTTGTTTGGAAATGAAAAATGTACAGCACTCTTCATCTTGGGGAGAAAAAAAAAGAAAAGAAACCAAAACACCCAAACCCTCAAAACCCTATCATAGGAACAGAAATGGTATTTTATGTTTCTACTAAATGAATTTTAGAGAGGAAAAGGTTTGTGAGCAGGACTCTTTTTCTCTTCACAGGTCAGCCAATAATAACTAAAAATCACCCACATTTCCACCTCCCTAGGTTGTAGAGGCTCACCTTTTATTACAGTATCAGAGCACCTCTACAAAAAGCCAGTGAAACAAAGCCAGTCTAAATGGAAATGGAATGATAACAAGTGACATAGAAGCCCATAACACACAAAAATTGCCGGGGGGTGGGGGGGGGGGGAGGGCATATAAATCAACTTCTGAAGCTGTCTTTTAACATTTTTACAAATTGAATTACAGTTTGCCAGCTGAGAAAAAACTATTCTAGCATTTTTGGTGACACCACTTTAAGCAAAAGGCCTTGAGGAAAAAAAATACATGCTTGCAAATATTTAAATAGGTCAGATTTTAGTACCAAGAGCATAATTTTCCTTTGCAGCAATAGGGAGTTATGTAAAAAAATACGTTATTGTCCAAATATGAGTGCGTTTAACAAACCATTTACATAGTGCTCAATGTAGATTTGTGCCTAGAACTTTATTCTGAGAACGTATGAAGTTTCAAATGTGGCCTATGTTACACAGTACAATTTTGAATATTTACATGGCTTTGCAGATTTCCATTATCTGTTTTGCACAGGATAGACTGTCTGGCTTGTTTTTAATGCTCAATTCAAAATACGTATTAACATACTAATGACTGAAGTAATTCCCATTAGTCATCTGGGATCTGACTGTTCTTTGACATTTTTACTGACATTTATACCCTTTTGGATTAATGAAATAAAATAGGTCATCTAATTAAATATTTACATGTTTGTAAAGAGTTAGATTTTCTATTTTAGCATTTTCTAGTCATTTTTTTTTCAACTGCTCTTGCCAAAATGGCATTTTTCCAGCATGTTGCTGATTAGAATTATTTTTTTAAAGAAAAAGAAAAAGTGATGCAAAGATAAAAACAGACTATTAAAAAAAAAAACAAAAAACAAAAAAAAAACCCCAAAGATTTTTATCATTCTCTCATTCCCTAAGCCAGACTTTAAAGCTGACTTCTATATGGTTTTGCAAGACTTGAGCTTGTTTACCTAAATTTGTATTCTTAGGGTATCAGTCAGATCCAGAATACTAGAACTTAGATACCTTAATTTTGCTATGTCTTAGTTTCCCCTTTCCAAAATAAGGACAAAATTACAAACTACAAAATTCTTTTGAATTTAGAGAGCTGGAGCTCTCCTATGATGACAGGCTGAGAGAGTTGGACTTGTTTAGCCTGGAGAAGTGAAGGCTAAGGGGAGAACTTAGAGCAGCCTTCCAGTGCCTAAAGGGGGCTTTTAAGAAAGATGGAGACATTTTAAGAAATGCCTGTTGAAACAGGATAAGGGGTGATGGTTTTAAACTTAAAGAGGGGATATTTAGAATAGAGACAAAGAAGGAATGTTCTACAAGGGTGGTAAAACACTGGAGCAGGCTGCCCAGAGAGGTGATAGATGCCCTGTCTCTGGAAACAGAGAATTTAAAAGGTCAGGTTGGACAGGGTTCTGGGCAACCTGAACTAGTTGAAAATGTCCCTACTTATTGCAGGAGGGGTAGGATTTGATGAGCTTTAAAGGTCCCGTCCAGGCCAAACCATTCTGTGATTCTATGAATTTAAATACATTGCAAATATTAGACAGATCCAGAGTCGGGAATAATGAAATAGGATGGATATATTTAAGTACTTTAAGTCAAAACAAAGTTAAAATGATGTGCTATTGTCTCATTTTAAGCAGTTTGTTTTGGTGAATGAAACAGGACATCTCCAGATTGTTCGCAGTTTGACTGGAAGTGTTTGTTCGAGCTGCAAGAAAAAACATTCTGTACTTAAGGAAGAACAACTGATGGAGTTCCAAGCCCAAAACCTGTTGGAACAATTGAGTGAGACCTTTCCTTCATCTTCTGTGTCTTTCCAAACTATGTATATTTTCACCTTAAAGAATCTTCTCAGAGTGTTATTGCATGTTACACATATTCTGAATATGTCCCTAGAAATTTTTTCACTTGGTAAAAAAATGTATCCTGTTTCAGAACTGAGGAAAGGATTTTACTTCACTGTCACCTCATTATGACTTTGCTTTTTTTTCCCTGACGCTAATTGTTCTGACAACTCTATTTTAAAGGGGTTAGGCTTTGACAGTTTTAGACCATCTGCACAAAGCTCACTATATTAACTTTCTGCTCTGATGTTTTACTCCCAAGAGCTATGACATTCTTTTTTTTCTATGGAAGGCTTTGAAGTCTGTCTATTATTTCTACCCATCATACTTCAAGTTCCATACAGTATATATCATTTAGTACTGAAATGCCTCCCCTCAAAATTGCTGTCTGGTACATTTGTCCTTTATGAGAAAGAAATCTAGTGGGTATTTCAGTGCATCACGAAGTTCATTTTATCTATATTTAACCTAAAAAAAAAATAATCTTTCATAAATAACTAGTTTTGATAGTTTCAAATGGCACTTTTTAAAGAAGTGGCTAGTGCTGCTAATATGAAATAATAGTCAGTTCTGGAAATGTTTGAGAATTTTGTGATTATTTTGGACTAACTCTACACTTTTATTGTATTAAGAACTGTATACTCATATTTTCCTTCATTATATCACTTGTCATCTCTTTAGTACGTGTATTTTGCAATATTTAAAACCTTCTGGAGGATAAGTTGTCTGTGTAGGTCATTGCTTCAATTTAAATACCATTCTTATGTAGAGCAGGAGTAGACTGTAAAAGGAAAGTGGAAGGCACAGCACATACAAGAATATCTGGCCTAAGCAATCAAGACAGAGACTTGGATTTCAGCAGTGGATCCATTTACTTTGCAGACAGATGGATCTGAAGAGCAAAACAGTGATGCAGTTTCTTATCCTGTAATACGGACCATACACTGTGGCAAAGATCCAGAATCCTTAAGGAAGCAGCGCACTTAGTATGTACCTATGAGAGCTGATGCTGGTTCTTAGTATATGCTGAAGCCCTTAAGTTTGCATCCTTGCTGATATCATTACCCATGTTAACACTATTTAACTACCACATTTTTAATCTTTTTTTTGGCCATTGTATTTCTTTGGTATAGCAGTTAATCTGAATCTCAGAGTAGATTGTCTTTTATAATCATTTTTTTCTTAACCTTTAGAGCAAAAATCATTATGTTGAAATGTCATTTATCATTATTTTCAGAATATCCTTGCCTTATACATCCCTGTTGCAGTATATGATGCAGTATACTATACTGAATTCCCATTGTGATCTGCCTCAAGTTGCTAGCATGCATACAGATTTTAAGGATTACCCTCAAAGTGCTCTCTTTATGGTGCCACCTTAACAAAGTGCCCTCTGATCAGTAGATCTTCAACAAATTCAGAACAAATGAAGCAGAATAATCTATAACATTTCATAGAGAACAAATTTTGGTAGCTTCAGCCTGAAATACCACATTCCAAAAGTAGGTTTAGAAATATGCCTTAATTGAGAGATATTTCATCTTTCCTTTTGAGCATTTTCTGTGATTATATTTTAAGTCACCTCAGTAGAGGTTTGCCCTAGGATGCATAATTTGATGCTTGAGCTCCTCCTATCAGAACATTCGATCTTATTTTCCCATCCTTTAATCCTTAAGCATATAATATATCATTTCAGGGCTTATGATCATCACTGAGATTATCTATAGTAATATCAATTTTAGTTTGGAACAAATTGTTTCTTATGGATGATTTGCCCTAACAACTGTGTTTAGGTGAGTCATATTTTGCTAGCTTAAAATGATCTCATTCAAAGTGCTTCTTCCAAAGAAAGTATGTATGCAAAGTCTTTTTTTTTGGTCATACTTTTAATTTCAGCAAACTTTCTCTTAAAAATGTATCATAATATTTATATATTCGGCCCAAGAAATGGGTGGTGCATAGTTACCTGAAGCAAGCTATGTATTAGGTAAATTCTGCTGTTAAATGTGTAATATCTCTGCAGGGAACTGACAATGCTCTTCATTATCTGTTAGGCTACTGCATCTCGCTTACATAGATGATCTTGTGATTCCTGCCTGAACCTGCCCTTAGTTAACCATGTGTGTCTAGGTGATACAGGATCTTGAATATCTGCACACTGGTTAGAGTTTTAGTTTTGTTTGCCTTTAACACAGTCTTTGATACCACCAGCACACTCAGGTGGTCTGTAGGGTTCTGACACCCATTTGTACAGGCAGCCTACAGGCTGCCCTGTAGGCAACAGAAAGAGGGGCAGACGTAACAGTGGTTGAGATGGAGGAAGTTAATATTGAAGGAACTGATATTGCAGAAGAATGTTTTAATTTTGTGCAGGTGTGTTGGACCTAGATGATCTTAAAGTTCTTTCCAACCCAAACCATTCTATGATTCTATGCTCTTAAGCCATTCAGAACCTGACTCTTGTCATTTTTTCGCATGAATTTGAATAGCAGTTTTAGTTAAGCCCATTGCTTAGCATTTCTTTGTATTTGGGTATATTTTTATTGTCAACAGGCTCATATTTATGTAGAACAGTTAGTAAAGTTTAGCTTTTTCCCATGAAAGTGGTAACTTCTTCTAATTGTTATTATTTTAATATGGAAGAAGATGGCATCAGTAAAATAGGTCACCAAGTCTCTGATGACCTTTGTGGCCAGAGAAAGGTTTTAAGACCAAACCATTGTGAAAGATTCCATGTGCGTGTGGAACAGTCATGATACAGTAGTACTTAGCTATTCCCCTGACAAGGTGTTGTTATTGAGATTACCTACCTTTCCAACTAATTAGAGGTAGGGAAATGAGCAAGGGAAGTATGAAATAGCTAAGGAGTTGTAATTACTATTCGGATGGATGGTAGAACAAACACAAAAACCAAGAGAACTTTTGAGACCAAAATAATAATGGGCTTCAAAGGAGCCAGCTGTGCAACTGAGAAAGCAAAGCAGATTTGAGTGAAGACCGGTTGTTCAAAAGTGATGAGGAAGAAAGAAGCCATAAGAAAGAATGTCATGTTTTATGAAAAATGATGGTAGCTTTAGTTATTTAGCCTTAGTTAACGCTTAAGAGAATTTGGCTGACTTGACAAAGACTCTCCCACCAATTCTCACGGAAGAACTCACAGGGGTCATTAGTAGGGACTGCTGAATACTGAACTGAATGAAAAGAATCCATTTTCAATAGTATTCTTTTTTATTATTTGTTTTTAATGTTCCAGATTCTATTAAGCTGCATGTAGCAAATGAAGGAATAAACCATTCTGCAGCATTCAGCTCTTACATTGGATCAACAACTCTGAAAGAAGCCTAGACAGATTAACCTCCACAACTAAAGTTTGCCTTTTTCAAACACCCCGTAAAGAAAAAAAAAGCTGCCTGGGCTGACAGATGAGATGGGGTTGAGAAAGCAACTGACAAAACTGTGTAAAATGAATGGCAATCCCCTCCGCTAGTGAATTAGAATAAAGCGGCAAATGCCAGCTAAGAAGATGGAACACAAGCCAAGTGTGAATGCTGCCTTTCTTACCATTGCTGTTAACAAAATCGTCATAGCTTACAGAAGTAGGGTTTCCTCAGAGGTCAATTGTTAATATGAATGCAAAGCCTGTGTTTCAAACAGCTAAACATAAAATGAGTTCTGACATTCCAAATGTAAATTCTTAAGGCAAGAGAAAGCAAAAGATGAAAGGAGGGGATAATTAGTAAAGTACCACCCTAAAAATGGGAAAAGGAAAAAAAGAACAACTGGAAGAAGCAAGAGGAATGCAAAGAAAAAGAGAGCTCTTTGTCCTCTCTCATTATACTTTTTTAAGCTCCCTTCTATTGTCTTCTGATTTACGGTTCTTTATACTTTTGTATACATTTTCTTAAACAAAGAAACCCCTGCTTTGGTGTGGTTTTTGAATTTTTCTATCAGCCGTTTTTTAATTCCCATAATTCCATACTACAATGAGAAGGTTTAATTTCCCTTCTCTCTCTTTCTCTTCAGTTAGCTATTTTAATGATGGGGAATAGAGTGTGGGGTGGGAGGGGGGCTGCTGTTACTACATTTCCTTACTAGCAGACTCTAGTGCTTGCAATCTGTCATTATTCACCCTCTCTTCCTTGCAAACCTGTATTTGATCATGATATGAAAAAGGTATATGGACTAAATAACGTAATGAAGACATTTCAGCCTAATCTGCAGCAGATCTATAGCTGCAGTTTTATTGTTATCCACTGGCGAAACTGTCCTGGGTTCAGCCAGGACACAAATACAAAACATACCTTTTATTGATTTGTTGATAGAACAAATCAATATGTGGAATAATGCAGAATAATGCAGAATGCAGAAGGAGAGCACTTTCATCTTTTAATATCCATATGTTTGGTAGTATTAAAAGCTTTCATATTACCTATGTCATTTGATCTGGGATGTATCATTTAATTCTGAAAACCCGCCTATTAAAATAAGCCACTTTTCATGTCAGTATCTATTCTGTAAGTGGTTTTGGCTTTGTTACCATATTAAAGCCGAGAACAACTGATGTGGGAATATAGGTCCTCATGGAACACTTGTTTTATTTAGGATATCTAAATTTGTTTCAATAATTTCAATGTGTTCTTTATGGCTACATTTCATTTTTGTCTGCTCCTTCTTGACACTTTGGTAAGAGGCAGAGAGACTATGATTCCTTTCTGGATATGTTTACTTGGAAAATATATTTCTGTTGTATGAAAATGTTCATATTTAAAAATATAAATAAATCCTTTTTTACTTCCTGACAAGAACAAGAATTTGTGGGAGGTCATCCTTATCCTGTGACCAGAGGCTTTCAGATTTCAAGGAATAATGAATAAAAATTGGCCACATTTAACTCTCCTACACCTCAGGAGGTAATTCCTGAAAAATTGCCTATTCTGATACAGGTGGTTGCAGCTGGAATAATAATGTCTTTTTTGTTTTAAGAAAAAAAATCATCCTGAAGTTCTCATCTATTTCCTTTTCTACATTTTACTGTACAAGCTTATAAAATGTTGATAAAACAGTACCTTTTCCATTGGAAAAAGACCTTTCGCTTGAAGACACCAAAGTAATTCTTCCCATACCCTTCGTCTAGGAGACAAATTCAATTATGACTGAATAGAATAATACATATAATTTTGCAAATCACAGCATCTTAGATTTACATTAACTATGTGATGATTGAAAGGTAAAGAATTTAAAGACCCGCAGCAGATAATACACTGACAAAATAGGGAAGTCATCAGATCTAAATTTCCTAATGATCTGACTACATGAAAAGGAAATGGCAGACAGGAGGGAACCTACTAGAAGCGTGTTCGAGTTCAGGTTTTGGACTAGTCTTATGAGAAATTTTTGTTAATAGCTGAACAAAATAGCAGAAACATGGTAATGAAACAGAACTAGACAAAAATGTTGACAATAAGGGGGAATACAATAGCTTATAAAATCCAGATATGATTTAAATTATAACATTGCGAGGTGGATTAAAAAAAAGACAGATTGTGAAGTAAAATAGACATCTCTTCAGAAAGGATAAATCATTCTTCTTTCGCTGATTCTGAAGGATGCTGGCCTGCCTGCTCACCTAATTTTACAGAGATAAAATTAGTTGAGAGGACTAACACTTGAGAGACTAATAAAGAGAAATTTGAAAAAAAAAAAAAAATCAAACCCCACAAGTACTGACAAACTCAAGTGAGTCACTCCAGCAAAAGGCCATTAAAATGCTTGTGGGCAGAAGGACATGACCCGTGTGAGGAAGATGAGGAAACTGGATAAAAGGAAGATAACCTAAACCAGTGCTTTATAGCCTGTGAGGAAAGGGTAAAGTAGAAGATGGAGACATACACTCTTCTCTGAGGTGCCTGTTGAAAGGATGAGGCACAGCAGTTTGGAGGTGAATACCCAATGCAAATTTAAGCCATGGTTTATATAGTCTGACAGTACTGCCACAAGCTGCCAGAAGTAACTTCTTCTGCTTGAATTACAATGATCTTTCTAGGACCATTCATTGCCTCAATTCATCCTTCCAGAAAACGTCTGATCATCCTACTTTTTTTTCTGAGAGGTACCAATCCCTCTATTTTAAGCTAATGATACTGGTATTGTGGAGTATTTGCATCGTAAACACATGCTTTTTGAGTAAACACTATTCTTGTAAGACTGGAAATTAAGCAGAAAAAAATAGCAGCTGAAAATGCCATACTGAATATCATATCATATCAGTCTGACAAGTCTGGTCAAACATTTAACCTAAGCCACTGCAACAGGCTGAAAAAGAAATCTCTTTGGCAACTGCTTTGTCAAGAGAGGAATAGAGGAAAGCTTGTATACCCATGCTCAGAGACATAACTGGCTAATTAGATTTTAAAATACCTATTGAAAAAAACTAGTAATAGTTATTTCCAGTAAAATATTTTAGGTATTACTTATAATGCTGCATATCTGTACAATTAATTACATTAATAATTATATTAATACTTCATATCTGTATAATTAATTTCTATTAATATATAGCAAAACTTGTATAAAAAATTTTGAAATATGTACTGGCAGTATCCAGCATGTATAGCCATAGTTGAAAAAAATCTAGTCTATATGAAAATAAGGTGTTAAATCATAGAATCATACAATCATAGAATAGTTAGGGTTGGAAAGGACCTTAAGATCATCAAGTTCCAACCCCCCTGCCATAGGCAGGGACACCTCACACTAAACCATGCCACCCAAGGCCTCGTCCAACCTGGCCTTGAACAATTCCAGGGATGGCGCATTCACAACCTCCCTGGGCAACCTATTCCAGTGCCTCACCACCCTAACAGGAAATAATTTCCTCCTTATAGCCAATCTAAACTTCCCCTGTTTAAGTTTTAGCCCGTTACCCCTTGTCCTATCACTACAGTCCCTAATGAAGAGTCCATCCCCAGCATCCTTATAGGCCCCCTTCAGATACTGGAAGGCTGCTAGGAGGTCTCCAGGCAGCCTTCACTTCTCCAGGCTGAACAGCCCCAACTTTCTCAGCCTATCTTCATATGGAAGGTGCTCCAGTCCCCTGATCATCCTTGTGGCCCTTCGTATTAAATATTCAAGTCTAGCTTACCAAAAGCACAAGCAAACCAAACCATGAAAAAACATTTAAGATCATTGTTAATTAAGCTGCAACTCACCAACAAGCAAATAACCCAAACCGGAAAGTTCAAATTAGCCACCACCACAGCCAGTGATGGAGAGGAGGAAAAACAGCTTAACCATTTTGCAGTCACATATTTTGCACAGATTCTTACTTTCCATCCACATTCTTCCATAGACAAAGATTAGGCTAAATATGGCATATGGAAATTAAATCCCACCAAGGAAAAATTTTCTTCTTTAATGCTTCTATTTTTTCACTACGTCACTACATTTTTTAATTTTTTTTTTATAGTCCTTGAATCTTTAATCTAAGATCAATCTATTTTATTTTTAACTGGCTTCACTCCAGTTGCTACAAATTGAGTCTGAGGTACAGTATCCAAAACTGGATACCACACATCAGCTAAGGTCTTTCCAGTGTGTCTGGGGTTCAGCTGTAACAGTTATTTTTCTCCTTCCCAGTAGCTAGTGCAGTGCTGTGCTTTGGCTTTTGTCTGAGAACAATGGCAATAACACACCAATGTTTCAGTTGTTGCTCAGTAATGCTTAGTCAGATCAAGGACTTTTCATTCTCATGCTCTGTCAGTGACAAGGGGCATGGGAAACTGGGAGGAAGCAGAGACAGGACACATGACTTAAACTAGCCAAAGGGATATTCCATACCGCAGCACGTCATGGCCAGTATATAAACTGGGGGGGAGTCACCCAGAAGGGCAGATCACTGCTCAGGTCGGGCTGGGTATCGGTCAGTGGGTGGTGAGCAATTGCGTTGTACATCACTTGTGTTTATTGGGTTTGGTTTTTTTCCTTCCCCTTTTAGTTTTATGTTCTCTCCCCTTGTTACTTCCCTTATAATTATTATTATTAGTGGAAGTTTTGTATTCTACCTTAATTACTGGACTGTTCTTATCTCAACCAGTGGCATTTACATTCTTTCTGTTCTTCTCCTTCCCATCCCTCCCTTCAGTCCACCAGGCTATTTACAATGTCATTTGAGAATTTGAAAGATTTTGAATATCCTTTGAATACCATTGAAACAAGCTTTCTCCTTTTGCTGGAAATCAGCATTTTGTTGAATTTAGTTCAGGTCTTGTTTAAGGTTAAACAGCTATCTGAGAATACCACCAAAAGATCTTTCCAGAGGCTGGACAGTCATGAGTAGCAGGGTGTGTGGGATAATATGGGCAAGTACCTTGGCCAGTGGGCCCCTCCAGTGCTTTGGAACTTTCCCCCTGAACAACTGCAAAATCTGGAATAGAACACTTAGAGAAGGTGTGCGGTCGTCCTGGCAATACTGGAGAGGTATAAATCACTGCAACGTGCTGGGGCTTGGTCTATGCCTACCAAGCCCTGCTCAGCATTACTCAGTACCCTCAGGGGAAAAAAGATGTCTCTGGATCTGATGGCAGTACAGTCAGTTTCACTATTCATTCTAATATATCCCTTTTACATAATGGTGCAATATTTTCTCTCAATAAATAGAAAATCAGAACTATTTCTTTAGTGTGCTGCTAAAATCCAAATTTACAATCAAGATAAATTATTCACTTCAAACCATTAATCCTTTTATCTGAATATTATCTCTGAAAAACTCCCATGAATGCACTCTAGGAGACAGACAGACAAGTAAGTGGGTTTTCAAAGGAAAGGTATAGAAGAAAGTTTGCTTAAATTGCGATATGAATTGAGAGCTCCAACCTAGACTCTGCACACTTCAGTAGTATGTGGCAGACTAAACATTTCTTCTAATTCTGAAATTGAAGTGTCTGACTAAGGTATTCGATTTGTGGATTGAGTTGATACTACTGTTGTGGGATCTTGTTGTAAGCAGTGGTTTGAAAAGGTCCCTAGTTGGTTACTGTAAAATAATGTTAATACTGCTGGTCCTACTGGGTTGCATTTTTTTTTTTATCATTGAAACATGCTTTACCACCAAAATGGAATAGATTTTGTCTGCCAGTGAAGCGATGTGCTAAGGTTTAGGTAATCTCTCCAAGTTTCTATCATCAATCATTCCTTTCTACATTAATGCAAAATTTGCAGGAAAGCTGTAATTTTCATGATTGATAATAATCGCTTCATTTAGTTTGTTTTGTATCTTTATTAAATATTAATGTTCGGTGTTTGTTTTTTTCTTTCTAACCTTTTGTTAAGGCCTTCACACTATTCATGTAGGTGGCTGAGCTGATGAAAGTTAATTCATAATTACTTTTCAGGCAAGTTATTATTATGATATTTCTTCTTTTTTTCTCCTTGTGATCTTCCTGAGCTATCTTTAAGAACTTTGTTGTTTTATTATTTAAATGGATTTACAGTGAAATCATCTGCTACTACTTGATAACCAGTACTGATTTCAGTGAGGGGTCTATTAAGAAGAATTATAGGTTAACAGTTTTACAACTTAACCATGACAGGTTCATCCTGGAGAAGACAAGGCTTTGGGGAGACCTTAGAGCATCCTTCCACTGCCTAAGTGGGGCTACAAAAAAGCTGGAGAGGGACTTTTTATAAGAGCAAGTAGTGACAGGACAAAGGGGAATGGCTTTAAACTGAAAGAGGGTAGATATAGATCAGATATAAGGAAGAAATTCTTTACTGGGACAGGTTGCCAGAGAAGCTATATCTGGCCCACCCCTGGAAGTGTTCAAGGCCAGGCTGGATGGGGCTTTGAGCAACCTGGTCTATGGCAGGCATCCCTGCCCTTAGCAGGGGGTTGGAACTAGATGATCTTGAAGGTTCCTTCCAACCCGAACCGTTCTGTGGCTCTATGATTCAATGATTTTATCTCCACTGAAAATAAGCCATAAGTAAATTTAAAGAAATGCATATTTCAAATCAAAATGTCATATTTTAAGTCAAAACTCCACTAATGTGAAATACCTTGGGGTAAAACTTTATGAATGTCGAAACATGTTGACATATCTGTGACTAGTTATATATAGCTCTTACATCAAAAAAACTAACAAATACAAGATAGAACAATAATCTGTGTGGATGGTATACAATCCACAAGAAAATATAACCCTCATGTATAACTCATGGTCAAAGATTATACTGAACTTTTTTCCTAGTTACTTTCTATGTACTTTGTGGCACTGTGGATTTCACTTTTCTGTTATGCACCAGCATCCTCAAGAATGCTCCCAAGGAAGTTGTGAATGCTCCTTCCATGGCGGTGTTCAAGACCAGGTTGGACAGAGCCATGGGTGACATCGTTTAGGTGTCCCTGCCCATGGCAGGGGGTTGGAACTAGATGATCTTATGGCCCTTCCCAGCCCTAACTATTCTATGATTCTATGAAGATTCAAAAGCTAATGCAACAGCGTTTACTGAGGAATGTGATGCTGCCCAGCTGTTTTATGTCACTGGCTGTATTAGCAAACTGGGTCAGAGAAATAGTGTGATTTTGCTGCGAGCCTGTCATCTTCTTCACTTACGATGTGTAGGTTTGGAACTCTGAGCAGTTTTGATGTACACGAACTAGATATTCCCAGTGCTTCAAGGGGCCATTAGGTTAAAAACCAGCCCGTTAGCTACACCATCACTGACTCATCCAGTGTGTACATACATTTTCTGTCTTCAGTGAACCTTGCCTCAGATTTAGTGGAAGCTTTTTGCCTAGGAGCCAGGCTAAATCTAACTTGAAGCAAAGCCCCTGACCTTATACAATGCAAAGGTGCAGGACTCTCAGCATCAGCCACTTCTCTCTAATAGTCTGACACTATTCCACCTAATTACTTGCTAATGCAGGAATAGTCTTTCTATGCCCTCAATTTACTGAGTCATTCACAACATATAAATGTTTCTACAGGCATAAGGAAGCAGAGTGTCTTAAGGTAGTTTTAGGTAAAACATGAACTCACGTAAACAGCATAAATTAGCTTGGACTGCATTTATTACTTCAATCATTTCTAGAACTAGCTTTTAGTTCCTTTATGTATACATTTAAATCATTTTTCAATAGGCTTGTAATAAGTAAATCCTAAACTATTAAGTGGCAATATTTTTTCTTTACAGTTGTGATTATTTCAAAATCATTCTGTTTCAATTTCTTAGCTTTTCAGGACCTGGTTTTGGTGTCTGATCCCTAAGACAAAGTGCAGCTGTGTTAGGCATCTAAGGTTCTTCTGTGTTACACAGGGAAAGTTAAATGCCTCAAACCTGAAGATGACAGTGATGCGAGGAATAGTAACGGATTAAGGAAAAGGTTAAGAATTTTATTCAAACTATGTATTGATTGTCTTAGTATAGGGAAGAGGTATGTTCTTGTTTTTGCTAGTCTTGTAGTTAAGCTATAACCCAGAATAGAATAGGTAACCAAAAAACTTTGTTTAAAATCAGGGACCCTTTTCCATCATGAAGATGAATGTCTGACAGGAACTTAGAATCATAGAATCATAGAATAGTAAGGGTTGGAAAGGACCTTAAGATCATCAAGTTCCAGCCCCCCTGCCATGGTCAGAGACACCACGCTCTAAACCATATCATCCAAGGCCTCGTCCAACCTGGCCTTGAACACTGCCAGGGAGGGAGCATTCACAACCTCCTTGGGCAACCCATTCCAGTGCCTCACCACCCTTACAGGAAAGAATTTCCTCCTTATATCCAATCTAAGCTTCCCCTGTTTTAAGTTTTAACCCATTACCCCTTGTCCTATCACTACAGTTCCTAATGAAGAGTCCATCCCTGGCATCCCTATATGCTCCCTTCAAATACTGGAAGGCTGCTATGAGGTCTCCACGCAGCCTTCTCTTCTCCAGGCTGAAGAGTCCCAACTCTCTCAGCCTATCTTCATATGGAAGGTGCTCCAGTCCCCTGATCATTCTCGTGGCCCTCCTCTGGACTTGTTCCAACAGATCCATGTCCTTTTTATGTTGAGGACACCAGAACTGTACACAATACTCCAAGTGAGGTCTCACAAGAGCAGAATTTGTTTCAACTAGTCTCTAAAAGACTTGAGCTTGCCAGCTGGGGAAACTGTGCCAAGGGTGAAAAGTGCATAGCAAGGAAGACCTCTTACTCCATCCAGAAGACCCCGGCCCAAGACCACCAGATGGCAGTGCGCAGGCATAGAGGGGAGGGGAATGGTATTAATGAGTTCTTGGAACTAATTGCAATAATCTCCTCCTATGCTTGTGAAATCTGATGAATATATATGAATACATATGAATATACATTAATATATATGTTTGTGTGTAATAAATATCTAACATGTTGAGCTCTCGGTGTGTGAGTTAGGAGGAGCAAACCCCCTTGTAACTCTTTGTGAGTTACTAAGTTCTGTTCTGTAAATCAGCAGAAAACAGTGCAGGAAGTTAACTGTCTGGGAAAGGTTTCACAGTCCTAAGCCTCCTTATAGCCAAGGATCCTTGCAATGTCATGTTATAAGAATGGCTATGCCTGGGTCACTCCAAAAGGATATCCTTGCTACTCAAGTAACTAGATGCCAAAATCTCCTATAGATGGTATTTTCTTTAGGAAGCTAGTGATGTACCTAACTCAATGCACTAATCTCTGTGTTAGACTTGTTCTTGTCTTTTTTTGTCTTGGATGTTTTAAACCCAGTTCTTTTAATTCTTAGGTGATAAATCCATTAACAAAGTTCTGAACTAGTCAGAAATATTTTTAATGCTTCCAGATAAAACCATTCCACTGCTCAGAATGGATCTGAAGATGCATAGGTTTGTATGCAAGTAACAACTGGAGCAAGCCATGTAGCTGAAGGGATTCTGGCTTCCATCCTTTCCTCCAGATAAATCATATGTACATTGTATAGCTACTGTTTCATACAAAAATCATCATCATTCCTCAACACAGGAACCCAGAAGTCCCCTGTGTGCATTACACAGAATTAGCCAGAAAATTAATGCCTGTCTTTTCTGCAATAACCCTGAGGCTAGCCCCCCATCTTGGAGTGAGTGGCTTACATTCACAGCTTTAAGAGTTCCTCTTGTATATCTTTATATAAAAAGAGATTGGATACAAAAAGCTTGATAAAAATCTACAGAAATCCTGAAGTAAGTGCTAGAGCCCAGAGTCCCAATCCACAATGGTTATTGCAAATAAAGAATGTTCAGTTCAGTAAACAGTAACTGTTTAATTTACAAAAGGCTGTAGAACCACAAACACTGCATTCCTTGCTATGTAGTGACAAAGCTTCAAAATGTAAAATGACGGGAGATGGATGCTTATGTATTTTATAGAGAAAAGTATGAAACTGAAAAACCAAGAGAACATTCCTGCAGGTCTAAATTCAGGTAGAGATGATCACCCTCTTAAGGCTTTCACAAGCAAATTACTTATTCCCATTGGCTGCAAATAGAATATAGGCTCTCAATTTAGGAAGATGCTATCTTAAAGTATAAAAAGATCAGACCAGATTGCGTGGACTAACTTGAACCATATCTGTATGACAAATTTCCAGGTCAGACAAGAAGGCTTAACTTTCCTTCACTGGTTCCAGGCAGCAGCTGGGTAGGCATTTTCATACCTTTGGCATTTAAAAATGTACAACGGTCTTGTTTAACATCTTCATCGCTGACATGGAGAGTGGGATTGAGGGCTCCCTCAGCAAGTTTGCTGATGACACCAAGCTGTGTGGTTCAGTTGATATGCTGGAGGGAAGGAATGCCATCCAGAGGGACCTTGACACGCTTGTGAGGTGGGCTGATGCCAACCTCATGAAGTTTAACCATGCCAAGTACAAGGTCCTACACTTGGGTCGGAGCAATCCCAGACACAGCTACAGGTTGGGCAGAGAAGAGATTCAGAGCAGCCCTGCGGAGAAGGACTTGGGGGTGCTGGTCGATGAGAAAATGAACATGAGCCGGCAGTGTGCGCTTGCAGCCCAGAAAGCCAACCGTATCCTGGTCTGCATCAAAAGGCGCATGACCAGCAGGTTGAAGGACGTGATCCTGCCCCTCTGCTCTCGTGAGACCTCATTTGGAGTATTGTGTGCAGTTCTGGTGTCCTCAACATAAAAAGCACATGGAACTGTTCGAACATGTCCAGAGGAGGGCCACGAGATTGATCAGGGGACTGGAGCACCTCCCGTATGAAGATAGGCTTAGATAGTTGGGGCTGTTCATCCTGGAGAAGAGAAGGCTGCGTGGAGACCTCATAGCAGCCTTCCAGTATCTGAAGGGGGCCTATAGGGGTTCTGGGGATGGACTCTTCATTAGGGACTGTAGTGATAGGACGAGGGATAATGGGTTAAAACTTAAACAGGGGAAGTTTAGACTGGATATAAGGAGGAAATTCTTTCCTGTTAGAGTGGTGAGGCACTGGAATGGGTTGCCCAAGGAGGTTGTGAATGCTCCCTCCCTGGCAGTGTTCAAGGCCAGGTTGGACGAGGCCTTGGGTGGCATAGTTTAGTGTGAGGTGCCCCTGCCCATGGCAGGGGGGTTGAAATTTGATGATCTTAAGGTCCTTTGCAACCCTAACTATTCTATGATTCTATGATTCTATGACTAAATAGCTTTTACCCACCTACAGTCTTGCCTGGTGTGGACCTGCATCCACTGCACAGCTCTATGCTCTTCAGTCTTATTCAGATACCAAAAGTACCACAGTTTGCTGTAAATCAGCATTGAAAATCTGCTGTAGCCTGTTTTTTTTGCCTACATCAAAGTTAATAGAGTATTTTCTTTGTTTTAGCAGGTTTGAATTAGGACATTATGTTCTTAGAAACATTCTAAATTCTGGAGTTTTGGATATATTGCAGATTTATACATAAGCCTTCTAAGCAGTATTTCAAATCTCTGTGCATTGTAACAAGGTCCTATGATATACCTGAAAACTTAGTAATATGTATGCCTGGATCTTATGCTTTTTGAAAAGGTCTGTATTTGATGCATCACAGTGATAATGTAACTGGTATCTTCCTCAAATAGATATTTTCTTCAGCTCATATCTTCTTCAAATGGTATCTTTTAACCTTCAAGGTAAGATATGGTTAAATTTATTTTACTATTTAAAGAGACAAGAAGGAACTTTTATGAAGTCATTGTTATGTTGATCACTGGAAGCTGTCTTCTACTAGGAGAGTTCACAGCATTCAGTAGTTTCAAAACTGGCTTGTATTTATGTGATAGTGAATAATGATTTTAAGGTGTGAGTTTGTTTTTTTTCCCTTAAAAAAAGTGAAGGAGCAAGGGGAGAAGACAGAGAGAGGGAGAGGTTACTTGAGAGAGAGAAGCTTTTTTATTCTCCTGTTTGATTCCACTTTTACTTATTCTATAGACAGACTGTTTGTCTTTTATTTAATTTGGGTAAGTTAAAGATAGTCCGCCAGAAAACAGATTTATAAAATAACTCATGCTATAGTTCACAAAATACCTGTACCTTTAAGCTGTACAGAGAAGTATTTAAATGTTATTTAATGTAATAAAATCTCTGGTGTGACCTTTCATAAAATTAGCATTTCACCAAATGGGAATATTTCATAAAAGCAAAGCACAGCGCAGAGTTCTGCCGGAAGGCTAACAGTCTGTATGTGCAAAAGCTGCCTTTGCCAGTGAAAAGAGATTTGTGTTTCTTTCAGCCTCTTCACCTTGGCAGCCCTTTGAATTTCTGTTTAACAACATAAGACATACATACCATGCCGCTAATTAGATTGCAGCACTTAAGAAATTACTATTCTTGTCTTTAGTGTGCCTATTTTACATTTTAATTCTAAAAATTAATAATGTGATATTATGCTGTTCTTCTTTTCTCCTAACTACTGCATTTTAAAAGCCCTAGCATAAAACCAACAATACTGCTCCGTGATTAATTTTCTAATTCATATGAGGGACATATATACTGAACTTGAAGAATTGAAATGCACATATCTAGATATTAAACTGCAAGACAAATAAGACAGGTTTTGTTACATCATGGCAATTATGTTATAGAAATATGCAATATTGTTTAGACAGCATTTTCCACAAGACCTCCAGGATAGAAACTTTTGAACACAACAGTTATCTTCCTGATTGCACAAGCTGAAGTGCTTCCTGTTATCCACTGTTAGATTTGCTATGACTAGTTAGTCTGGCAATGTGCACTCCTGATGCTGGTAGTAAGTAAGTGTAAGGATGTAAGTTTGTAACTTTTGTCAACAAGCTCTGTGTGTACAGCAAAACAATTCATTAAAAAACAAAGACATGCTAAGCACAAGGAAGGATCAGAAAGGAAACAGAGCCAGTAAGATTAAAATAGTTAAAATTAGCTGCTATCACTAAGACACTGCAACACTAGATTCAGTGAAAATTAGAAATGCAAAGGTGATGATGAATAAAACAATTTGGGGTTTTAAATAATGCTCATTATTTTCTGTCCATGCTTCAGTGCATGAAATTAAAGAGCTCCAGAAGCATAATAAGAAAGTCCATTTTACATTTTTCAATAAGGTTTAATTTTCCTACTACATACAAACTCAGGCTTTTAATCACAGCAGAACTAGATTCAGCATGAAACCACACCTTGAAGAAATCTTTATTTCAAGTAAATTTCAAAACTCTTATCTAACCTGGATTCTGTTAAATATATTCAAATAATGTTGTTAGCAAAGAAGAATATGTTATTGTTACACGGAGTTTGATTACAGTAGGTTTCTCTCTAACAACCCTTAGCAGAACTTGAATCTAAGTGTAAATATGCAGATTAAAATGAGTCTTATTCAATGATTTGACTACTGTAGTTATGAAGTTTTTGACTGATAGTGGGGAAGACAGAAGGCTCCTTGATTTTAATGTATCTGGTTTAAAGGATGCTCTTCAGTGCATACTACTTCCAAGGGAAAAAATGGCAGCAAAAATTTGTCAGTGAACCTGCATTGTTTAACAATCAAAAGAAATATGTTTCTGATTGACATTAGAGCTTTTGCTTTGGGAAAAGCTAATTACAACATTGGTGATACTGCATCAACAACATGCTACTGGGCAATGGTGTACTGTTACATGTTTAACGGGCAAAACTAAAAACCCTGGAAGAGCTTAGAAGATTTTGTTTAGTAAAATGTCTTCTTACAAGAAAGAATTACATGTGAAAAATATTGGAAAACACTGACGTATGCTGTACTGGAACAAACCGAATCTCTCTAAAAGGTGAAGTATTTTAATAATTATTTGTTTAACATTTTAGAGTAACTCAGTGTATCTGAGCATTAGTTACAATAGTATGATATAGGGAATTTGTAGAAAATGTGCCAATGACACAGAGGCAAAGGTTGGTTAATGTGAAGACTGTTTCACCAGAGATAGCAATGCAGCACTGGACAACTCTCCATCTGTGTTCCTGTTTTCTGTCCTGAGTGTGTTTCCAGAGGGCTGCGACTGCAGTCTTCTGCAACACAGATGGATTATCCTTGGGTACTCAACAGGGCCTTTCAGACCCTCTGGCAAGGAAGACACTTCTAGTGCTTGCCCTCTCCCTGTGCAGTCTGCAAAACTTTTTGATCCAGGTTAATACTTCCCAGGAGAAAACTTCATGACAAATATCATGCATGAAGAATCAGGCTTGAACTTCTGGGCTCACAAACTTTGCGATCTCTCTTCCAAGTTCAGTATGTACCTTTATATGGCAGCCAGCACCACCAGATAACAAGAGCGTTTGTTTCTGCAAGCTTGGCCTGTGTGACTGAGAAAACGAGCCCCTCTCTTGCCTCCTGAGACTCACCCTGCCCGCTCTGTGGCTTGTTCGTTTCTGCGCACTTTGCAGACAGCACAGGGGTAGGGCAAGTTCTAGAAGTGTCTTCCTTGCCAGAGGGCCTGAAAGGCCCTGTTGAGTACCCAAGGATAATCCATCTATGTTGCAGAAGACTGCAACAGACAGCTTAGTTGTGGAATTCATGTCACACCTAGAGACTGTTAGATTATTTTGGGATGGGTTTCTTTGATTTGGTTTTTTGCTGGTTTGCTGTTTTTTTGTGGTGGTTTTTTTTTTTTTTTTGGTGTGTGTGTGGGTTTTTTTTTTTTTTTTTTGTTTGTTTGTTTGTTTTTTTAATCTGGGGTAATATAAGAGTAAAATAAAGCATGGAACAAAAGAGTGTTTCTTCACAAAAGCCATTTAAGATAAGACTGTTGCCTTAAAATACATACATTTATTTCATCTCTAAAAAATCATTATTTTGTCCAGAATTGAAAGAGTTTGTTCTTATCCCCCACAATTATAAAGAAAGCAGGTTTCTGAGCCAGTTTCAATGCTTCACTGCCTCTCAGTAGTCTACTAATTGTCCTAAAGATTTATCTGAGAAGACAGTATCTGGACCTTAGCATATTGGAATGCTCTTAAATCACACACCCATTGGAAAAGCAAACTTAAGGTACTTGATTCAAAGTCAAGTCAGTCAACATTAAGAAAAGCATCTCTCTACAGCAGCTCTCTACAAAAGTCCTTTTAATTAATTAGCTATGCTACATGTAACAGCAATACCCAGCTTAAACTAATACTGAATTCCATTAAGTTGACTACATATCCAGAGGCTGGATATTGAGTGCTTTGGGCACTCAAGCAATTGGTAAGGGGAAACAACATAACCCACCTCTCACAAAGATACTGGTTCACCAGCTTTAAAACGACTCCTGGAATCAGATTTTGTATGGACATGGACATACTTCTGTGATACATGGAAGTCAAGAGAAAACAGCTGTCATACAGGAAATCTCACATATGGTCTGACTTGTGGCATAGTGTGTGAGAGGCAACACGATGGCATCCTGCATTCTCTATCTTGGGGTGTGACTATGAATTTTGAAACAACCCAGCCACTTCTAAATTCAATAAGTATTTTGTACTAGTTGACAATGCACACTGTCGCTAGCTACTGTTGGCCCAGAGATCTTTAAACATCCAGTTTCTATGTAGATTTGGGTCACTGGAAAATCCTGGTCTGATCAGCCGTGTTGGAGAAGGGAACCAGACATGTTTTCTTTGAAAGTCAAAGAGCTGAGAAGGTGTAGGGGCTGACTACACTTGTTCACCACTTCAGCAACTATTCTTGGCCATGTATATAGTTCTCATAGCTGAAATGGGGCTCCTGGCCCCACAGGCTGTGATGGGGACCGGCCCCAAGTGAGGCTTGGTAGAGACAGTAAGGCCAAATGATGCCTTCAGAGCCCTGGAAAACTTATGATTAGACTTAAATTCTGAAAAAAGAAGTTAAAATGAAATGTCAAATAATTGATAGGTAAATTGTTCTAACACAGTAATTAAACTGTTCTGCTCCTTCTTTAACCATTGTTTATTGATGCTTTGAACAAAGCCTGTTGCAGTATGTTTTTCAAAACAGACATCAAACAGTGGGCTGAAATGATACTGTTGACCCCACAAAATATTTCACTTCGCAGATATACAAGTAAGGAAAATCAGGTTCCTGAGAGACATAGCTAATTAGGGGTTTTGCTATTTGGCATAAGCAACCAAGTTACATGTGTAGACCTTTTACCCAGAAGAAGCTATAATTAATTGGGAAATTTAGCATAGAACATTGTAACTTGCTTGGCTGGAATATATAGACAAGTACCAGTCCTGATTCAGTATCAAGCATTTTGGTAAGTCACTCCTGAGTTAAAGTTGCAATAATGTAAGCATTCTTACATTATTGTATGTATGTAAGCATTCTTACATTATTGATGTGGAATTGAAATAAATATACAGAAACCTTTTGCATTGCTGATAAGAATTAAATATATATGTAGCATAAGGAAAGAGAAATGCTTGGAAAGTAAACACATAAACAGGGTTTTTAAAGTCTGAAAAATAGTTTTGGTGGAAATTCCTGGCTAGAAATAACAGATTATTTTGTCTTGCTGCTCTGAGTGATGTTCCTTATGCCTGAGTTGGACACAAGCACTTTGATTTTAACAATAAAAAAACCAGAAGCCGGAGCTTCTCTTGAATGATACCTGTCATAAGTAAATAAATAAACAGCAGAAGTAATATATATTATATCCTATATAATGTGAATAATGCCCTTACCTATGGCATATTTCAACATCTTTATATATTTCTAGACAGGCAGAGCTGTACGTGGCTCAGAAAAATATTTTAAAGATATTATTTACTTTTGCTTCATGGGCTTGTCAGTGGAAAGCAACAGACATGAGACATCAGGAAGTAATTCCTGAGAAGAACACTAGTCCACATCTTCCCACTGACTTATTTCTATCGCATTCTGGTCCATTTTTTTTGCATTGAATATTGTGCTGTCACTAATAGAATTAGTGAGATTTTATGAGGCAAGAATACAACATAAATATTTTCAGCAAGGTGAACAGATATATTTTCCCCCCAGTATCAGTTGCTTTCAGTGGGATTTGCTGAAGAGGAATGGTTACAAGTCTATGAACACTTCAGCAAAATAATGACGTAATATACATACATGAATATGTAATACCTACTTGTCAGGCAGAAATGGAAAGTAGGGATGATAAATAAGAAAAGTAAATAAATGAGAACAATAAGTTTATTTCCAAAGAAAATGAAGCACAGAAAATTATATTTGTCTGTTTGTCTGCCTGAAATAGTCCTCTCAGAAGTGTCAGCTAAATCTGCTAGCTAAATCTGATAAATAAGTGTGTGGGGGAGAAATGATTCAGTTCTTACAAATTTCTTAAGAAACATTTTGCTTGCATACTGTTAATGCCCTCCTGTAAAAAAACTCCAGATTTTAGTTCACATCTGTGTTAGTGGTAAGAAAAGACATCATTGAAACATCACCGTGGCTGACAGGAAATATTCTGAATGGAAGGCAAAAGAAAATATTGTGGTGGTAAGAAAAATTAGGGCAGGATGTGGTTCATGGCTGAAACATGCAAATGTACAGTCTGAATTTAGGTTTGTACATTGCCATCACAGTCGATGGTGATTCTGTCAGTGGAGCAGGAATGGGGTTCAATTCAGGACAACAGGCTATATGACTGATCAGGAGACTGCCCAAACTGGGGTCAGTATTCGTGCCATACTCTTACCCATAGAATCTCATTATTCAAATAGCATTTTAAAACTTCTACAAACTTTTACTGGAGAATTTTATCGTACCATTAGTATGAGCCCTTCTGTGCAAGAATTCCGTGGCCTGGTGATAAAGAAAAAGAGGTGCAAGGCCACAGAGTTATATTTAGAATTATGCATCACTGGAGGATCCATTTAGTAAAACAATTTATACACCTACAAAGAATCAGCAGTTCCTCCTGAACACAGACAGTATTTCACAGCCTCAGTAATGAAATTCAGAAGCATTCATAATATTTCTTTCAACAAAAAAGTTTAGTCACCATCTTGTCTGACTGGAGGCTACCATCGCACTTACTTCAAACATCTCAGATTTTTAAATCTTAAATTAATTTTTTGGACCAGACACCATAATTAGAATATCCTTAATGCCCTTCATCAATATAAAAGTCACAACATCTTGTTACACAGAGTAACTTTCTAATGCAATTGCTCAAAACTGTTATAAAAACTCCTCTAGGAATTGATTCTGTTTTATCTTTACTAATCAGTCTTCTTTATTGTCTGCATTTTCACACAGTGGTTATAAAGCTTTACTCTGTGACTTCTGTTTCCCTTGGGCTCTATTTCAATTATAAAGGTGCAGCGGAATGAGCAAGTTTTCAAGGTAAAAGTTTCTGTTTCCCTCAGTGATATGAAAGTTTACAGAAAGGTTGCATTGACCAAGCAACACTTGCATTTAGCTTTTATTTTTTTATTTTGTAATTAGGCTAGCAAAACTTAATGGAAAAAAAAAAAAAAAAGATGTATAAAGATACTAAGATGAAGGAAAACATGGTTCATGTTTCTTATACTGTGAAATTATGCTGGCAATAAACTGCACAGTTCACAGATATACTTCTCTCTGATATAATGCATGCTGTATTAAATATAAGGAATATCATTCTTCTGGTGATTAAGACATAAGCAGTATTTCTGTACTCTGACACCACAGTTTCAGTTTCACTGCTTTGATAACTTTGGAAACAAGCAGTTAAAAAAAGCCCCACCAAATTTGAGACAATACTGGTTTTTAATGAATAAACCACTGCAGATAAAGTCATCTGGATAACCATGCAGGCAGTGTATTTACAGCAATTCTAACCACGGTCAGTATGCACCTTTAGACTGAACTGAGCTGGAAGCCAAAAACAATGCCTATAGTAAATACTCTGAACAATTAGTCCAGGATTTCTCCTGGAATAATAATAATAATAATAAAAAATCATATTTAAAAGCTTTATTCCATAGTTTTAAGCTGGACACATTTTGCCATGGTGAATTTTCCCAGATAGAAAATTCCAAAACCAGGGCCCCAGATAGAAATCCCTTAAATTCACTTTAATCCTCACAGTTCCACTGCAAAAAACTAACACAGTTAATCCCAAAGGTGCCATATAGAGCAGGTAATGGGAGCAATTGTTTCCTGGACTGAAAAAACACACTTCATTGAGCTTGGAGTATCGCAGTTTTGAGGATTGTCACTGATCATCGCACTTAGCTAAGAAGGTTATCTTTGACAGAGGCTGTCTTTGAAAGTTTTAGGAAGTCTTCATGGACTAATCTCAACTGTGTTATAATGGCAAAACCAGGGACCCCCATCATCAGAAAGCAAAGCATGCAGCTTTATCACAAACTGTAGATGAAAGAAAAACAACAGAAAAAAAGATTTTTAGATGCTGTTCATCTTGCATGGAAAAACAGGGCAATTTGTCCATGGAGAAAAAATGGGGTCAAAGACCTTCCAAATCCCCAGAATGTCTTTAATTTATTTATGCAAATGCTTCACATCTGGACAAATATTACCTTTTTTTTTTTTTAAGATAAAGTAACATCAAGTATTTTAAAAATCTATATATTTCTATTAACTTCTTCACAAATGTGAGGACACTAATGAAATTATAAAATATAGGCCTTGTAAAAAGAAGTAGCAGCGTATAAGCTCTCTATGAATGAATGCAACACAAAACCAACTCAGAGAAACTTTGCATAGAGTATGAACAGAGGGAATGGTAAGCTGAAACTTTATGGGATCTTACACATAAGCACCCTCATAAAGAATTAACAGTTCCACAGCACAGTCCTCTGAAGTGTCTTTTAGAGGAAAGAAAAGGTTTTTAAAGCAAATGCATACACGTATAACTCATCCTTCTACACAGAGAAAAAAAATTTCAGAAGTTAATTTGGGAATTCAAGATGAAGAAATTATGCTTAATTATTACCTAAAACATCCCATGGGAGAACATTTATTTAAGTATATTTTGCAATTTAATTATAATTAGCATGATATTAGCAATTCCAACAACAAACATGTAAATTGGCAATTCAAAACGCTGACTTGTTTCATTTTGTTCAACATAAATGTACAACCTAGAAATATTTCTCTCATTTTGTTTAATGAATTGCTATATTATAATGGAAAAGAGTTGTAACATATTAGACATGTTTGAATCTGAGGAAACAGGAAGCTGAAGGTGCCAACTACTTCTCCAAAGTTATTTACAACTTGGCAATGGTCAATCCTTAAAATTTAACTATAACTACTACTTGTTTGGTAGTGAGTGAAATGAAATTGTAAGTTCTCTCAATGCACCTTTTGGGGACTGGCTTCACAGGGCATACTTCACACTGGAGACCAGAGCCCCATGTCTGATGCACTTTAAATCTCCTTATGGCCCATTTCTCAAAATGGAGCATCTGTTGTTCCTTATTGCCCTGTTCTACTCTGCTAACGTCAGGACTTGGAGCATGTCACTTGCTGCAGTCTCAAGGTGCTTCATTATCCAGGGAGCAACAGCTAATCCTGGTGCCTCTCTTGATTTCCCTCTCCACTTGATGGTTGCTTGTGGGGAATCTGGACTTAGTAGTCCATCTTTTGCTTGAGACACAGAACAGAGAGTGCACACTTTGCCAGCACAGACTAATTGCTTCTCTGTTATTTCCTGAAGGGGGCTTTCACCTTCCTCCTGATAGTACTTAATTCCTAGCCTTTTCTAATCCCCAACTACTTGCTTACTTCCAGGTTTTTGACTTTTCTTTTAATTTGAGGAAAATCATACCATAGACATAGACTGTTGCACATTACATTTATGTTTTTATATCCATACACATTCAGGAACTATCATAGTATCTTCTTTTTGACTTTCCTATCAAGCTGATTTTCCACAGGTCCTGTTGACTTTAACTGTAATAGGATAAGTCTATTCAAATAAGACTGTGGAATCATATAATTGTAAAATAAAATCATCTATGGCCCTACTTTTTATTAAATTTAATTTTTATGATTTAGTAAATTGCACTTTTTTGTATGAAGATGAGGAATGTTTTCAAACAAACATGATGGATGTGAAAGTGTATTGAAGTTATACAGACAGATTAAAAAGGAGGGCTTTTTTATGTTTGAAAGGCATGGTAAGAATTACTAGAATTAAGCAAATAGCTCAATAGAAGCTAATTATTCAGCTTACATTGTTTGCTTCCCCACCTGCTGATTGTTCATGTATGTTTAAATACACAAATGCTTAAACTTTAAAATCACTCTTTGTATTGATCACAGTTTTTACATGTATTATGCATACACTCCTTGAGTTGTGAATGACAAGTAGCAACTAGCTAAATCAACCATTTGCTCAGATGGCTGTTGGAGGGAACACTTCTGATAGTGAGAACTGCAAATACATCTGAAGTTAGTGTTTGCATGTGTCAATATAAAACTCAAGTTCTGAAACTAGTAATAAAAGCTTTGGTGACTGCATGTCACCAGCATGACAAGTTAACAACTTGTTCCTGGAATGTGATGGAAAAAAAAGTATGACCATATCAATTTATGTAATGACTTGACTTATTCTTTTGCATTTTTTCCTTGAAATGAAGGTAAAAGCAAAGAATCCCCAACCTCTTCTCTAAGTTCTTGCTCTGACTTGACTACAGTTGATACACAAAATGTAACTACCAAGGTGCAATGGCTGGTAGCTCTGTTTTTGTAAAGTCATTTCAAGTTCATCTTTAGAAATTTCAAATGGATGAAGAAACAAGTATGACAAAGTATTGTTTTGTATGTATTAAAAGACACCCTGATTCCCTTCCTTCCTTCGAACTTCTCCTCAGATGTGGTTCTAGGGAAGTGTGGTCACAATTATAGATGAAAGATCTATGGATTTTTTTTATATGCCAATCTCAACAAATTTCTTTGACGTTGAACAAGCTCAGGTAATATAAATGATCAAAAAAAAAGTAATTAGATGTGAATTATTAGGAAAAATTCTTTTGATTTAAAACTGGCAATATTTTTTCCTTAATTAGGACTTAATTAAAGCACAACCTTAATTAAAAGCATTGCTTCCATCAACAGAGAAATTGCAGCTTTGTAGAAATATGACCAACAGTGCTCAATGGTGTCACTTTAAATCCACGTGTGCTATATAGAAGCCTTTAATATTGTCAGAGAAGAGACGGACAGAATAGCCTGTGTCAGGGCACCTTTTGCTAACGCCACTGAACAACACGCAGCAACATGATACACAGAGTTGAGTGACACAGTAGTTTGTGTCAAAGAACCAGATGTAAGTACTTTGAGGATGTCAAGGTACATTGAGCTTTTGTGAATGTCAACATTCCTAAAAGCAATATTAGATCACCACAGTATGAACTAGAAAGCAATGTCATCACAGTATAAAAAGAAAAGCAGTGGACTACAACAGTCAGATGAAATCTAGTTTCATGTAATGTAAATAACTATAGCTTACATTTAAATAGCAGAACTATGCTGATTATAAATCACAAAGGAAATTGTATCACAATTCTTTCTTATCTTGATTTACTGCATTCCTATATATTATCATAACCTGAAAAGATTGGTGGATGCTAAGCAGTAAGTACAAATATTCAAGACAAAACTGTACAGATGAAGAAAAAAAAAAAAAAGTATTGGTGAGATAATAAATATATCCACCAGTACACTGCAACATCATAAAAAAACATTGCACCAGGGAAAAAAAAAAACACGTAACTGACAGGTTTTGAACATTTCTAATTATTTCTTTAAAGTAAAATACTATGGATTTTTGGTTTTGTATTCAATGGGATTAAATATGTGCTTCTTTAAGCTAGACTTTGTTCTAGAGAAGTGGTTCCTGCCTCTTCCATTGTCTTTTGGGAAACAAAAGGACATATTTTCTAGTTCACTTGAGAACCTTTGTGAGTGGGTACAACATTGCAAGAAGTTAATGATGGTTATATAAATTTGACCAGGCATCACTAGGTGTCCCCATTGCGAATGGGCTTGTGCTTGTGCTTATCCAGAAAAGCAGGGCATGCATCTTGGGGAAATTCTTCTTTAAAAGGTCTCACTGGCAGGGGGCTGTCTTCTTTTGTACTTGTAAAATGCATTGCACATTTTATTGGTCACAGTATCAGTAAACTGGTAAATGGCTCATGAGAAAGGTAGTATTTAATTCGATGCTTTATTTTGTTTTTGCATATTGTGAGTGACATAAAGCGTAAAGGTTGGACTACGTAAATCACAACCGTTCCTATGCTGGGCTATTGTTTAGGGCTCTTTAATGCTGCCAGATAGCAATGTGGTCAGAGAGAGAAAAAGGAGGGTGTATTTATGAGATGTATTATTTTGTAAAGTTTCAAAGAATATCTGACTGAACTATGAGTTTATGATTTCAGCATGAACTTGAAGTTGTCTTTCCCTAAGTTCAGCACTGTGATCTGAGAGTTCACAGCCCTTTTGGTGAGGAGATCGAACTCTCAGATATCAAATTCAGTGCAATGTGTTATTTGTGGTTTAATACTTGAGGGTCAGCACTAAGAAACAGGCCTCTGAGATTTATATCTTGATTTTGCAATCAAACTTTTCTGTGAACCTCAACAAATCACTTCTCTCTGTTTCAATGTCCTCATCCTCAAAGAACCAGAATTAAGGGAATGAGGCACAATAGAATGTAAATAAAGAGAGTCTGAAAAAGAAAAGCAATTGTTTTTCTATTTTTTTTGCAGGGGGGAGTGTTGTTTGTTGCTCTACTTCTTTCATATTTTAATTTTAATTTTAAAATGCAGTCATAATTTCAAATGTACAGTGTTTAAAAAGTAAAAATTTTAGGGTATTTCCTGTTAACAATCTGTGAGAGATACTAGCTAGGAAACATTCAAGTCATTAAAACATGAGAACAATTCTGTACTTTATGTTGCATAATTCAGAAATCAACACAGCGGAGTGTTAATAAACAATAGGTTTGACCTGAGGAGATCTATGACAGTCAGTACTGTCAGTTATTGCACTAGGAATTGTGACTGGATTTATTGAAGAATAGTGTTTTCCTCAAAGAAGTGTCTTGAAAAGTTCTACATGTTCAGCTTTCCTAAAGCAAAGATATTCTTATTAGTTTGAACAGGGATCAGACATACTATATAAATTGTTGTGCTAGATACAGCCTGGAGATTATTTTCATCACATTTAGACTCAACAAATTGATTTTGAAAATGATGCTAATGGAAGAAATTCTACAGAAAAAATAAGGATACCTATTCACTAAGTTAAAAGACAATACAAAAGGCACAAGCTAGCTACTGATTCTGTTTGTCCTTTTCAATTTTTTCTCTCTGTTATAATATGCAATTTCTTTCTTCAGGCCAACATTCAGCCTCAATATCAAGGATAAAAACCCCTCTGCTTCCCATTAACAACAATGAACTTTCTATGGTAATATAATGCAACATATGCACAGTAGCTAAACAGCAGAGTGTTTCCTAAGGCAAGTAAAATGTTTAGTTATTAAAAAAAAAACAAAACTCAGAAAAGTATTAATACTGTCTGATTTTATCAACACATAACTATAAAGCTATATTAAGAAGTAACTGAACAAGGAAATATCTGGGCCTTAATAAAATGCAGTGCAACTGGAAATAGGACAAAGGATGAACTATGTTATTTACCTTTTTTCTTATGCTGAAGAAACTTAAAGCACTTGAATTTGTTGCTACTAATTATGAATTAATCTCACCAGTTCACTCTTAAAAACTTCAGTCAGTTTAGAAGGAGAGCTAGAAATTATTTAATTAATGTACTCCAAATAGTCAAGCTTAGATTGTGTTTTGTTAAAAAGCCTCCCCACCTGTTGCTGCTGGCTTCTGGAAACTCAGTGTTTCCACTTATATGTTCAGGGGTAGAGCTAAAATAAGAGGCAATTAGGGTAACATTATTGTTTACATCAAATTAAATAAGTTTCATGATGCATAAACTACAGAACAAAGTGACTCTGCACATAACTCAATGCATGGAGTGAAACAGAGCAGCACTAACTATAGCATCAGCTTCCTATGAGATGTACAGCAGAATGGCATTAATTTGCTGGTCCTGATATCTAGCTTAGGCAGATGAGTTTGCCTTTCTTAATTTTGCTGCTTCAAGTGGCAAACATGTTAGTGAGTGATTTGATGCTAACCTGGACTGTATAGGGATGTAAATATCAATGAGGATGTCAGGTACTGGATTACTTTATAGAGCTTCTTGGATTTGGAGAATACCTAACAGAAGCTGGTTGCTTTTAATTCCCATTTTTAATTTTGGATAATTTGGGCAAATTTCAGAACAAGCATACATAAACATATGGTGTTTTAAAACACAACAGAAGGTGCCAATAGGAGTAGGTGTACCATAATTGAAGGGGTGGGGAGTGATCTGTTAGTTTAAAAAGGCTTGTATGGAATTTCTAATGAGAAGTCATAAGAGATGAAAGTTATTTCCCCCATGGAAGACTCTGAATACTAGCCACCTCTGCCTTCTGCTTTATCATCAAAACTACATCAGGAAAAGCTGACATCTTCTTTCACAGCTGGAGCTTCAAATTAAACAGTAAATCTTCAAGACTACAATATTTCCTCAACACTGTTCAACCAACTGCTTTGTGACAGCAGTTTGCTGGAAAACAAAAACTTCACAAATATGAGCAGCAATAAATAAAACCAGTATATACATGCACCTACATTCAAGAACTATAGACGTAATGAGAGAATAAAAGATGCGACTGTCTTTCAGCAATGAGAAACCTAGGCTAAAACACCCCAGTAAGGAGAATCACTTGATTTTTTTGAACCACTCTGATTATAATCCCATAACAATTCATCTGTTCCACCAGCTCTTGAAGTACAAACTGCAAAGCTGCAACAGGCACAGCTGCTTGGGAATACATGAAGTAATGTTTTACTTAGCTCATTCTGTCCACCAAATAAACATGAAATATCAAATGTATTCCCTAACTATTAGAATAAGCACACAAGCACTGATAGAATTTATTAAAAATAATGCTTAGTATAAATTATTTTGATTTTTAAAATGTGCTTTCCCAAAGAGCCTGTATTTATTTCATAAGGTCTATTTTTTTTTCTGTGAATAATAAAATTAACCAAAGTTTCTGTTGCAGAACCATAGGAAGATGCTCCCAGTAGCTGTCTGTAGAGATGAGCTTTCATGCTTATACTGAACCTTGAAATAGTTGGGGTTGGCCCTGCCAGTTCCACAGTCTACTTGTTTACCAAACTCAGATTTCTTTTTCAAGAATACATGATCTCCCCAAAGGCAAAGTGAAGTCTACAGCCCAGCAACATGAAAAAAAACCCAACTTTCAGATATTTTCCCCCATCAAATAAATATACATTAAACCAACACAAACTAAGAAATAAATGCAGATTAAACACTTTGTTCTGTAAGGATTCTAATTTTTTACTTTCTTGTATAAATTTCAAGGGAAAGAATAAGAAAAAAATACTCAGTTCTTGCATTCTGAAGCCTCCAAAATACATGTCTACTATCTAGTTAGTCTGTGATGAATAAAATCACCAGTAGATTCACAACATGACAGCAGCAGGAGAAAATCCATTAACTTCAATGCAAGATACAGTTGAGTACTCTTCGACAGTAGGTTCATAGCCTTCAAATCAACTTAATGATTTTGAGTAAGTCATATTCATTTACAGTTGTCTTGTATAAATGAAAGAGAGATGATGAGATACCCAAAGACCTTGTCCTCAGTTCCCCTTGAAAAGAACTTTATATAATATCAGGTATCTGAGATCTGAAGCTAGTGTTCGTTGATACCACCATAGTAAACCCTTCACTACATAAAAGAAAATCAGTAAAGATTAACTATTTAAATACTGCATGCAAGGAGATAGATCCAACTTACATCTCACAAGTATGAAGGATGTGTTTAACAGGAATAACCACACAATTATACATAAAAGAGTCATAGACATTAATTTAGTGAGAATTTCTATTCTTGGCCTTTTAAGTTTTTTAAAATTGTCTAAAGAGTGTGTTGGCATTGCGACAGCAAAATTACTGGAAATTCTAATTGAAGTAGGAATGTTTGCAAAAGATTGCACCTGATTTCAGATCTTTGTGGCTTATATTAATCAAAAGGTACTTGACCTCTGATCAATAAGATGGGATCAAAAAGATCGTAAAACTGAATATACTCACAGTAAAACCTTGGCCCAAAATGAGAAAATTGCAAGTTTGCCTAAACAGTTCTGACACCAAATGAAACAAAAAAAAAAAAAAAAAGCCGTGTTAATAATGGATTTCAGTTTCCGTCAGGCATTTTTTTTGTTAATAATGCTTAGAACTCTAATTGCACGGCATTTTTGAAAGCTCACAAACAAACGACCTGCTACAGACTAGTTGGGCATAACAAAACCAATTATATAGCCATAATTCATGTTTTACTTTTTCCTAGTTTTTCCTTTTTTATATGTTAACTACGATAAACAAAGCAAGTTTTGGCTTTGCCAGTGCTGACATGTCAAGTTACAGCCTTACTGGAAACTTCATCAAGCAAGATCTTGAATGGAATTTTTATTTACTGTGTGTATACCAGAGCTGTGGAACTTGCTGTAACGTGTGACCTCACATTCTAGAGTAGTACATCTTCTGTACTAAAGAAAACAGGTTTACTGTCAATTGGAACTGATTTTTTGGTGACGGTCTTTATGGCTAAATCAAGCATGATGTACTGGAGGAAGAGGAAATCCAGATGGCTAATTCCGGGTAACGTGATGTGCTCATGCTAAACTGGGTAGTGCTGATGTGGAGGCTAGCACTGGCTAAGCTCTCACCCTTAAATCTAGTAAATCTAGATTTGGTAAATCTAGTTCCATTCTTAAAGCATTCTTAGGGATCTTTAAACTTACTTTTGTCTCTCTCTATGGCTATAAATCACTACTTTAAACCAATTTAATGTCCTCTAATGCATTTATTAATGATTTTAAAACACTTGGGACTGAGGCGTCTGCAATTGCATAGGGAATAATGAAGTTTGAGTTGGGTCAAGAAGAGGCAGTGTAACTCCATTTCAGTCAGAAGTAATAAGTGAAGTGGAAAAAGTGAGTTTAAAGAGAGAGTGCTTGACACACAGGAAGGAGGCTGCCATTCCTACACTGTGGAGTGGGACTATCAAAGGCAGAACAGAAAGTGGGTTGGGGATGAAGAGAACAAACGGAGCACAGAGGAAAGAAGACTAGGCTGAGCAACGGCCCTTTAACAGAAATTAGATGGACTGAGGAACAGCACCTGACTTTATAAAGATGAGAATGAAGGTTCACGTATAAGAACAAAGATGAAGTCAGTGAGGAGTTTCCAGGGGAAGCACTGACACACTAGAAAGAATGGATGATTTTATAAAGGCGGAAGGACAGAGCAGGAGCTTAGTTACACCACCTGCAGAAACCCTAGGCCAGGACTGTAGTCCTTTCCAATACTTCTGAAATCTAAAGTCCAGGGAAGAGATTTGTCCAGGGAAGACATTTTCAGGCCTTAAAGAGAAAGACATAGTGCTGATTTTTACTCACAGGGCTATGCACCCATTTGAGAAACCACCTATGTTCAAGCAGTGCAGGAAAGAGACCTTAACTTACCAGTGGAAAGAAGGAATTGTAAACTGTCAAGACATAGAG